>NC_141290.1:8727500-9072500 GCF_037954325.1 Fistularia commersonii
AAATCGTTGGGTTTTTTTTTTTTTTTTGCGATTTGAATTCGTTTGGATAGTCTCCCGGATTATTACAGCTAGTGTTTATAACGTTATAATAACGGTGGAATACAGGTGAATAGTAAAATGACACACGCCGGTTCAAGTCCATGGAGCTGAACTCCCCTCCCTCCCCTTCCTTCGACCTCCCCTGCCCCTCTTTTACCCCCCACCCATCCTTTCCAAACTAAAGCAGGTGGCAACGCCGGACGTGGAGAAGCGCATCGAGGAGTACAAGCGGGAGAACCCGGGCATGTTCAGCTGGGAGATCCGGGACAAGCTGCTGAAGGACGGGGTGTGCGACAGAAGCACGGTTCCCTCAGGTGAGGCCTCATCCGGTAAGCCACATCTTTATTTGTTTCTCCTCATTTCCGGGCGGAAAGTGCACTTTGACTTTTTTTTTTTTTTTTTTTTTTGGGCGTCCAAGCACGTTTTTTTTTTTTTTTCGTTTCCTTCAGACGCCAGTTAGCGCTAATCTGACCTTCATAGAGGGAGAACATCCCAGGAGATTAGCCTGAGGTGGTCTTCTCTGTTCTTCTCTTTCATGTAACTTTTTTTTTTTATGCTTTTTTTTTTTTTTCCTTTTTTAAAATTTTGCTTTCAAATGTATTCTAGGATTCCTATCTGGGGTTTTTTTAAGGGGGCTAATCACCCATTTACCTTTTTGTTGCCATTAGTGAGCTCCATCAGCCGCGTTTTGAGGGCCCGATTTGGCAAAAAAGATGACGAGGATGACTGTGATAAGAAGGATGAAGACGGAGAAAAGAAAACAAAGCATAGCATCGATGGCATCCTCGGTGATAAATGTAAGTGAGCAGCGGAAGTCTGGCCCTGTGAGTGTCTCTGTCGCTCAGCTGTTCATGTCTAGTGGATGATGGGGGTGGTGGTGGTGGGGTGGGGGGGCAGATTCCGACCATCATCACCCCTGATTGCAGATGCCCCCCCAAACCCCCCACCCCCCCCCAAAACCCGCTTCCTCTTCCCCGGGGAGGGGAGGGGGTCCCCGCGTCCCAGAGTTTCCCCCAGCAGTTGTTTCATTCACTCAATTATTTATGAGCGGCCCTGGCAAGACAGGCTCTTTAACCGCGCTGAATTAACCTGCGTGGCGAATCCCGCAACCCGACCCCCCCCCCCACACACCCCCCGCATACACACCTAACGACCCCGCCGAGGAGGAGAACGGCCCGCGTCCGCCGCCGTCGTATTTGACCCGCTTGTTGAAACGCTGTTCATTATTACTATTATTATTATTATTATTATTATTATTATTACTGTGAATTATTTGCGCTATATATTAGGGCGCAGGTATTTCCGGTCAGCACGCGTTTCGATTTTTTTAAGGAAATCCTCAATTTTATAGCAATATATACAGTTTTAATCATGAAAATAATAGCAACGATGATCAGAACAACAATAACGGCATTATATATTTAATAGTATGATAGAAATATTCTAATGATATAACTACATACATTATATACAAATATCATAATTGCATATAACATTATGACTGAATAGTTATGATAAAAATTGAGGCGATAAGAATAATTATCATCATAATCATAGAAATATAATTTATAATAATATGTTGGCTAAATAATAGTGGAACTTAATATTTGAGAATAATGATGGTGTAGATTATGATAATAATACGATATAAAAATAATACAATAATTAATATACAATAATCATATATTCTAATAAATAATAATAATTTGGCAGTTGTAATAATAGCACCAATAATACACTCGTGTAGCAATTAGAGCGATGCCATTTGATTTATTTTAATCGATCTTTATTTCTGAACGGACATTTTTTTTTATCCACGCTGATCAAATTATATGGAAATTAATTTTCGCCTGGAAAAAAAAAAATAAAAGCACACTAACGCTTTTCAAACAAAATAATAAAAATCCTTGACAGCGACCCCCCCCCCCCCTAAAAAAGAAAAGATCGGACAAAGGGCAGGGGGCGGACGGTGGATATTTTCACGGCGGGATCCACGTCCGCGGCGTGGAGACGCTCCCCCGGAAAGTGAACCCGCTGAGCATGTGGACCCCCGCCCGCTTCCACTCCTTATTGTGTGTATGTGTGTGTGTTTGCATGTGTGTGTGTGTGTGCACGCAACAGCTCCTGTGCGTAAAACTGGAACCGTCCATTAACCAATCAATCGTTATCGATCGATTATCGCTCCGGCGGTTTGGACGCAGATTAAACGGAGCCTTTTATTTCTTCTCACCGTGACCCTCCCTCCCGTTATCCCCCCCGTTATCCCCCCAAACCGACCCCCCCCCGACGGAAATTTCACATGATCCCCCCCACTACCCCGGATTGTAATTTTTTTTTTATTCATCCGTGCGCTGGTTCGGTTCCGTCGGGGATTAATCCAGGCTCTAATCCTAATCTGGATTCATCGCATGTCTTGAATAAAATGCCCGGCATTTTTTTTCTAATTTTATTCTGCAAAAAAATTAAACGAAGGTTAAATCAACCGAAATGTCAGCTTTTTATTTATATTTTTAAATCTCATTTTCCCCTTTTGCTCGAGTGATCCACGTTTATTTCTTATTCCTGTAATTGAGTATATCCGGGATTTATGCAGATTCGTCCCGATGCTCGTTCTCGACGGTCCTTTTTTAAAATTTATATTTATTGAATTTATTATTATTATTTGTGTACGCACCGGTCAGAGGAGGGCGATTCGGCGGCGGCCGCAAGCGGCGTTCACCGCCGGCGCGTCGGCCCAGGACCACCGCGGCGCGTCGGTGCAATCAAACGGATGCCAGCTGGGATTATTTAGGAGTGTGTGTGTGTGTGTGTGTGTGTGTGTGTGTGTGTGTGTGTGTGTGTGTGTGTCCTGGGGCCGTCAGCTTCCGGTTTATTCGTCTCAGTGTAACTTGTCATCCGCGAGTTTGGCGCGCAAAATCGTCGAGATGATTTCCGGTTTTGCGCAAGGAAAGAGGAAAAAAAACGGTTGCAAAAATGCAAAATGGAAATAAAATAAACTTAAGTATTAAAAAATAATAGAGAGGAGGGTAGGGAGGTGGGAGTGGGGAGGGGGCGCACCGGCACGCCTTGCAGCGCACGGTAATATAACGTAGCCGTATTGCGGGTCTAAAGCCGCGCTGAATGGGAAGGACGGCGGAATGAAGCGGGAGACACTTCAAACAAATCCATCTGGAACAGTGCGGGGGGGTCGTGCGGGTGATGGGGAGGGGGATTCACTGGAAGTGCCGGCAAGTTATTTAGCTATTAATAACGTTTTTTCCCCGGGCATTGAGAGTCACTCCGTCTGCACTCTCTCGCAGCTTTTCGGCGGTGCTGGAAATTGAGGGAGACCCAAATGTTGGGCAGAGATAACGCGAACCCGGTCCCGCGCCCGCGCCCGCGCCGCGCGTCCCCGCGCTAAACCGGGATTAACCTCCCCCCCGCACCCCGCACCCCACCCCCACCCCGCGGTCCCCGCAGCCACCCCAGCCGCGGCCCGCCGGAATTTACACCGGCGCACCGCTCACCGGCCGGGGGTCCGTAGCGTAATAATCATCATAATAATAATAAAAAAAAAAAAAAAAAAAAGATAATAATTCTCGGGATTAAATATCGAAACTCAAAAATAATTCATTTTGTCTGCACAGATTTATAGATTATTTTCGCAGGCTGGCCGAAAACCCACTCTGCACACACTCGTCATATTGTGCAGGGACCCCCGCCCCTCCTTCCACCACCACCACACACACACACACACACACACACACACACACAAATCAAATGATTTCCGAGCGTCCTGCTGCCTGTCACTTCCGGCCTGCACTCTTGACTGTGTTAATGTGGTGTGACATGCTGCGGTGTGTGCGTGTGTGTGTGTGTGTGTGTGTGTTCCTTGGAAAGGCTTAGTGAGAATAATCGAACGTGACCGGTCCGGTTAGATAGCCGTGATAGCCCGCCTCTCCCCCCACGCCATTCTCCCGGTCCGGTTCGGCCAGACGGTCCAAAAAGAAAAAGTGATTTGTAGTTTCTGTTTCGTCTTCTGCGGCGCATGCGCACTGAAACAAAGCCTCGGCCGTTCTCCATTTTGCAGAACCTCCCTGATCCGGTTCCGGTCGCTTTTCCTAATAGATTAAAGATTTTAATGACCGGATATCGGGCGTGTAAAAGATGCGTGGATTTTTTTTTTCTACATTTTTTATTATGCTATGGAAGCTGCTGGTAGGACTTCCAGCCCCCCCTCTCCCACTCCCACTCCCGGTGACATCTCGCGTCAGGGGCTTTTGAAAGTGAAGTGGGCTTAGACCCACTCCACGCCGCCGCCCCATTCGGATCACGGCGCGATTTGCGGGCGCAAACACCGGGATCCCGCCTGACAGTCTCACCTCTGCGGGCCGCCTACTCACTAAAGAGGCGCTTACCTTCAGGGCCCCGCAACTTCCGGTTCTTGCCACCCGCTTCCGGCTTCTTGCGGGAAATCCGCAAGAAGGAAGACGCGGGGATTTCTGGCTCATTTGTAAAGACGTTTTTTTTTTTGTTTGTTTTAATCCGTTCATTCTCAATAACTTGAGGTAGTAGCATTTCAAGATTATCGCCCCCCTTATGAAAAAAATCTCGCATTAAAATATCGCGATATAAAGCTGTAAACCCGTCGTTCCCCCCACAAACTCCTATACTCTCATTTCCGGCATCGTATCTATCATTGTGATTGTAAATGCACGAGCAAAGGAAGTTGATGAGATGTTCTGCCCCCCCCCCCACACACACACACAAACACTCACACACTGATATTTAATTATAGCCCATCATTGAATTGAATGCGTCTGGTTGGGGGTCTCCGGCGAAGGCGCTGCCCTCCGGGTTTCCTGTTGGAAGGGTCGCGGGGGGGGGCTTCCTATTCCGCGACCCCCCCCCCAATATGGACACTATTTCTTTGCTTAAGTCTCTCCCCCCCCCCCCCAGAAACATACACACACACATATCTATACACAGACACACACGTCCCGCATTGACGTCACCAGGTAGTGGCGTCATCGGATTTAAATCCCGTCGTTTAATTAGTGACGTCATTTAGTCCGCTATTCACGGTAAATATGTATTTATATTTCCAAGTGTATATATATATTTATAAAGACATGTTTTTTTTAATTCTAAAATGATAATATATATAATATATATATATATATATATATATATATATATAATGATGATATATATATTAATATATAGGTATATATATTTATGTTTGTGTATATGTATATATATATGCCCATATATATATGTATATTATATGTACATATAGAGTACATATTGATAGATAAAACACACACACATGCGCTAATCAAGAGATACATATGTCTTGTGTGATTTTTGTGTAATTTCAAGTATCATGTATGATATCAAGGAGTGTATTTATTTTGATAAATATGTATATATATAGAAATACATATATATTCTCTTTATATATAAAATATTTTACGGATAATATGAATCATTTCTTCCCGGGAGCTTTGAAGCGTTTCAAAATATTAGTCTCATATTCAGAGAAATCTTGTTCACTGCTACGAGATTTTGAGATTATAAATTAAATGTATGAAATTATTATTATTATTATCATAATTATTATGATTACATTACTGTTATTATAGTATTATTATATTGTAAACCTTTACTGACTTGGTTTCCCATGTTAGCACCTCCGCTGGAGGCCTCTTCCTCCCCCCGCTCCTGCCCATCACCTCCTTCCCCGGCGCTAAATTGCACCGTTTTGTTCGCAGTGTTGTTTAATTGGCTGGAAGGGGAAGCAGAATGAGGCTGACAGGAATCAGCTGTCTCCCGATTCCCCCGTGAGCCTAACTCGGAAGTCGTGACCCCCCCCCTCCCCCCGCTCCCCATCTATTCCCGCCGCTCGAACCGGCTGCTTGAACCCGTCACATCCCATCAGGCTGTTCAAACACACCGCGGGCATCGGTGGGAAACAGTAGGCGGCTGATCCTGGGGCAGCCAATAAGGCCTTTTCGGGTCAGATGGTGGAGGAGGAGGAGGAGATGCTGGGGTCGGTGGGGGGGGGGAGGGGGGTCGCATAGGGTTTGCTCCATGTTGTTGTCGAAGCTTTTATTTCTAAGCTGCCTTTTTTTTTTTTTTTTTTTTTTACCTCCCCTGCTATTTCATCAATTACGGCCTGCCGCGGCCTACGGTGGCCTGCAGCCTCCCTTTAACTGGGTATGAAATGAATTAGAGCGGACGTCTTATTAAAGACGTTTTTAGTTTGGATAAAGAGGGAGAGGGAGAGAGAGAGAGAGAGAGAAGAAGAGAAAGGGAACATTTAAAGGTCCGACAGCGGATTAATGGCTGGCAGCCAAACGCCGCCGCTTCCCGCTGCCTGCTAACAGGTGTCAGACTGCATGGTGGAAAAAAAAAAAAAACCTATTTATTTATATATTTATATATAATTTTTTTTTTCTCAAATAACATCTGTCAGTTCAGCCAGTTATTTTCTCCTGATCTTGAATTTTTTTAATTGTCTCCCTTTCTCGTTTTTTTTTTTTTTTTTTTTTTTTTTAAAGCCCACATTCTCCTTTTTTTTTTTTCTTAGGATCCTTTTCTTTTTTCCCCTCCTTACACCGCTTCAAAAAGAGAGAGAGCGAGAGAGAGAGAGAGAGCTGTGTGATGTCTGACAGGCCGCTCTCACCATTGTTGGATGAACAGCCACTAGAAAGGGACCAGAGAAAGAAAAGGGAGGAGAAAAGGCCTTTTCTGTTATTTCCCGTCCCGGGACTTGCTGCATGGGCCATTCAGGCGAGTTGATGAACTCCTCCAAAAAGTTTATTAAGGGGCGGAAAACAATGAGCGCCAGGGCCTGTGGGTGCCGGGCAGACAGTTTATAAACCGGCCGCCATTGTGCCCGAAAGGCAGATGCATGAATACTTTTGAATGGGGGCCGTCAAAGTGACACGATAAGGCTGGACAGCGGCGGCTGGAGAGGGAGCGCGGGGCTCTTCTGCCGCCGCTCAGATCTCCGCTCCTGCTGCATTAATGTACATCTGCAAAGGAAGGAGGAGGGTGGCTGGAGCAGGAGGAGGAGGAGGAGGAGGGTGGTGGTGGTGGAGGGGGCGCAGTTTGTCATAGCCACGCTGATTTTCCCTTGGGCTTTACTGTGTGCATGAAGAAGAAGAAGAAGAAGAAGAAGAAGAAGAAAAAGTTTAAAGTAGGTATATGTGTGTGTTTGGGCGAGGGGACACTTTGGTGGAGAATCCCCCCGCTGTAATTATAAAGTGGAATCAGAGCAGCTGGAAGCAGAAGGTCCCCGCGAATCATCTTGAAAGCAGATGGTTTAATGTGCTGCATAATATTTTTCTTATTACTACTTTTTGCAATATTTGTCCGCTGGTGTGTGTGTGTGTGTGTGTGTGTGTGTGTGTGGAAATAACTGTTATGCGAGCAGTTGCTGCATGTGTCTGTGCATTTCAAATGGAGAAGAAGAAGCAGAGGGAGGAAGGGGGGGGGGCTAAAGCTTCTCATGTCAATTACCCGGCGAAAAGGAGACAGAAATCTGTTGTGTGTTTTAGCGGGCCGATGCGGATCCACTGTTGATATATTTCTGAATGGGCCGCGCTGGTTACGCGCAGCCAAGGAGATACATTATTCCCCTCCTTTTCAGGCAAACAATGGAGTGTCAGTCTTTATCCCGCTCCTCTCCTCCGCCCCCCTCCCTCCCCGGCTCTCCCTATAGTCCTCCTCGGCTCTGGCTCCGCGCCTCGCAACATCAGAGGGAGTCCAGTGATTTGTGACCCCAGCAACCCACGCTTAATCTCGCTAAAGAGGAGGAGGGAGGGAAAGGAGGGGGGGGGGGGGAAAGGGGGGTCCGGTTCGCGGCTTGGCGGGCCCCCAAATAGACCAAGCCCGCTCTGGCAGGTGTCAACATTAGCAAACAATTGGCCCCCGGTCCCTCGCTCCGGACCCCAGAGCGACACTGAACCCCGAAACTATTCGAGGCACTGAAAAGGAGCCACATAATAGGGAATGTGGAAGGGAGGAGGAGGAGGAGGGGGGTGGGGGGTGGAAGGAGGGTGGATGGCGAGGAGGGGGACGGGGGGGACGAGGGAGAGATTACACTCTCAGACAGCTATTAGCAGGGATGAGGCTTCTTCTTCTTCTCCTCCTTTTAGACAAACAACAAAAAAAGCAGAAGGCGATCAATATTGCGTTAGTTTACCAAGTGGAGTCATTACTGAGGCTTTGCAGCGTCTATTCTCTGCTCCATTGTCTTTCTCCACTCCTCACAACATCTGTGGGCCGTATTGGCAATCCAATTTGGTCTGGGGGGGGTTTTCGGCAGCGTGCGGCGGCGCGGGGAGGGTATTTCTTCTGTCTCCCCGTCTGTGTTAGCCGCGGGTTTACTCGCGGCGGCGGCCGGCCCGTTGGCAGACTTGTCGTGGTAACGAAGCCTGATTGCTGGGTATTAACGGCGAGGCCGACGACACTCGGGTTGAAGGAGCGCCGCTCGGCCTCCCGGGACTGCAGTTCCTCATCTTCATTAGACGGCGGTGTCTTCCTGTTGTGAGTGGAGGAAGTGATTGTGGGTGGGGGGGTGCCGGGTTGACACGGCGACAGCGGCGGGTCCCTGACAGGAAGGCTGAGGCTCTGAAAGGGCCATTTATTTACCTCTCGGCGCTGATTCTTCGCCCCGAGACAATTGCTCTCCGCGGGGGCAGATTAGCCGCGGAGGCGCTAATGGAAAAACCTATAGCCGTTGTCATCGGAGAGAAAATCTCATTTAATTGCTTCGAAGTGTCCTGGCTGATTTCCTCCAGGAAAAGGAGGGAAGAAAAAAAAAAAAAGGCAGAGCGGTCGACCTCCAGTGATGGCCGATTAAAAAAAACAAAAAACAACCTCCCGCCGTCACGACATCACTTTAACGCCCCAAACAAACCCCAATTAGCCCACCCGTGACCCCCGCCGCCGTTAGCAACCGCCAGGAACAATGTCAACAGGCAGTAAAACCAGAGCGTTCACGTCGAGGCTAAAGACGGGCGCCGTGGCACAAAGGACGACTTCTTGTACCTGAGGTCGCCACGGGAGACGGCGTGCAGTTTCACGCCCCTCGTGGGTCGGCGTGCGGTGCGGTTGCGGGGTTTCCAGGGGAGAGGGGTGGCGTTCGCCGGAACACGGCAGCGAGGACGACCCAGAATTCCGGAGCGGCGTACGCATGGTCCCGTGGCCTAATCTGGCAGATTAAGATTTTCGGAACCGCTGGAGGAAGATAGCGTTGCAATCTGTGGATTTGCTCGGCGCCACTGCCTGTGGCGATCCTGGGTGGACTGAGCCGGCGTGGTGACCCCTCAGGTGACCCCTCTTTGGCGTCCTTGTGCCGTGACTCAGAGTCCGTCTCCCTCCCTCCCCTGTGCTAACTTTGCCGGCCGGGGTTGTCAAACTCCTGACAGCTAGTGCTGAGCGCGGGGCCCGCCATCCTGCGGTTGCTATGGCAGCACAGGCCGAAGAGAGAGAGGGAGAGAGAGGGAGAGAAGAAAAGCATTTCTGGCTAATTTTATTACAAGACAGGAATAGCCCCCATAATGTGCAGCAATAATCGTGTTTGGCGGCGGCGCGGCCGTGGCGAGCGTGAGCGCTGACCGCGGCCCGCCGGCTTGGAAACGGCCATTAGCCCCTCGCTCCATTAGCCCCTCGCTCCGCGGGCCCAGAACATTCCCCATTTTCTGCTCTTGATCTGCTGCGCTCTCAAATACTCATTTGTTTTAATTGTGCAGCCCCCCCCCCGCCCGCCGCCGCCGCCGCCGCCGCCCTGCCCGTCCGCAAAGACAATAAACATGTTCCCCAAGTGTTGCAAATCAGAAATGTGCCCCCCCAACCCTTCTCTTCCTCTCCCTGAAAATGGGAAAGCGGTAGTCCGAGCAGCCGGGGTGGGGCTCTGTACCCCCCCCACCCCCGGCCAGCGGTTTGTTTACTTCCTGCGTTTGACAAATGGCCGCCCTCCTCTTCAGGTGATTCCACATTCTAGTTAGAGAAGGTCGTCAAAGGGCCGCTTCCACAATCCCTCATTTCACTGCTAATTTAAAAAAAAAAGTGGCGGTGGTGGTGGGGGTGGGGGGGGGCGTCTTAATCCTTTTTTTCCTTTTTTTGCCCTCTCTTCTTAAAGTTTTTCTCGTCCTCCATCGCTCTCCTTTTTTTTTTTTTTCCTCCCTTCCCAGCGTCCTCCATCGCACAAACTTTTCAGCAATATTTGCTCGCCCGGCCCTGTCCAGAAAATTAGAAAGCCTCCCCGGGGCTGGTGGGGGGGGGGGGACGGGTCCGCGGTGCATTCCTGCAGCGCGGCCGGTAATCTCCGCCTGGCTTTGTCGAGAAAATGATTTGTTCCTCCAGGAGACCTCGGCTCATAGCCTTGAGACGTTACTGTTTGATTTCCTGCGTAGGTTTTTTTTTTTTTTTTTCAGAGCTTTTTGCTGGGGGACCGCGGCTCCGGCTCCAGTGCCATTTGGCAGGGACCCCGAAGGCTCCTCTCTTTCTCCCTCCCTCTCTTCTTTCCCTCCGCTCTCCGGTGCTCTCTGTTAATTTCATTACTTTCACTGTGACCTCAATTAGCGGCGGCCAGGAGTCAGGAGGGCGGCGCTCGGCGCGGGGTTTCCTGACGGGGTTCGCGTCTCCGGGCCCTCTGACGTTCTCCGGCGGCTCCGGGAGGTTCTTTGTTCTCCGAGAGGACGGGGAGAAGGGACGGGCCGAGTCGGTCCCATGTCGGAGTAGGAGTGGAAGATGGCGGGGGACGATGCGGGGGAGTCAATATGTCAGTGTTTGCGGACGCCCCGCCGCGCTGCACAGGCCTGTCAGGGCCCCTATTCACGCTCGGATGCCCCCCGAGGAGCCCGCTTTTTTGGGCTGAAAGGGCCGGGAGGCCCCGTGGACGCCCCATCGGCGGCGGTGAGCGCGCACGCTCTCTCACGGACGCGCCGCGCCTCCACGCCGCTGACAAACGCCATAAAGGAGGCTCCTCTCCCTTCTCCTGTCCCCTCCCTCCTCCAGCACACTGAAAAAAGGGGGCTAATTGTTTGTTGTGAGTGCCAAAGATTACGCCGCCTTTCTTCCTCCCCTCGCCTTTTTTTTTTTCCTCCTCCTCGCCGACCGCACCCGCCCCTCCCCACCTCCGCTCCTCAAAGAATGCGATCCTGTGCGAGAGACAGGAGAAAGAAAAGTTTGGGAATTTTACTCTGTGGAATGTGGATGTGATGGAGCGAGTGTTAGCGTTAGCGCCGGCGCCGCCTGGGCCGCTGCCGCTCGGCCTCCTCCTCCTGTCAACCTTCAGCGGCGGCATGAAGGAAGCGCGCCCTTCTCAACGCCACTATCCGACAATCCAGAAAGCCTCTGGTGAAACCCCCCCCCGGCTAATTTACTCCTGGGGAGGATGACAATCCCGCCTGAGTGACGCCTGTCCGTAAAGGTGAACAAGGCACCTTCCTGATTTTATTTTTAACGTATTTTTTCAAAATTATAATATCGTGTATGAGTCCGGATTCAATTCCAGCTTAAATGTCAAATCACAGCCGAGATGGGGGTCACGTAAATCCATGGTTGGTGTGTGTGTGTGTGTGAGTGAGTGTGTGTGTTGGCGCACCCCCAAACGCACAGCTAAGTTGATTTTTTTGTTGTTGTTGTTGTTGGTTTTATTCCTCTGAATACTTTAATCTAATAGACGCATTCATTCCGGCGCAGCGCTCACTCCCAGAGTTTTGTTTTTGTTTGAGGGAGATAACCACGGGAGGGGATTATTCATAGAGAATTTGTCTGCGCACCGCCTCGGTTATCGCTGCGGTCTATCTTGTATTCACATAAGGTTCCTATCTGCGATACATCCCTGGGTAAATGCCTTGAATCACATGCCTCCTTTAAGTTGGCAACCCCTTCGGGATGAGCAGGCAGGGATGCTGCTCCATCCTCGCAAAAATGCAAATCGGGAAGTTGTTAGCTATTTGATGTTGCTTGAACGACCCCCCCCCCCACCCCTCCTCCTCTCCTCGTCCTCCACCTCCTCCTCCTCCCTTCAACACCCCGCCCCCGAAACATCCCTCCGCTCCAGTGTTGGTGGTTGAATCGCTCGCCGTCCTGGGGACAGGCAGGGGCTGTTTATATGCAGGCCCCGAGCGGCGGAGACAGCGCCGAGACAGATGCATGTCAGAGATAGCAGATCCCCATCGCAGGCAGATGCCTCTTATCGCCGGCCCGCTTGCATAATTAGGCCCTTTTGATATTCACCCCCCCCCCGCCGCCGCCGCCGCCGCCACCTCCAACCGACTGACAAAAAAGTATAATTGCGGCATCAGCCACCACAAAAGGTGGGCACAAAATAAACAAGTCAACATAAATAGGGAGAAAAGACGCGGTGTTATTTTTGTCCTGTGGGAAAAGCGGGGGGCGGCGGAGGGAAGAAGGGGGGGCGCACAGTAAATCTGCTGTCAGTCACAGTCAACTGGTGTGACTCGGAGCTGGGAGGCTGGTCCTGTGAATGCCTGCAAAACACCGAGCGCCGGGCCCGATTGTAATTATGCTGGAACTAATATGCTTTTCAAAATGAGCCATTATGAGCTAATGCTGCACTGCCAAAGCCCCGTCTGTTTTTGCCCCCCCCCCCCCCCCCCCCCCCCTCCTTGCAGCCTTGGAGAGTTTGCAAAGGTGCGGCTGACGCGGAGGCCGCCGCTCGCAGGTGATAAATCGTGTTGCGGGCGGGAAGGGAAGGGGAGTCGTGCCGCGCTCCGATCGGGCATCGGACGGTAATCTCAGATCCGCCGCAGTCCGGCTAGAATTCGTATTCCCTTCGTTCCGTCGCCGCCATCTTTGCTCGTCGAGGCCCCTTTCCGTCGCGTGATTGGCTAACCTAGGGTGAAGGTGGAGGCCTTGAGGTGAGAGGTGTGAGAGTGGAGGTGTGGGGGTGGAAGGGGGGTGATGAGGATCCCATCTGGCGCTTGAGGAGTCTGTCTGAGGGGTCAGCAGGATAGCGGGGGGTGGGGGGGGACTATGAAGTCGCTCCGAGAGTCGATTGAGTACCAGAGCTCTGCCGTAAATCCCAGGTGCGGCCGGAGCTGTGAAGGTGACAAGCGCATCTCCTCAAATTCGTGGAGTTTGTGCGACGAAAGCCGAGAGGAGGACAAGTCCTGGATCGCGGATCTTCTCCTGATGGATCCAGCCCAGTAAATCCAGGCCAGAAAGTCCACGAAGGTCCACCTTTGTGGGCGTGCCTGTCAGCAATGGCCCCCGCTGGATGGCTAATAATCAGATTGTGTTAGGTGGTTTGTCGATAATCCCGCCGAACGTGGGCCGCCGCGCCTGGACCGAACTGAGAAGTTGTAACGGCCCAGCAGGTTTGTGAATCGGCCCATTGAAGCCTCCACGTGCCGTTTGCTCCGCCTCCCCCCCTTCCTCATTACAGGCCGGGCCCTTGACCCCGGGCCCTCGGCTCATGTACACAGACAGATGAGTGTTAATGGAGAGCAAGCTTTTGTGTGTGTGTGTGTGTCTGTGTCTGTGTGTGGGTGGGGGGGTTATTAGCCGGCGAGCTGAAGGTGGCGCCGGGGGGGGGGGGGCGGTGGCAGGTCCGCGTCCGCCGGGGGAAGCTCAAACAAAGGCTGAGAAAAAGGAAAATAATTTGAGGAGGACTCCAGTGTCCTCCCCTGAGTATGTGTGTGTCTCACACACACTCGCACACAAACACACACACCCACCTCCGTAGGACACCAGGGTGACTTTGGAAAGTGATCCGCCGACCGGCGGGCCGGTCTCGAGTGTGGTCACGGCGAGTTACCGTGCGCGCATCCTCATGGAAAAACCAACAATGGGATGTGCGGCGTGTGGACATACTCAACTTTGTATGTTCAAGGGTGTTCTCCGGCCCGCGGCCCCCCGAATCAATCTTTATTAAAAACGGATAAGACGGAGGAATTGATTTAATGAATGCGGCCTCATGTCCTGCGGCCACATGTAATCCTCCGAGAATCATCGAGCGCCGGCTCAGGGGGACAAAAAAAAAAAAAAAAAAGCCGTCTCGTCGCCGCCTCGCGGAGTGGCCCGTAATGACGGCCTCCATATAATCCCATAATTCCTTGTTTAATTAAACTCCGGCGCTGGCCCGGAGACCCCCGTCGGCTCCGGTGTTCCTTTGTCCCGACTGTTGTTATTTGGAGGGCCGCGTCGGAGCGCCCCTTTGTCCGGCCGTCCAGGTGAGCGCTGACGGCGTTCGAACGGCGAAGGGCCTCCCGTCAGACGGCGAAACCTCCCTTCCTCCTCCTCCTCCTCGTCCCCGTCCTCCTCCCCTCCTCCCCGGTATCTTTTCTTCTCCCTCTCCCACACTCTCTGGACCGCGGCGTGATGCAATCCAACCGGGCCCCCGAGCAACGCTGGCACATCACGCTGCCTTGTCAGCGCCTCAATGAGGGGAAATTATGAAAATACGAATTTTGTGACACGGAATGAAAAGGGCCGTGCAGCCTGAATAGACGTGCAGAGGAGGTGAAAATGATGCAATTTTCTAAATTCAGTTATAATGGTAATGCGCGGCGGTAATGCGTATTTGCTGTCAGAAATGTCCCTGTCGGGCCGGATTGTGCAGCTTTGTGCCGTATCTGTGTTCCTCGAGCGAGAGCGGCGCGGCGCTCCCCCCACCCGCCCCCCCCACGAGTGCCTAAAAAGTCCTGTGAAATGTGCCGCCATTCATCTCGTGACAGCGGACGGGGGGGACGTATGCGACAGAACGGCGACGGCGGCGGCGCCTCGGGCCAAACGGCGGAGTTGAAGCAAGGTGGCCGCCACAGATTAACCCCTCCACCCCGTAGCCCCTCCGCCCCGTCCCCCAGCCCACTCTCCCTCTCACAGGGGCGCGAGGACCCCCTCGTACGTGAAATAAATATCCTCAGATTAAGGTCGCGTCGTCCCGGCCGCGCGCGCGCGCGGCGGCCCGGCCTCGCCGCTGATGTCATTTCCTGCAAACGGTTTGTTCGTCCGCCGATCACTCAGGCGTCCCCTCTCTGTCTCTCTTTCGCTCTCCGCCCCCGCAGGTAGCCGCACCGACGACGGCTCGGACGTGGACTCGGAGCCGGACCTGCCGCTGAAGAGGAAGCAGAGGCGCAGCCGCACCACCTTCACCGCCGAGCAGCTGGAGGAGCTGGAGAAGGCCTTCGAGAGGACGCACTACCCCGACATCTACACCCGGGAGGAGCTCGCCCAGAGGACGAAGCTCACCGAGGCCAGAGTGCAGGTCAGACGCGCCTCCGTCCCGATCCCCTTTCGGCACCCGGCCGTCGTTGACCCAGCTCCACGCCAAACGGCGAGGAGGAGGCCCAGCGTCGCTCTTTTCAAACCATCTTTTTTGTCCTTTTATAAAACCAATCTGCCGACGCACCCGGAACTGAAAGTGAACGGCTAGTCTGTTTGCCGTGGTTACAGGATGCAGCCATTGGGTTGCGTTTCATCCGTGTTGGCGTGTCAGAGACGCACGTCCTCTGCGCTGTCTATCAACCGCCATGTGTGTGTTTTTGAGTGTGTGTGTGTGTGTGTGTGTGAGTACAATCCAGACACTCATTAGTTCCAGGTCTTGAGTGTGTGTCCCTACAGGTGGGTTCCCGTGTTTTGCTGGGAGAGGAGGGTTAAATTCCCAGTGCTTGGGTTTGGCGACGGAAGCGTCGATCTCAGCATTGGATGTAGCAGAACGCGGGCCGTAGAACCCGATATGTAGAACCTTGAAGAACCTGCTCGGCGGCGTCGACGCACAGGAGGGGCTTTCGGTCTTCGGCGCCCCATGTGAACAGCGAGGGAGGAAAACATGGCGGATCATCTCTCCTCCGCCTCGGCGTGCAGTCCATGTAACGCCAGCTCCTGTAGAACTACTTCAGGGAGTTGGACTGGAAGCCCCTCAAGAACAGCTGGTCCACCCCGCCGCGCCTCCAGCCAATCAGGAGCCGGCCGGGGGGGTCAGCGAGGGCCGCTCCTTTTCCTAACCGGCCAGATCCAAGAGAAAGGTGCAGGGAGATATTTCCCACCGCGCTCGTGGAGGAGTTGACACGCGGGTCATTACTTTTAATGTTTTGGTAATTTGACAGGGACGCCCCCCCCCCCCTCCTCTATCGCCCCCTCCCTCACACCTCGGCGCAGCTCTGGTGACGCGCAGCTGTATGTCAGAGTGAAGCCAAATATGTACAGTAGAGTTATAGCGGCAGCTGTTCTTCCACAGACTTCCAGAAGGAGGAGGTGGCGGTGGTGATGGGGGGGGGGGGGGGTCGGAGGAGAAAGTGAGTGTGTGTGTGTTTTTTGGGGAGGGGGGGGCACATTCCTGATGGATTTCTCATTCCGGCCTTTGGCCAGGATCTCATCCCATCACTTTCAAGCTCGCCGCTGCTTGTAAAAACCTCCACATATCACACAGGGGTTCTCATCCTCTCCGGGGACCCCGTGCCCCGACAACAACATTAATCAATCAGCCGCTGGATGGAAAAAAAAAAGAAAGGGTTCTCGGAGGGGGGCGGGCCCCTCGGACCCCTCGGACCCCCCTCCTCACATCACCACCACCGGCCCTCGCCCCCTCTCCTCTTACCATGGTCTCCCTCTGAACCCCTGAAACTCCTCACCGCATGTGAAGTGTTCATCACAGGACAAACATGCAATCGGGGTAACTGATTCCACACATGTCTTTGTCCATCTTCAGCCCCCCACCTCCTGCCCCCGGTCCATCTTCACCCCCCACACACACCCCCACACCCCGCTCCAGACGTCTGATGGTTTAAAGCCCCACTCAAGCAGACGTTTGGCCGATGGATGTTTGTTTAGCATGTGTTTAAAAGCATCTGCAGGGCACAAGGTCTGTTTTGGGGGCCGATAACTTTAAAAATCGAGGGGTGGAGGGTTGAGGAGGTCCCCTAAAATAGAGGTGCAAGACAACCATCCCCTTCTTGTACCCCTCTTGTCGAGGCTACTTATCATGTTTGTGTTCTTAGGTGTTGTTTGAACATTAACCTGGTGAGCTAGCAAATCTGTCTTGCACCCCCCGTTGACCCCCACCCCTGTGTGTGTGTGTGTGTGTGTGTGTGTGTGTGTGTGTGTTTGTGTGTGTTCGTGATGGGCGGAAGGGATCTTAACCCTCTCATTGGAAACCCCCAGCTGAGACGTTCAGTTGAAATGGTTTAAGTTGAGGCGAGAGGTTGGGAATGTCAAGAACGGCGCTCCATGGAGAAAGTGTAGGGGACACACACACACCCTTTCTGAAAGTGTGTGTCGTGATTATTCTAATGAACGATCCACATCGGGGAATCAAACATGGGCTGAAACATGGTGGCAAGTGCAGCTGCTGTTAACCCTTCATGGATCCGTCAGCGGCGGAGTTAGCATCTCCTGCTGCACATCACATCTGAATATTAGCTGGCCTTTTGCTCCTAAATGATAGCCCTAAATGATGTCATGTGAAAAGCTGAGGAATTTGCGTCGTGGCTGTAAGTGGTTAATGCTGTTTTCCTCGTAATCTAATTCTGGGAGGCTTTGAACGTCTGAAAAAAGTTCAACTCAAACTTAATTTCCCTGAGAAGGTTGCATTGAAGGAGTTGGGGGGTGGCAATACAAATAATGCCCCATGTCGGGTGTATGTGTGTGTGTGTGTGTGTGTGTGTGTGTCTGTGTGTGTGCGTTGCATCTGCATCATAGCTTTAGCATGTACACACACAGATAATCCCAGAGTGGGTGTTGAGGGTGTTTTAACCAACGACGGGGAAGTCCGGGATCACCGCTCGGCCGGCGCCGGGAAAACTTAGTAATGAACTAATGGCCGTGCGGCGAAGAATGCTTTTAAAACACCAACTGGATGGCGTGCATGTGTCTTCTATTTGCTCTGTGAAGCGTCCGGCAGCTGGACTCTCACATAGGTGCTCGGGCGCTCCATCATGGGGCAGGAGAGCTGAGCCTTTGGCCCGCCGGCAGAGCTCCTCCGGCACAGCTGCAATGACGCATCTTCCAGATGGCGCCCGGAGAGTGATCTGTGTTCAGGGCTGAGAAAGGAACATCAGGCGAGGAGGGGGCCGTGGCCAAGGGGGGGGGGGGGTTAGTCCATATTTTAACCCGTAAAGAAGCGGTGTCCTGCTCTGCTAGTTTAACGTTTGCCCCTAAAGGTGGCGATAATGTGAAAAATGGCGTTCCTGCAGGAGCGCTAAAACAGCGGCGGTGCGCAGGGTGGGCCGCCCCGAGCCCGGACCCCGCTGTAAATCCAAGCGGCGTCGGCAGCCTCCGGCTTCCCCCGACCCAAACTCCCCGCCTCATAAACGCCGCATCAACCCCTCGGCCCGCCACTCGGAGACCTCTCCGCCATCCATCTTTATCAGCCGCCGGCTCTTTCAGCGAAGTGGCGGGCCCCCTTCGCCACCAGCCGCCCGGCAGCGGGTTTTTAACATCCCCGCTGACAAATTGCGGGACGCGATGCGTATCTCTCCTTACGATTGGTTCCAGACCGTCTCGGCGGGAGGGCGCGCTGCCAGCCCGCCGTCACCGCCTCCTCCTCTTGGCGTCCAGTGACCCGGCCTCTCTGAGCTACTGGGGGAGTAAATAACCTCCGAGGAGGCCCGGTCGGGGGGGGGGGGAGGGCCCGTAAATCAACCCCTCAGATGAAGCCCGTCACGTACCCGCCGATCGGGATGAAGTTTTTAAGAGAGGGACTCCCGGGTCCTGGCTGAGGCCCCGGCAGCCCAGCACGCCGCCCGCCGCCGGCTGGCTTCGCCGCGTCCATCACATAGATCCTCTTTCACCGCCAATAAACGTGCAGCGCGTTGCCTTGGTACCGATGGGAATCTAATAAGGTATAAGCGTTGCTTTTTACGAAGCGTGCAAATCAATTTGGTTGAAAAAAAAAAAAAAAAAGAATCTGGGGCTTGCGGCGGGTGGCGCGGCAACGCTCGGGGTCGGACAGAGAAGGGGGCGGGGGCCGCGGGTGTGGAATGTCCACGTGGTCCGGCGCCACCGCCGTAAACGCAAACCGTAAGCGGCGGCGGTGGCGGCGGCGACCAAAACCCAACAGGCAGCCATATTCCCGCCAGTGCGGGGGTTTACGTCTCATAAAGGCACAAATAGGATTTATGTAGATTGTCGGGGAGAAATTGTTGCAATGCGTCCGCGCGAATGTTCTAACACTCCCTTATTATTAGAATTTAAATGACTTTGGTACAGTGCTTCTGTACTCCTGATACTTATCGAGCTAATCCCGCTCTCCTCTCAAATTCACACTCCTAGCTACTTTAATTAGCATAGTGCCAGTCTGGAAGGCAAGCGAGTGAGGGAGGTGGGGGGGGGTAAAGAAGATTGGGAGGGGGAGGAAGAGGCGAGGGGGGGGGGTATTGCGTGGTATGAAACAGAGGAGCATTTGTGTGTTGAGGCTGGTTGCATCACCCCTCCGTGTTCCCGTGGATGTGAAGTCAGCAGCACATTTTGTTTTGTCATTATCTCGGCTTCGGGTTATTCATCTACCCAATGTTGCAAATTGGCTGCGGAGAGGCGTCTCACACACACACACACACACACACACATACACACCCACACCGGGTTCTTCTCTGCCTTTCTGACGGAATGATTCATAGGGGATTGACTGAGCAGGGGATTCTGAAACACAGAGTGATCGGATTTAAGACGGCGGCGGCGGCAGTAGCCGCTGCGGGCGCGTACAGTTTGGCCCTATCTGCGATCAGCCTCGATTTGAAAACAAACACATAAGAAAAGAAACGACAAAACGCCGCGCAATTGCCAGGAATCGATTTTTGGCAGTGAATGGAGAAGCTTAAGGCCGTGGCGAAAAGATGGCTGCCGTACTTGAACCAGGGGCTCGCAACCCGGCTAGCCGTTCGCCTTTCCGGAGCCTCGTCTGCCTCCTCAGCCTCGAATTTCATTTGTTTGACAGCCAGAGCCGAGCCCGACGCCCAGAAAACACCGGATAGCCGACGTCCGCCTCTCCAGTCCTGAAATCTCCTCCGCGCGGGGAACGTGGCGCCGTTCTAGGTTCTAGAAACCCTCTTAGGCCGTGAAAGCGAGAACCCACAGACGGCGGCAGGCGGGCTGCGGAGAATTAGGCCGGATTGTGGAGAGCGGAGGAGAGAACCTGGTCCAAGGTGACTTTGTGATCAGGTTCCAGCGCGCAGCCTCAAATCCTCAGCTCCAGGCGCTGGGTTAGAGTGTGTGTGTGTGTGTGTGTGCGCGCACTAGCCGTTTATCCTGCTCTGTGCTGAGAGCTGGACATTTGCAGGGAGGAGAGCCTCCACCGGTGACAGTCCTTCCCTCTCCTCCCATTCCAACCAGCAGGGGGTTGGTGCTCCTGTCAGCTAACCCCCCCTTAAAGAAACGACAAAATCACCCCCCCCAACCAAAGAAACTTCTTTCTTGCTAACTTTTCTGGAAGTTTGACTGGCTCAGAAACCCCAAAGACAACAGGTGAATTAAAACAGGGGTGGGGGGGGGGCCTTCGGCCATGTTTTGTGTCGGCCATGATGGAACACCATCTCCAAAAGGGGCGGCGGCGGCGGAGGAGGCGAGGGGGGGTGGAGTGAAGATAAAAGAGTGCTGGGGTGAGTGGATGAGGTCGGAGGTGAAGTGGCATCTCGGGATGGGGTGATGGGGAGTGTGTGTGTGGAAGGAAGGGTGTGTGTATATGTGAGTGTGTGTGTGTGTGTGAGCAGGCAGCTGTTTGTCTGGCCCAGTGGGAGCCGGGCTCAGGCGACTGGAACACGGTCCACTACATCCCAATGGGGGAAACTTCACTGGAGCCACATTTGTTTTGGAAAGTGGCTTTCAGATGTGGTGGGGGGGCGTTGGCGGCGGCGGCGGCGGCGGCGGAAGCGGGCGGCGCAAGCATCGCCGCTGGTTTTCTCCCCGCATGTTGCCCGGCGTCCTCCTCCGTGGCCGGGGCAGAAACGGGCGAGGCGGGGCGGTGTTGCACGAGGGGAAGGGGGGGGGGGGGGGGGTAAGATTGAGATCTCCATCGCGCCCGAGATCCCTTGTAGGCCGAATAGCAGTTTACGTGTTTGTGTGTACAGGAGGAAAAAAAAAAAAAAAAAAAAAAAAAAGAGGCGGCAGCCCCTGAGGAGCGGCGAGGACGTGGACGGTGTAAGTCCCCTGGAAAAGTGTCCCCCCTCTTTTTAAGAGCTGTTTAAAAGGGACGCCCCCTCTTTGTGCCCAGTGTTCTCCCGGGCGTATGGAGAGGCCTTTGTCCCCCTCTTTCATGTGCGCTCACAATGGCCCCGGCCGCTCGGAGCACAACGGTAGATGAACTGCGCTGACAGTGTATTAAAGTCTGATGAATGGCCCGAGCGAGGCATAGATCAATGTCCTTCAACCCCAGGCACACACTGGAGCCGCGGCCTTGTCTGGCGTAAATGGAGCAGGTTGCCGGCTCTTTTCAAGCGGCCCCCGATTATATTCGTGTTTTGTTGAGGCAGAAGCCTTTTTAAAATGTGTAAATCTTTAGCGCTTCAAAAGAGGGGGGACCCCACCGCCCCCACCGCCCCCCCCCCCCCTTCCCCCCTTTTTCTTCTCCATTCAGGGCCTTTACATTGTGCGTCTGCTTGTTTGGTGCTGCTCACTTTTTGGAGCGCGCTCGTTCTCCGGCCCCATGTCAGAACATTTTCTCCTCCGGACGTCAAAAAAAAAAAAAAAAAAAAAAAAAATCAGTGTGCGAAAGACGGGACGAGGGGAAAAAAGGGGGGGGGGGATACCTTTGACCTCTGGGTGACTTCTCCCCTCTGAAGAGAGCTTTAGGGCTCCCTGTTTACACAGATCTGGGCTTCAGCCACTTAAGAACGACAGGACCGGAGCGCTGAGCCTCGGACGCCGCTCCCACGGGGGGTTACCCGCCCCGGCGTTCACCGGCGTTCACCGGCGTTCACCGGCGTTCACCGCGCTGGCGGTCAGATTGATCACGGCTGGAGCCGCCTTGCTTCTGTCTCAACTTCTTCTCCCTCCTCCCCTGCAAGGTGTGGTTCAGCAACCGGCGGGCACGGTGGCGCAAGCAGGCCGGGGCCAATCAACTCGCCGCCTTCAACCACCTGCTCCCCGGAGGATTCCCGCCCACGGGGATGCCGACCCTGCCCACGTACCAGCTGCCCGAGTCCAGCTACCCCAGCACCACGTTATCGCAGGGTGAGACTCCTACATACGTAAAAACCCGACCTGCGCCCGTCTGATCGGGGACGCCCCCCGTGACGAGGCAGAATTACAGATGCGACAGGAAGGTGTGGAGGCGACTCACCTGCATGTGTGTGTGTGTGTGTGTGTGTGTGTGTGTGTTCAGAGGGCAGCAGCACGTTGCACCGGCCGCAGCCCCTGCCGCCGTCCTCCATGCACCAGGGCGGCCTGAGCGCCGACAGCGGCTCCGCCTACGGCCTCTCGTCCAACCGCCACGGCTTCTCCAGCTACTCCGACACCTTCATGAGCCCCTCGGCGTCCGGGAACCACATGAACCCCGTCGGGAACGGGCTTTCCCCGCAGGTCAGTCCGGGCTATTCGCCCCCCCTGAACTCCTGGCGCTATTTTTAGCGCCAACTCGCCGTTAAAAGCCCCCCCCCCCCCCTCGGCGCCCTGCACCTCCTCCTCGCCTTGGTAAGAATATGTAATTGTATCTGAGTGAAATTAAAATTCAGAAAAGGCATGTTCAGCAAAATAACCGCCAGTGTGGGCTTTTATGTTTGCCTTCCAAAGCCCGGGATTTATTTCAGCTACTCTAAATTGGTACATTTGTAAAACAATTGGATTATCATCAACAAATTAAAATTCATCTTGATAGCGGCGCCCGCACTCGAGCTGCTCCGAACGGCGGTTCGACTTCCCTGGGACATCTAAATCCTGCACGGCGCGGTGAGAACCCGTGCAGATGAAATAATTAGCTAAAGCTTATAAATGTAGACCCGTAATCTTCTCCACGTAATTGTCTGCAACTGGAAGACTCCAGTGTTTTATGCGATTCATTTTTTCTCCTTCTTCTTCTTCTTCTTCTTCTACTCATCTCTGTGCGGTTTACGGGTGCCGTCTTTGGCGAAGATCTCCCTCCGTGAACCGCGTCCGACCTCGGCGGCGTTCTCACACTTCCCGCCGTTTTTAAACGTGCACAGCGGAAATGCAGAGCGTATGTGTGTGTGTGTGTGTGTGTGTGCGCGCAGGTGTAGAGGAAGGAGGTGGAGGAACAAGCAGGTTGGAACCAGGGAAGGAAAAAGGGAAAGACGCAGGGCTGATAGAAATATACGGAAGGAGAAGGACGGAGAACGGAGAGGATCGGGAAGGAGTTCACGTGGTAGACGTGCTGGAGATAAAGTCCCACTGAGATGTTTTGGACTTGGATAGAGGACCTGGGTAGAAGGATGCTGAGGTTGCAGGAGATCCAGAGGAAAACCAGGGAGGAGGTTTATGGATGGAGGAAAGTGAGTCGGTGATGGTGAGATGGAGGCAGGTGATTGGCTGTGGAGGCTCCTTAGAAAGGAGAGGCCGATAGCGCGGGTCGGCCGCCAGCGCGAGGTTTAAATTCTGGGATTCCTCCCGCCGACCCCTCCGACCCCTCCGGACCCCTCCCCTTAATGGCCGCCCCTCCGGAAGGCGGCGTCTTTCAGCGTAAAATGATTTGTGTTGATGCAAATCGTGTGTACGCAGTGAATTACACACAATTACCCGTCGACGCTGGCCGGTCCTGCCCACCCTCACCGACAAGATGTGGCTAACAGGCAGAAAACAAGATTGAAATGGTGTGTAAAGAGTTGAAAATGAATTTCAATGCCGCATTTGTCCACAATTACCCCGTCGTTCACATGTGTTTTATTGGGAGTTTTTCTCTCTCTCTTTTTTTTTTTTTTTTTCCCTTCAAATATTTCTCAAAGCAGATTGGAAACATTCTTGGTATTACCCTTCTTTTTTTTTCTCAAAGAAGAAAGAATTAAGGATTTCGTGACAAAAAGGAGATTTTCTCTCCTGCTGGAGCGACGGAGGATAACATGGAGGCTCACAGCGTGTTTGATTGTTAATCGCGGCGCCGGGGCTTTAACGGCTAATGCTCCCGCTGCAAACCTGCAGAAGAAACACCAGGAACACCCAGCCGTTTTTTCATTAATGGCTCTCTCTAATACTGGCATGGGGTGCGCGGCGCCCCCCCCCCCCCCCACAACTCACCCACCTCCTCCTCCCACTCCTCCTCTTCACAGGAATTCAAGAATGTGTTGGGATATTAAACATTTCCTGTCATAGCGAGGATTAGGACGGGAGCCTTTGGGCAACGGCGCAGCCTGGATTTCCAGTATTCAATTACTCTGTCAAGCGGTCTGATGAAAGTAGTTTTAAGGAGCCACCTGAAAAGCACCGCCACCGCCCGTGGTCCGTGCAGGTTTTTTTTTTTTTCCTGTGGACGAATCGTTTGAAGCTCGAGATTTGTTTTACTGACTCGTGAGTCATGATTCCAAATGGTGTTTGTCGAGGACAAAAGCTTTGGGAGGAGCAAAAGCTATCTTCTTCTTACTCATTTTCTCCCCTTACCTCCCTGCTATGAGCTGTGAAGGAAGAATCAGAAGAGTGGCCCTCCCCGCCCACAAAACGAGCGACTCACTCAGTTACTCAATGAGCGAATCACTCCGGAGCTCACAGCGGCCCTCCCTACTCGCAAAATGAATGACTCCATTGATAACTACAGGAACGAATCCTTCGATAGCTCAAAGCAGCCCTCCCCGCGAACGACTCACTTGGTAAATCGACAAACGAATCGCTCAGTACCTCATAGCGGCCTTCTCCGCCCACAAAAATGAACGACTCACTCGGTAAATGAACAAACGAATCGCTCAGTACCTCACGGCAGCCGTCCTCGGCCACAAAAACGAACGACTCACTCGGAAAATCAACGTTCGAATCGTTCAGTCGCTCAGAATATTCCTCCCCGCTCACAAATCGAACGACTCCCTCGTTAACTCAACGAACGACTCACTCATTAGCTCAAATTGGAAGCCCTGCTCGGAAAAAAGGTCACTGCCGCGGTGACTCGAATGACTCAAAACCCGGTTCTCATTGGCGAGCGACTCCTACAAGCTTGAGTCTGTAAAAAGAATCCAGTTTCCCGTTACTATTTCCTGTTATCCGTGAATCCGAGTCCCCCCCCCCCCCGGCCGCTGAACCGGGGTTTACATTGTTCTGGCCTGGTTTCGGTTAAACTGCCCGGTCAGCCCCACCCCTCGGCCGTCACCCCGCCTGATTTACACCAGGTTTTTTTTTTTTCTCCCTGTTCTATCCCCCTGTTCCGCACAAAGAGGTACGCCCGTCCGAGTGGAAATTAGAATTCGATTTTATAAGTTCCAGGCGGCGTCTGCTCGCGGGAGATATGCCTGCGCGGAGCTATTTCTGCGAGCGTCTGGCGCCGGTGGCCTCGGCCCGCCGAGCGAGATTGACAGAAAACTCTGTGATTCCCAGTAAATGGGCTGCGGCGGCGAGGTGCCAGGGCTGTAATGGAATCCCGCGGCTCTCGGCGGCCCCGACAGGAGCCCACGTCCGTCCCAATCCCATAACCTACCCCGACAGCACGCGTTTTCCCATTACGGGTGGAGGAGAAGCCATCCGCCCGGGAAACGGCCGCCGTCGACTGCGAACGGCGGAGGCGGGGCGGGCGGCGTGGAGGAGCGGGGGCGTGCATGGCTGGGCGCATCCTATGAAAGCAGGAGTGATATTTTGTTGTTTCATTCGGGGGCACAGTGGGTGTCGGTGAGGCAGGTATTTACCATTTTCTCCCCACTGAACGCGACCTTGTCCTCGCCCATTTTGGTTCCGGGAACCCGACCAGAAGTTGGCGGCGTCCAACAACCAGAGCCTCTGAGTGGCGTTCACAGACGCTCCTGAAGAGGAGCTCCTGGTGGCTGCGTGATGGGGACCCCTGCTGGGAGAGGGGAGAAGACCCAGGCGGCTGGGGAGGGGGGGGGGGCTCAGCAGGCCCAGGATGCGGTAGCTGCAGGATGCAGAAGGTCACGGGTGCTACAGGTCCGGGGAAGAAGTAGATCCAGCAGCAGGTTCAGGGTGCACAAGGTGTGGAGCTGTTGCGGTAGATCCTGGACGCGGCGGATCCAAGACATGGTGGGTCCAGGACTCGGCAAGTCCGGGTCTCACTAGGTCCTGGGTCGCAGCAGATGCAGGAAGCAGTAGATCCTGCAGATCCAGGATGCATTAGATCACGGACCGAGCAGGTCCGGGGTGCAGCAGATCCGTCGTCGAGCTCACAAAGTTCCTCCTTTCAGGAACTTTCCTCTGTGTTTTGCAGTTTTTTTTTTTTTGTTTTTTTTTTATTGTGGGGGTGTTGTGTGTTTTGGAATGACACGGATGTGCATGTGTGTGTGTGTGTATCCGCAGAGGGCCTTTGGGCTGTGTGAGTGGGCTGGGCTTTTCCGCGCACTCACACTCACTCTCACACACACACACACACACACACACTTCCGTACGTGCACGCACGTATGCGGGATCAGAGGCAGCGCGGCTCTCACCCCTGCCTCCCTTTGATCCGTGTCCCCGGGCCTGCCTGCCGCCGCCCGCCGCCCGCCGCTCCACGCAGGCTGACACCGCGCTCACCAGCGACTCCCCACAACTGTCTGAGAGAGATAAGCCAGGGGAGACTCCGAACCGCGCCGCCGCTCCTCCATTAGCCGGCGCAGACGTTCCTTCTTTAAAAAAAAAAAAAAAAAACGGGATGAATTATTTTTAAGAAGCGAGCTCTTGCTGCTGCCAAAAAAAAAAGGAGAGGGGAAAATGTACGGAACAATCTGGAGCTCTGGCTCGATTCCGCCCTCCTCCTCTTCCTCCCCTCCCTGACTTCTAACAAGACACCCTGCACCTGAATACCAATGAGAGGGGGAGCTTCATGTAGTCCCCCACATTATTAAAACTTGGGCATTAAGCCGCTCGCCGGGCACCGTGTCAGCTGGCAGGCTCGGCTGACAACGAATCAAAGAGGATGAGCGCTCACAGCTCAGCCACTCACGGAGCGCGGAGGGGGGCGGGGGGGGGTCGGGGATGTTGAAGGGGAAGGGGGTGCACACTGGTTAATTAGAACTCCCATTAAAACAAATACTGTTTCCATTTGGCAAGTGGAGAAAAAAAAAAGATGTAAGAGGCTTTGGGAGGGAAGGGGGACCTGCTGCCGGCGGCTGCCAGGGAGACGCGGGGACGGGAAATCATATCCACCGGCGACGCTGTTCCCGCGCAGATTATTAGTGTCGGCGCTTGTTTTGCAACATTTCCCCCCCTCGAAACTCTGTGGGATGACGGGAGGGGAAGGGGTGTGGAGGGAGGGGGGGGGGGGGGGGGGGGGGGGGGGCGACGCATGCACGGCGAGGTCAGACATCTTGGATTGCTGCGTTGTCCACCTGCTGCCGTTCCCCCTCCTCCTCCTCCTCAGCCCGAGGCCTTCATGAGCCATGTGTTGCTCATCTTTCCCTTCTCCCAGAAGCCTCTCTCTCTCCTTTTTTTTTTTTTTTTTTTTTTTTTTTCAAATCCGAAATATTTTGGCTGGAGCCGCCTCGCGTTCATAATCTATTTTTTTTTTTCACCTACCAACCTTCCTTCCTTCCCTCCGTTTGGCTTTTTGTCATCCGTGATGCTTTGCCAATAGCGCTTTGCTCTCCCTCTCTCTCCCCACCTTCCTCCCTTTGCTCCGACTCTCTCCCCTGGAGAGGCGGCTCTTCTCCCTACGCCCAGATGAAAGGCTGCGGCGGACAATAAAAATGCTATTTAAATGCAAGTGTGTTTGTGTGCGGCTGGGAGATATTTCCCGCTGAAAGTGATGCTGCCGCATCCTGATAAATAGCAAATATAAGGGAATGTGATTTACATTTATCTTGCAGAGGCAGCCAATATGAATTTCCGTAAATCCTGGAAGATGGGGGATTTAAGGAGAGAACCACTGAGACTGATTCACGCGCTGTGTGTCCCACGCAGCCCAGATGCCTATAAGGTGGAGTGTGTGTGTGTTGCTGCCTTTTATTAGAGCACACACACACACAAACACGAGCACACTCTGGCACAGATCTTATCTAAAATGGCCATTATGGCACCGTGCACAGGCAGACTGAAGGTGACTTTTTTTTTTTTTTTTTTGAAGCGTCCACTTGTCGTGGCAGGTGAAGTGTCTGCTCTGGGTAGTGGGACGGCTCAGGAGGAGGAGGAGGAGGAGGAGGAGGAAGGGGCCGGTTCTGGCGGTGGGGCTCCGTCCCGCCTCATGTGGCCCCTGTTAGTTCCAGATGCCACTCTGACAGGTGCACGGCCGTGATTAATACTCCCCTCTGACTCCTTCTCTCACCTAGGTTTTACTCCTGCGTGTCCCCCCGGCGGCCCGCGGGGTCCCGCTTCCCCTCCGTCCAGCCTCCACTTCTTCCCCCCCTCCCACTCGTAAATCGTTTGCAAAGTTCACCCTGCCCCCTCCCCTGCCCAGAGCCTCTCCTCCTTCCAGCGAGCTTCATCCTGCTCCTCTTCCTCCTCCTCCTCCTCCTCCTCCTCCTCTTCGGGTCCTCAGCTGGCTGCCTCCCCTCTCAGCCTCCAGCTGAGAGCTATTTCACTATTTATTTACATGTAATTATGCCTATGAGGTGCAGATATTAACACTGTCAAGAACAATTTGACCTGACATTTTTCACCGGCCCCGGCCCCTGCTGCTCTCAGCAAACAGACCCCCCTCCTTCCCCCGTTTTCTCCTTCTCTACCCTCAATCCTCCTTGCTGTGCTTCTGGAGCAGCTCCCTCCCCTCCCTCTCTCTCCCACACACACACACACACACACACATGCACGCAGACCCTGCCTGGCTGAAACCACTCTCCTGGAATCAGAAAATCTGCCGTTTAATTTAGAAGAGGCGTCGGCGCAAGGTGCGAGGAGCCGAGGTCCACGTGTGTGTGTGTGTGTGCGCGTGTGTGTGTGTGTGTGTGTGTGTGCATTTGCTTTGAAGGGAGGGGGGGGTGGCTCTCTTGTTCCCAGTGGCTGAATCCATCCCATAGTTACTCAAGCATATCACTAGCAAAGAATAGAGGATTGCTCTCCACACGTTCTCCAATTGCAGTCCAATAGACAGCATATTAACCCCTGGTTAGTGCGGGGCCAGCTTTATAGCTCATACTTTGGGGTGTTTAGGGGGGTTTTAGGGGGGTTGTGAGGGGGTGGTGGGGGGGTCACCGAGCCGGACAGCTGTGCTCCCCTGAACATGAAGGCATCAATATAAAAAAAAGGGACCGGACAGGGTTTAGGATGTGTAGCGGCTTTTAAAAGAACCGGGATCTTGTTGATTTCCAGATGAGTGTATTCAGGGGACGGAAGGGAGGGAGGGAGGGAGGGAGGGAGGGAGGGGGCAGTTATGGTTATGGGATGGCTAACATGTTGTGAGGACTGACAGCTTGTTCCAGCGCCTGCTAATCACCCTCATCTGTGCTCCCCTTGTCAATGCCCAGATTCTGTCAGTGCCAATCAGCCACTTAATTGAACACAATTAGCGACCCCCTCCTTCCCCCTTCCTCCCATCTTCCCCCCTCTCCGTCCAATTCGCACCACGTTCTTCAAAGACCCATTTCCCTGCCTCCAGCACTCCCGCCCCCCCCCCCCCCCGCACCGCAACCTCTCATCCCGCCCCTGTCTCTTCATCCCGCCGCGGCGGTGGAAGCCACTTTTCAGTTTTTATTAATGCGCCGCGGCCAATTAACGCAGTGGCATGCAGGCCGGAGCCCATCATCTGCTGCCTGCCACCCTCCCGGCTCGCCCCGCCGTGCCCCCCCTCCCCGCTCGCCGCCTCCCCCGTGACCAAAACGCTTTAATTCAATTTATGCAATCACTGTTATTTTTAAATAGTCATTTTGTCTGCTCAGATGAGGGGCCTCACTGCCCGCTGGGCCGGCCCTCTCATGTGAGGGACAGAGAGGGGGGGGGGCGTGGGCTGACTGGGGGAGGGGTCCCTGATATTATTATTATTATTATTTATTGGCTGGAGTTTATTTGGTTCGCAACGCATTTATTATATTCCGGGAATCGGCGGAGGAGCTTAAAGGGAAAATCCACTCACGCCTGTATGTGTTTTATAGCGGTAAAAATGTGTTTATATACGATAGCCTATGGAGCGGGGTGGTTTATCAGCGGGGACAGTCAAAGTCAGGAGGCAGACGGCGGCCCCGGCGCCCCCCCCGCGCTGTAATCGCCCCCCTCAGGACCCGGCCTTGGAAATATTGATCCCAAAGCCAGTGACGCCGCGCCGGATCTGTAATCGTCCCCGGCCGCGGCGAGTATCAGCCGTCCAGATCTGCTAAGGTGCGCGCTGCCATTCTGTGGCAACCAGATAACTCGCAGACACTCAGGAGCGCTGGTTTCCATGCACACACACACACACACACACACACACAGGCTGCCCCGTTGACCCCGGCCCTAACTTAAAGGTACGTCTCGGGGGCATTTCATTTGGGCAGAACGGGGGAGCTATCGGTGACAGAGGAACTAATCCAGTCTTGCGCAGATTAAGAGTATTTGTGGGCCGGGGTGCGCGGGGGTGCGCAGGGGCGTGCAGGGCTGCGCCGGCGCCGGCGCCAGGAATGGAACAGAAGGGGTTCCTATCAGCTCTCCAGGCAGGCTCGCCCTCAGGCCAGCGCAGTCCTGCAGGAGTCTTTGTACTTCCTAAAGCCCCTACTTTCCCTCTCACTCTCTCCATATCACTTTCTCCTTCCCCTTTGCACCCCCTCCTCCTCTTCCTCCCTGCCATTCCCCACAGGCTGTCACATTCTCACCCTCGTCTTCCTCCTCTTCAAGCCTTGCTGTTGTTCTTCGGGCCGATGAAGAGCGTGGCCTTTTTGTTTTTTTTTTTTTGGGCCGTGTCTCGCCGGGCATTCAGGGGAAAAAATTTAAAGAGATGTGATTGGTCGGTGGTGGTGGCGGCGGCAGGGGTGAACGGGGTGGGGGCTGAAAGCACCTCTCCTTATTTATTTATCTGAAAGGATGCACATTGTGTCAGTTGACATCGACTCCACCGCCGGCACTTGTGAGAATTAATTACTTTCTTATTATTATTTTTAAAGTAATCTATCTGTTGGGGGAGGTGGAGGGAGGGGGGAGCGGGCCAGGGTTTGGGGTAGGGGGGCGGGGGGGGGGGGGGGGGGCGACACCCTGGAGCATTGTCCTTTAAACTGAGTCCTGGCTCACATTATCTCTCGAACCAGCACTCACACAACGTCGAACAACAAACGAACTCCGAGCTGCCGAGGACGCCGTGGGTTTGGGCGGCGGGGGGGGTTGCTGGCCGGGGGGGACGGAGGTGCAAAGACTACGTCAGGGACAAAAAGGTTGTTGAGATTTTTTTTTTTTCTTCAATCTCGGTGTTGAAATTGGGCTGGGATGCAGACGGCGTTTAGCTGAACATATTTTTTTTTTTTGCACGGAGGGATAGGATGGCCTCTGTGGCCTGGACCTGCCCGAGCCAAAAATTTGTAAATGCGGAGAAAATCATTCTCATAGTATTGAAACCAACATGGCTGCCGGGGACGGCGGCGGCATCCCACCGCGAGCTAGCAGAGGCAAAAATCACAACAACCGCGACGTCTAATTCGCACACGTGAATTTCCGGCACGCAAAAGTACCGGCGAGCTGAAGCACCCGGTGCAAGGTGAATGGGCGAAACGCTCCTACGCCAGGTGAGAAGGAGACCTGGTTTTGCTGCGTCTTCCCACCGAGTGTTTGCGACGTGCGTAGAAAAGTCATCCCGCGCCACCGCCGGAAAGGATCGCCACCGTGCCCTCTTGGAAAACTTGGACGGTGGGGGACTGGGTTCTTTTTTTTTCTTCCGTGGGAGGAACGGACCCCGGGGACGTCCTTCACGGTGTTGCCGCTTCATTTCTGAGCGTCCGAGCCGTCCTAATTCACTAAAAATAGCAAAAACGGCAACACTTTAAATGATAAGACGCCGCTTCCCTTTTGAAGAACTTTTAGCGGCATGAATATTAATTGGGCCAATTGTCGGCCATTCTGTTTCCCGATGAGGCGATGTAATCGGCCTCCAATTAGCCCACGACTAAAATGGACTAAAGTGCCCTCCAGCCGTCTCTCCCAGGACACTCCAGCCCCCCCCCCGTCCTCCTGAGCCGCTCAGCCCCCATGCATCCAGCATGGAGAAGCCATGAATCTCCCTCTTATGGATCCCCGTCACATGCTTTGTGTGCAGATGTGAAGGAGGAGGGCGGGGGCTCATACTGATAGAATTAACATGTGGAAATGACTAACCGGGCTTTGTGCCTGGTGTGCTTGGAGCGCCTCGTATTGTTGGGGGGGTATTTGTGAAGATGTGATTCATGGCTGCCGGTTCCTGTGTGGGATCCTTCGGCCCGGGCCGTCCTCCGCCGCGGAGCGTCGCTCCCGGTCGTGGCCCGCCGGCTCCGGTTAGGGGTGCATTTGCGCAAACATGCACGTGCATGCATGTGCGTGCGTGTGTGTGTGTTGTGTGTATCGCCCGTGTGTAACCAGTTCCATCGCCGACTAATTGGTTTAGCAGCCGAGGGGCCAAAGGCCAGCGCAGCATAGCCGAATTCAACGTGAACCTGATGTTGAGAGGAAGGTATATAGGAGGGAAGCATGTGTCGGACAATTCCCTTTTTACCCCCCTCCCCGTTCGCCCCCCCGTCCTCCTTCCCACACACACACACACACACACACACACACACACTCTCCGCTGTCTTTTTTCACTTAAGAAAAGAAAGCAACGGCAGGAGAAAAACAAGGTTCTTCCCTGCGTTCCGGCTCCTCCAGCGCAGAGGAGCCGCGGCCGACCTTTTATTCCGTTTCATTCATTTCAACCCGTTTCCACGGGCTCCGCTCCCCCCCCCCCCCCCCCACGTTACCGTCGTCTCCATTCCCCTCGAATTGGAAGCTTTACGCCCTATGAATAATATAGAGCGCTGCGATACGGCGCCGAGCCCCGGCCCGCGGTATCAGCGGCCTCTCAGCGAGGCTCTCGGAGCCCGCTCAGTGCCGGGATCTGAGGGGATCATTTACCAGCTCCAGCCTCATTACTATTCATGAGACGGGCAGGCTCGGGGCAAGGGATTAGGGACTCCCTTGGTGCTTGTTGTGCTGCGGGCCGGGGGCTCGGGCCCCGGGCCCCGGGCTCCGGGACAGGGGCTGTCTGGCACCGACGGCGGGTCTATTATCGCCCTGGGGACCCTTCTGTCCCGCAGCAGAACACTTCCTGACAGCGCCAGCTAATGGAAACAGTCTCTCTTGTTCCCCTTTCTCCTTTATTTAACCCCCTCGTCCTTCTTGTATTCTTCACCCCCCCCCCCCCCCACACACACACACACACTCTTTCACCCCCCCCCCCCCTCCCGCCCTCACTCTCTCCCTTAAAAAAAGACGGTCAAGTTTTTCCCATTTCAGAGTTGAAATGGTGTATTTATATTGGCGTCTCCACCGTGAAGAGCTGGGATAGAAGTATATTCTCGGGGAGAAAAAAAAAAAGTACTTTCCCTCAACTCTGTCAGCGCTTTGATCCTCAATTCTCCAAATTTCCTCCCCCTCCCCTTCCACCCCCCCGTCCACCCCCTTCCGCCCCTCCGCAGGTGATGAGCATCCTGAGCAACCCCAGCGCCGTGCCCTCCCAGCCGCAGCACGACTTCTCCATCTCGCCGCTGCACAGCAGCCTGGAGAGCTCCAACCCCATCTCGGCCAGCTGCAGCCAGCGCTCCGACACCATCAAGAGCGTGGGACAGCCTGGCCTCCACCCAGTCCTACTGCCCCCCCAACCTACAGCGCCACCAGCTACAGCGTGGACCCCGTCGCCGCCGGCTACCAGTACAGCCAGTACGGGCAGAGTAAGTGCGGCCTTCTTCGTGACCTCGCCTTTCTCGTCGGCGGAGGCGGACACATGCTCTTGATAAAGGACCCCCCCTCCACACACACACACCCACCCGCAAAACAACCCCCACCAACACCGGCGACCGCCATCCTCTCGCCTTAGTCACACCCCTCTCCACTTGGATGGGAGCGAGGAGAGGGCCACTTCAAAGAGCAGCGCGCCCTCAGGGGCCACAGTGTCCTCTCGCCCACCTCCTTCGCTCCCTCTTTTTTCCGTCCAGATCTCACACACACGCACACACGCACGCACACACACACACACACACACACACACATGCTCGTCTCCCTCGGGGCAGGAAAGAGTTTACTTTATTAGATTAGCATAATTGACTGATGCTGTCGCAGCCTTTCATAAAGGTAAAGCAAAGCCCCCCCCCCCCCCGTGTGTGTGTGTGTGTGTGTGTGTGTGTGTTGGCAGGTTCTGGTGTCGAGGCCTGGTCCACGGTGCATCTGCCCGGGTTTGCTTAAAAATCTAATTCTATCAGAGTGTTTGTGTTTACGGCCCCACCCGCTGTCGAGCTTGCCAATCCATCACGCTTGCACGTGTGTGTGTGTGTGTGTGTGTGTGTGTGTGTGTGTGTTCTGTCTGCGGCTCGGGAACTGATGGCGGTGCGGATGCGAGCTGATGTGAGGTTAATTAAGACGGTGATTGAGCGCCGTGGACGGGTAATGAATGGAGGGAGCGTCTGTCGGGGGGCTGCAGATGACGGGCGGCTCCGAGCGTGGAGGGCATGAAATCGGAGATGCCACGTGTAATGAAGACTGGCACGTAGAACACACACGGGGACCCGTGTGAGTGACAGCGCGCCGCCCGTACCAGGATGCACGCGCTCAGTGCCAGCAGCGCGCCAAACCCCAGACGGCGGGGGGGCGGCGGCGGAGGGGCGGGGGGGCTTTATCTTTCACTCTCAGTCGATTGTTCCCGGTTCGGCTCCGTCGGCTCCGGGAGCGGGAACTCTGTCCGCGCCGTCCGATCCCGATTTTTTAATTTCGTTCGGTTCTCTCTTTCTCCGCAGCTGCTGTCGACTATCTGGCGAAGAACGTGAGCTTGTCCACCCAGCGGAGGATGAAACTCGGGGGACCACTCGGCCGTGCTGGGGCTGCTGCAGGTGGAGACGGGGCAGGCCTACTGAGCGCCGCCGCCCCGCCGCCCGCCCTCCTCCTCTGCTGGTCAGCACTCCGTGGCGTCGGAGGACGAGGTTTCTGACGAGGCGTCGGCGGGACGGGTCGCCCCTCCGCCCCTCTATCTCTCTCTCTCTCTCTCTCTCTCTCTCTCTTCTCAAACTTCCTCCCCCCTTCCCCGCCGCCTCGCTCTGCCGGACGGGCGACCACGGCCGCGGTCCGGTGCACATCCGGGCCGCCTTGGGCGCCGCTCCTCTTCCTCCTCCCCTTCCTCCTCCCTCCTTTTTTTGATATTGTCGGGATTCTCGTCGCTGTTCTTTGATTCTCGTTCCTGTGATTTATGTTGTTTCCCCTTTTTTTTTTATTTCCGCAAGACGTGACTGACACGCGTCAGGAAGGGGGGGGCGGGGTTGGAGTCCGCTGCGTGTCGGTGCAGAGGGGATGATTGTTTTCCAAGCTGCTGTTCCTCCGTCCCCCCCCTTCCCCCCTTGAGCGGTTTGACCTTCTCGCTCTCACATTCGTCCTGACATTCCGGTAAGAAGGCGGTCGCTCCGTGGGAAGTCTGGCTGCGGCGACTCTGCAGGGAATCCAACCCTCATCCCGTCTGTTTTAGCCGCGGTCCACGGGGAAGGGGGGTGTGGGGGGGGACATTGTTTGTGGAAACAGGATTGGAGATATTAATGTGTTTTTGTTTAGAAATACGGAGGGTTGGGCTGACCCCCACCATCACGCCGCCGCCTCCAAATCCCATCTGGCAGGGGATCCTGTGTGACTCCAACACTGTAAAGCAGATTAAATCGCACAAAAATAATGTCAGAGCTAATTCACAGTGACCCCCCCCCCCCCCCCCTCCTCCCGTCCCCTTCCGATGCCCCCCCTGAACGCTACATTTTATTTTTTTCCAGCAATGAGCACATTCTGTAAATGCACCTTTCAGTTGCAGGCATTCCTTTTGAGAACATTCCCAAAGCTCCGCCCACATTCCGGCTGCACCCGTCAGTAGCGGTCGTGGGGGGGGGGGGGGGGGGGGGGGGGGGGGGCAGGTAGCCCCACCCTGTGCCCCCCCAGCTCTAACCCCCCCCCCCCCACCCACCCACCCCCACCTTGACATACTGACTGAAATGTATAAAAAGAAGAAAAAAGAAGAAGAGCGAGGACGTTGGACTTGATGAGTGCAGCGTTCTCCGTGTTTGACCTTTGACCCCCGCCCGGCCCGGGACCAGCTCTGCTTTTATTTGTGTCCGTTTCGGAGGGTTCCGGAAGAACGCGTTCCCTCCGCCGGCTCCTTCTCATGTCGGTTCCGTCCAGTCTGACTGCTCCGGGTTACGTGTTCCGGAGGCCGGGTTCCGGCGTCCACCCTCGGGAGGCGGGTCCAGAACCTAGATCTCAGGACCGGGGGGGGCGGAGGCGGCGTCTCCGACCCGCCTGACCTCGCGATCACGGGCTCGGCCCCAGGACCGCCGCCTCGCCTCCCCTCCCCTCCCCTCCCCTCGGAGAAGGGCGCCATTCGGGGCGCCGGAAGGAAGCCCCGTCCCCCGATCCCCGGCGACTGCCGCTCTGCCGCCGCTCACTTGTGTATATTTTAAAAAGGAAGAATTTTAGAATCGTCTTTAGTGTATGGAACCCATTTCTAACACTTGCGTCAATAAACATTTGGATATTTAAGGCACCCCCCCCCCCTTGACCCCCCGACCCCCCGACCCGCCGTCTGTTCGACCCCTAACCTGTTTAGTTGCTTTCTGACATCTGTGCTTTGCTTTTCCTCCTCTTTGCGTTCGGCATGTGTGTATATTATCACGGTATAATTTATTCTGCTGTATGAAGTATTAGAGTAGTGGGAAACTTGTATTGGTATTTACTACCTTCAGCCTGTGGGTGTGTTTACTGTAACACTGGCGTAACTGTTATCAATTAAAGATCCAAAACTCACTCAACCCTTCGCCTCCTTCTTCTCCGGCGTGGAACCAGCGTTCGCAGTCTTCTTCCTCTCGCCGCTTGGGTTCAAAAAATGAATGTGGTTTTTCATTTCACGAATAAACTCCGAAAGGCCTTTTTTTCCCCTCTAATTACAAGACTCTGTGTGTGTGTGTGCGAAGTTGCGGCTGCAGGAAATCATTCATCGCGCCCACCGACCGGCGGGACGACCCTCCGCTCAGCCACCGCTAATCTCGGCGGCATGGCGTGAATGCGGGGGAGGAGGGGTCTGCTAAGCGGCGTGGCGACGAGGCCGCACATTACTACACGTCCCCACAGTCGGGCTCATTCAACCTCCGCCGTCGTCGCCTCGGCCGGCATGTGAGGCACGGGGTAGCCCGCATGTCTAGAGAGTCATTCCAGACATGTGGGCTATGACAACATGGCTGCCGCCACCGTCGCTATAAATTATTTCCAGTAAATTAGCGAAGACATCAAGCTTCCTGTGTGTGTCTGTGTATCTGTGTGTGTGTGTGTGTGTGTGTGTGTGTGTGTTTTAGGGGGTCACTATCTGCAGAATCCAAGAAGTCCACTCAGCCTCATCTGAAGGACCATCCAGAGCGTTTCTGCGTGGTTCCTCTCTGAGGCCGCGGCTTCACCGCTACTGTTTTGATTATGATTTGGATGTAAACAGAAAGTGGAGCTCGGTCCAGTCCTGCCGACGTGAAGGAGGACCTGGAAGGTCTGTCTCGTCTCCAGGACTTGGCAGGGAACGAGTAAAGGGTTCAGCGGGTCTCCTGCCCAGAACCTTCTCCGCTTTCCCCCTTTTCTGTTTTGGTTGAGCAGATTAGCCCGCGGCGTTTGTCCCTTCTGATGCTTCCCGGCCCGCCTGTCACTCAGGCTGGACAGCGCCATGCATATGTGTGTGTGAGAGTGTATGTGTGTGTGTGTGTGTGTGTGTGTGTGTGTGCATGGCAGTGCTTTGTGACACCTCCCCTCATCTCCCCGTTTGATCCCCTAATTGATTGACTACAGGGGCGGCGGATAAACAGGAAGCGGCGGAGCGGCTTCCTCTCGCCTCTTCCCCTCTGCTGCCGTTTAGATAAAGCGCAGGGGCCTCAAATCTCGGTCCCTCCTCGCCGGCCCGCCGAAGGTGCCTCGGCGCCACGGTGGCTTAGCCGTGGGCCGTGTCCCCGGGCCCGGGGCTCGCCGCGTCGATGGCTGGCGGTAATGGGTTTGTTTAGATCACAGGGATGGAAATGGAAACTCCTGAGCCTCGCCGGAGCGCCCGGGAGGCCGTATCGCTCGGCGGGCGGCGGGCGGCGAGCGGCAGGGCGGAGGCCCACGCTTTCAAAAGCACGCATGGAATACAGGCTCTGATTTCGATCTGGTCCCGGGCCGCGGCTCAGGGCGAACCCGGGCCCGCCGCGATAAGTCGTCAGGGGAGGACCGGGGAAGACGGCGAGCGGCGGCGAAGGTCTCGGCTTTTTGAGAAGAAAACAAAACGTAAGCGCCGGCGCACACACGTGTGCTTGTGTTTGAAAACATGACTCCACAATGATTTGCCGGATTTGATAATTATATTCTAATTTGATAAAGCTGTGTGCGGCGCGGCGCCGTGTGCAGGTATGCTAAGAAATGATTAAGAGATGCTCCGGGGGTCTCGGTTTTATTCTCCCAGATTACGTGTCACAGGGAGTAAGAAAGCTCCCAGCTGTCGCCACGGAAGCTCTTACAGTAAAATAATCCCCCCCAAATCCCGTAATTATTCCGGCGTATGCCACGTACCTGAGCCGCGGCTTTGTGCCCGTCACCTCCGGGATCCGGCAGACGCGCGTCCCGGGCTTATTTCAGGAATATTTGAGGTGCTTTGAATTTTTTTTCTTTTTTTTTTTTTTAAGGTGAGCCCTCTCAGATAATCTGGCAGCACCGGCGGAAAAGAAAAAGGAGGGGGAGAGCTAACTTAGCATCAAGAGCGTCCCGGTCGCGGGGTCGGCCTGATCGCGGGAGGCCATCTTGAACAGGAAGGGCGGGGGGGAGAGATGGGGGGGGAGAAAGTCCGGGTAAAGTTGCAAAATCTAAGAACGAAATCAGAGCAAGATAAGAATCGCTGCGAAGCCCGGACGGATTTACATTTAAAGTCTGAGCGCCGCTCTCCGGCTAATTAATATTAATAACGGGGATGGGAAATGGCGGCGGCGGCGGCGGCGGCCCCCGAGTGAAGAACAAGCCGGGCGCGCTCAGTCAGGAGGTTCCCCCTCTCTCAGGAGAAGTGGGCCTCGAACAGGCGTGACGGCGGGGCACAGGCCGCCGCGCGCACAGACAATTTTTCTAGATAATAGCCTATCGCGCAGGATACAATTTAAATTAAAAAATGCAATTTTCACCTTGAAATGAACAAATGATTACAATTTCTATACAAATTAAGGCGTCCAGGCGGCGCCGCGGCGCCGAGCCGGCGCCATGAAACCTGACATAATTGCCGTGAAATACATTTTCAAATATTTGTATTTTGTCCGTCTCCTTTTAAAAAAACATGCCACTCTCGCCTTCTGTCGGTTTGTGATCTCACCTTCTGGGGGGAAACACATAAAAAAAAAAAAAAAAAAAAAAAAAAAAAGAAAAAAAGAGAGAGAGATGAAAAAGGCTCTTCAACAGGAGAGATAAAAAATGTGGAGGGGGGGGGGAGGAAAAAAAAAAAACAACCTCCCATACACAGAAAATCGGCGGAGCGCGGCTGCACAGCGGCCCCCGGAGCTATCTCTAAAAGCCAAATTACTGCTCCTTATCTAAGGCATCATATCTGCTGGTTATCTTCTCCTGAGATAGACTCCTCTCTCCTCTCCCCTCCGTCCCTCCCTCCTTCTGTTCATCGGCAGAAATGCTATTTATTTGTGATTACAGAGGCTCTTTGAATGAGGGGAGATGTTTGCGTTTGAGATCCAAAGTTTTTGTCGGGTTCTGAACTCCTCGGATTCTTCAGAGGAGGAGGAGGTGGGGGAGGTGGAGCACCTTATTTGGGTTGCTGGGGGTGGTCCGCTGCCGAGAGAGAGAGAGAGAGAGAGGGGGATGAAAGTGTAGCCGATGGGAAATATGAGACAAGACCTCGAAACTTCTCCCGACGCCTCGTATCGCCGCCGTTTTGGGAGCGGATCCTCACCGCGGCGAGGTGTCGAATCGACTCCAAATGCAGAACCTTGTGTTTGAGGCACGTGGACGCCTAAAGTTCTGCCGGGCGCTTTTTTTTTTTTTGGGCTAAAAGAAGAAGAAAAGGGAGAAGTTGTGGGTCGGAGTGTCAAGTCAAGTTTCATTTCTGAAGCTTCAGTAGAGCCACCTGAGGGCACTTTCCATGTGGGCAAGGTCTGGACCACACGCTTTGAGAAGGTCCAAAGTGAGCGTCGGGAGAAAACAGATCCCAGATCAGCGTGGGCGGCCTTCTGCCTCGACCACGGCTGGAAAGGATAAATGATTTATAGCAGATCTGGGTATTTTACGGCCCGCGGGCCGCATCCGGCCCATTTCGCTTTTTTATCCAGCCCGCCAAACAATTTTCTTTGAATATTTTTAACGAGTGTTTTCAATCAACATTGAATTTAGGAACTCCTTATTTTTCCCTTTGTTTTATTTCGTATGGATGATTATATTTCGAAAATCATCTCGGCACATTTATATGATCATTCATGAAGTTGAAATAAAATGCCAAAAAATTCAAATATTTAAATTGCAATTTTCATTTCGTTCAAGTTACATGATACCTAGTTAGCCCGCCCATAAAAATTAAATATGAAATGTGGCCCGCCAGCCAAAATAATTGCCCATCCCTGATCTATAGCAACCAAAAGCAGTACCGCTGATGCCAACCACTGAAATGCAACAATAATAGCTTTAATAAAATAAATAGAAATAGCAGACGCCGCAGTAGATGAATCCACGCCCCCCTGGGAACCTGGCCCACGAGACGATATGGGGTTGCCATCGCGCACAGAATGAAGGGGCACGGAGAGGGTAGGAAGGGTAGGAGGGCAGGACTCAGGTCTTCGGCAGAACCCCGGTCCGGTTTTCCCGACCCTCCTCCGTTTTCAGATGCACTGATTGGCTGTGGCAGATTCATGGATCCAGTGAAGATCACCCGCGGGTTTCCTCCACAAATCAGTCAAAGTCAGAGGAGATCCGGATCTCTGGTTACAGGGAGTCAGAGGAGATCCAGGTCTTCAATCCCGGGGAGTGTTTTTTTTCCGACGGTCGGCGAACACGCCTCCTCCTCCTCCTTTGGCCTCCTACCTCCGCTGCCTTTCTCTCCCCCCATCTGTTGAGGTCCCTCAGCCAGAGAGGAGCACATCAGATTTCAATAGTTGACCTCTTAATGCTGAGGTCAGAGCTGCACCGGCAGCGATTTCACACTCAAGATGAAAGGGAAATGAACACTGTGGATGCTGGTGGGGTGGGGTGGGGTGACACGGGGGGGCCCTGACCAGCCACTGCCTCCTCCAGGAGGAGGAGGAGGAGGAGGAGGAGGAGGAGGCACCACCTGTGTGACAGTGGTCAAAGCATCTGAGCGGAGCCATCTTGTATTTTTCTATATTTCTATCCCCGCGCGAGCAGAAAAACGTGTCGCGTGCGGCGGCGCGGAGCTCCAGCACCCTGCCGCCTCGCCGCCTTACCGGCCCACCTGGCGCCCGCCGGCCCGCCCGGCTCCGGCGCCGCCCCGGGAGTAAATGCAGCGCTTAAGTACCTGTCAGCCGCATAAAGGAGGGAGTCGACTGTGTAAATGTGTGTGTAAATAGAGTGTCAGATCAGGACCCGGGGGAGCGGAGGTGGGGAGTGTGCACGCGCGGGCGCGCACGTGCATGCACTTTTCCCCGGGTGTGCATGTGTGCATGTGCGTGTCACAATAATGATCATTTAACCCTCCTCAGCAGTCCCCAGGGCCGCGCCCCCCCCCCCCTCCTCCTTTGACTCTGCGGTGCTCCAGGCTCCCCCTCCGCCTCCTCCACCTCCACCTCCACCTCCTCCCTCGCTCCCCGCCTGCTCTGTCTGCTCCTCACGGCTGGGCACAGTTGGGGAGCGGCTCTTTATTCATTCATGAGAGCGGCGCCGGATAAATAAAAAGGTTCATTACTGCGCTAAAGTGTTACTAATGACATGTACCTGCCACTGAGCACCTCCGAAAATCTAATGTGACACACTAGAATGGAAAATCTATTCGGCGGCGCCGGGGCCTCCGATGGCGCTCGCACACACTCTATGGAAATTTCCCCCCGTTTGCCCTCCAATTGTGTCTCCCTAAAAACCAATATTTACAATCCCATAGCCATTATGTCCTACGACGCCCTCGGCGCCGGCTGCTGCGACCCCCGCATTAGCCGAAAATTGGACTCTGCAGAAACTTAGCGGGGGGGATGAAGAGCCCCGACCCCCCTCCCTCCTCCCCGCCGGTGAGGAGCACCAACAAAACAGCTGGATTCTAAAGTGACCTTAACAGGAGGCAGCACTTCCTAGTTTCTCTATCTAAGACAAACCTCTGATTTATAATCATTTTTAAATGATGCAAACAACAAAAGTGTCATTATTTGAGGCGGGAGCCAATCACGGCGAGAGGCGGGGCTTAACCCGGACAGCTCAGCGGTCAATCATCCGAGCGTTCCGGAGCCCTCGCATCGTTAGGATTATTATATAATGTGATAAATATTCCAGGCGCGGAAGAATCGCCACAAAGAGCCTCCATCCGGGGTTACCGGCAAAATTTAAACATGTCCTTGGATCCGCTGTTGCAGAGGCTCTGAGGTCGGGGGAGCGGCGAATGACCGATGGCGCCGATTAGGATTCGGACCCGTAAAATAATCTGCGGCTCCTGTCGACCCTGGAAAAACACCTGTTTGCGTGGCTGCTCTCTCCGGCAGAGCGGCAATTCAAAGATCATTAAGTCTCCCCCCTCCGCTCCCAATGCCTCCCGAGGGGCCCATAAAGCACATTAAGCACTGCGGCCAAGCGCTGTTATTTGGAGGGGGTGTTGCTGGACCCTCTGCGGGAGAGACTTTGGCTTTTTTTCTCTATAAACAAACAGGAACTCACTGGTCCTTTGGCTCCGAGAGATGAGACCGACTCTTCCGGAAAGCCACCTCGGGTGCTTATTGAGCCGCCGCTCTGCGATCGACCCCCCACCCCCCCACCCCACCTCCACCTCACACCCCTCCGGCAGATGAAGGTGCGGAGCGGCTTAAACCTGTTACTGTCAGCTTCTCACCTGGATCATAAGCGCCGCGGACGGAGCATGCAAACCAATATCCCCCCCCATTCTTCGTCCAGCCGCCCGGGATTGGCGGCGGACAAAGAGCCGGTCTGAGCGCGCTCAGTCTTATCTTATTGAGTTACCTGTGGCTAAGCTGCGAGCGGGCGCACACAATGGCGGGTGGTTAATGACGGCGCGGGGCCCTAACCCCTCGTCCCTCAGCCTCATTTCCGCGCGGCGGCTGCCATTTCACAGCTGTTAGCCACAGCCTCCCTTTGTCGTGATTAAGGACAAATTAATAGATGCCTCCTGGTAATCAGCTTTCATTAGGGCTGTCAAGCCGTCAGCGCCGTGCACACCGCGTGCCCGGACATGCTGCGGCTCGCCTCCCCCCCCCCTTTCCTCCGCCCGCCCCCTCCACCCTTGCGGAGGGGCGCCGCGGTCGGATCGCGCGCCACCTTCCCGGCCCGCTTTTATTTGTACGCCGGCTGTGCGGCTAACGCGCGGGTAAGCGGTGCATTAGCACGCTCCGCCGTGGCACAAGTGCTCGTGGTCGCCGCATTAGCGGTGCGCCGGGTGCAGCGGCAAGATGGAGGTCATCGCGGGAGCCGCATAAAGAGTGGTCTTTCTATTGGCTGTAATTGGCCCCAGCATGCCGAAAATGGACTGTAAAATGTAAAAAGGGGGGGCGGGGGTGGTTGTGTGGGGGGTGGGATAATTGATTTTTCCCCAAATGCAGAATCCGGGGCAGGGCTGTTTAGCGAGTCATTTACAAGAGCGGCGGCGCTCGGGCTGACTGGCACCGCGGCCCCGGGGCCCCCGGGGGCACGGCCGGAGATAAAACACCTGAGACCCCCGGAGCAGATGGATGGACCCCCCCCCAACCCCCTCTCGCCCCCCTTCAGCATAGAGAGGATTCACATCAAACTAACTTCCGGGCACAGGTGCGCACACACACACACACACACACACTGAGGATTGATGGACACAAAGTATTGTATGTAGAAATAGACTTTCTCATCTCTGTCCACCTCTGGATCATCCACCCCTCCTCCTCCCTCCTCCTCCCTCTCTCTGCAGCATTTCTGGAATTGATGAAATAAACTCATCAGACTTTCAGCAAGTTTTGTCATTGTGCAAGAGAGCCCAAGTCATTTCAGTATGTAGATTTTCAGACTTAAACCCATAACCGCGCCGCGTGGTGCATGACCGCCCCCACCTGCTGGGGAAGCAAGGCCCGGGTGTGCATGATGGGATAGGGATATCTGCGAGGCAGGATATAGCCTGGCCCTCTGTGTGTTTGGTGATTTCTCTCCGCCGCCGCAGCCTGAGGGAATTAAGACAATAGCCTGGTGTCAGATAGCGTAATCTGTTGCAAAATGCAGTTTTTTTTGTCGTGTTTTTTTTTTTGTAGCGGCGGCGCCAAAAAAAAAAAAAAAAAAAAAAAAAAGAAAAGGCCGGGGCCCTCAAATACACGTGTAAGCTAATTGAGAGGAAGCCGCCGTTTAGCCGTCCGCGTCTGTAAAAATTGGTTTCATCTCCGATTTAGCGGAATTCCTCGTTAAGCGACGTGATGAACGTGTGTCACGGGTGTCGAGATCCATGATCTCCCTCGCGCGGCGCGACTTTACGTGACGAAGGCGCCCCGGCGAGCTGTTGAAAATGGCGGGCGGCGAGAGTCACCGCCGACGAAAATGCAGATAAGCCGCCCGGAGCCGCTTCATTGTGTCCGCAACAACAACAAGCGGCTTGTGTGACGCGCGGGCACCTCTTCCTTCTTTTTTTTTTTTTTTTTCCTTTTTTCACCGCATCTGGGTAAATTGCACCAAACAATGTTGGAGATCAATCCCGGGCATCAAAAACAATGAGCGCAAATCCCATTTCTGCAGCCCGCATTGTGGCGCTGAGGGCCCCCGTGTTTGCATGAAGGTAATTACAGTGGGATTTGATGTTGCGGTGTGCCCGGAATTCTCCGGCTTTAGATCAGGCTCGGGGTGCTCCACCCCATTAACGCTCCATATGGGGAACCCAGCTGTGATCAGAATTGCAGGAGCGGGAGGGGAAATCGATTTCATTTGCGGGATTATTGATGTAACCGAGATGCCGTTTGTATGAAACATAAAGTCTCATTTCAGAGGTTATGGATGAAACTGGATGGAGGAGCCGGGTGTTTGTTTTATTCAATGACACATTACAGAGGCAGAGGAGTCCACACACACACACTCACACACACACACACACACACACACACACATCGCTCGTCTTCTCCTTGAAGTTTCCTTCTCCCCACCTCCTGGTTCCATACGTCCTCCAGACCTGGAGCTCTGCCTCGGACTTTTTTAAACAAAAGGGGGGTTAAAAGCAGACATATAGCGTTGGCAGGGGGAGCTGGCCTGGCACGCAGCCTTCTCCAGTCCTCGCCAAAGCCACCCCCCGCCCCCCCCCTCGCTGCCCCTCGCCGCCCTCGCCGCCGCCGTCCACCTGTTCCCCCGCATTCCTGGGGGAGGCTTCATAAGTCGGCCCGATGTGCTGGCGAGGTGATCATACGTCCGAGAACGCCCGCGGACTTTCCCAGGGTTCCGACGGCCCGACAGCTGGATCTTTCAACTGGCGTCCGCGGAGCCGGCCGACCGGCCCGCTGCTCTCCCACACCTCTGCCCCCTCCCCGCTGCCCGGCCGCCGCCGTTCCCACGTGTGGAGGAGCGGACGGCGAGCCTGATGGGAACATTCCCCCGACACGGAAGGGCGAAAGTGAAGTCAATCTACTGTTCGTCCCGACCGGAGGCCGTCCAGCGCGGCGTTCCTTCGACACCGTGGGCGAACTCTGACATCAAACCCGCACCGGGGATCTTCCGCCAAACGGCAGCAACTGGTCCTGGGATCACTTTCTGGGGGGAGGGGGCGGCAGCGAGGGGGGGGGGGGGGGGGCTCCCCTCGCTCCCAGCAGATGTTGGCCGTCCTGATGGTGAGTGAAATAGTGCGGCGGGCAGGCTTACACATGTTCCCGTCACCGCAACCGGAGGAAGAGCTTATGTCATCAGGCCAGCTGGAGCCAATATGTGTGAAGAATATATCGGGAGGGGCGGAGCCGGTCCCCCCCCCCCCCCCCCCCGACTCCTGTCTCCACTGACAGCAGCAGTAAATAAACGCCGCCGCGTCGCGTTTCTGTCGTCGCCGGTCGCTATCGACGACGGAGGAAATTGTTGAATTCCGTCAGGCGCCATTTTCTGCAAAGGGGCCGGTGTTTTGATACGGACCTGGAAAGGAAAGCGGGCCCCCGTCTGGGAGCGAGGGCCGGAGCTCTGCCATGGAGCTTAAGTCTGCGTCTATCCTAATAAAAAACACTTAAGCCAAACAGCCCCCCCCCACGTCTGATCCTGGGAGCTACCTGCAGGCCCCTCCACACGGCGCTTTAATAACGGCATCCGCCTCCGGCCCGGGGGCCGTGGCGCTGCACGCCGGGAAACCGCCCGGGAGACTCCGCCCCCTTGGGGGAGGGGGCGTGGCTTCGTGATGCACGTCGATGTTTTTGGACCTTCTCAGAAAGCGGGGCGCCTTGAACCTGCCGCGCCGGCTTTCAACCGGCAGCTCTTCCTTTTCTCTCGGCTTTGGCCTCTTTGATGTTGTTTTCCTTTGTGGAAAAAGGAAGCGGGTTCCCTTCGCCGCCACCGCCGCCGTAATCCCCGCTCCGTCGCTGCGCCGGGCCCCGGCGTGCGAACAAGCGGGAGCGCAATGAAAGACTTTTGTCTCCGCCGGTGTTAAACCGGGAATGAGAAGTGGCATCTTTTTTATTTGTTTTGCATCGTTTTGATTCCGGCCAACGCAGACAATCAACAGGGTGGAGGAGTTAAGTGCATTATAGATGGCGGAGGGGTGGGTAGGTTGGGGGGAGGAGGGGGCCTCGCTCCTGGAGCTCATCCTGATGCTGCCGCTGCCACTTCGGGTTATGTGAGGAGTAAAGTACTTTAGCGGGGGGGTGGGGTGGGGGGGGCATGGAGCCGCTCCGCTCCTTTGCATATCAAATAAACAGCGAGAGCGTGATGGCGCTGCCAAAGCAGACGCCGGTGTTTGCGTGCATGCAACTGGCGTGCACGTGCGAAGGTGGCCCCGTTTTCCAGGGCTTCCTTCTTCACAGGTGAGGCTGCACACACACACACACACACACACACACACGGCCGACGGTGCATCTTTCCTCCCCCCCCCCCCCCCCCCCCCCTCCGAAAAGGATATACAAACACGTCTGAATGCTTAGATTTACAGTAATAAAGCAAAAAAAAAAAAAAAAAAAGAGAGGGAGAGAGATTAGGATTTTCATGCTGAAATCCCGTGTTTACGGTCCCCTTCTCTGTGTCCTCAATCCGCGGGGTGGAGATCCACGACTCCTATTTTCATAACAAAGCCTCCCACAGGCCAGCAAACACACCGTTGTACGGGTGTACTATTGATTTCACATTCACACGTCTGGACTCGGGGGGACTATGGGCTCGCCCGTGAATCCCCCCGATCTTTGTGCTCCTCGCAGTCTGTCAAGTTGACATCCACTCTGCTCTGTAAACCCGGCGAGATTATTCACTCAACAGGATCTCCCTCCCTTTCATTCTGCAAACTACAGGCCAATCCGGCCGCTGACAGCCAAGTGATAGCATACAGATGGAAATGAAGGGAGAGTTGAGGGTGGGGGGGGGGGGTTTGTCAAACACTTGGAGGGGGGAGGAAGAGGAGGAGGAGGAGGAGGAAGAAGAGGGGAGCGGCTCCTGAGTTCACCGCGCAGGCTTCGCCGCCGAACCAGAGAAGGCCCCGAATCTCGGGCCCGACGCAGCCGTCGAATGCGAGTCGCCGAGGCGGCGAAAGCCGATGCACCCCTCGCCCGACTGGAAGGAGATCAATCGGTCTCAATCGCCGCCGCCGCCGCCGCCTCGTCCTCGCCTGAAAACACCCAATAATATGATGCGGGGAGTACTCGCCGCCCGCCAGCATCGCCGGCGCCATCTTGGTTACCTCCCCCGCCACCCCCCACGCATCACAACTCCCCTCCTCTGGAGCGCGGCCCACTCCCGCTCCTTTCGAGATAAACAAAATAAATATCGACCGTAATTTGCCTGTTTTATTTCCCCCCCCCACCCCCCCGTAACCCCGTCCCCACCCCCGCCCCCGCCGCCTTATCAGCCCGCAGAGCCACTCTGTCTTTCTTAAGGGTCGAATGAAAGGTCCCCTCTTTTCTCGGGGAATCAAGGCGGAGGAGAGGCCTGCTCTCGGACTGATTCATGTCACACACAGTGCCGGGATGTTATGCATAGATAATTGATTGTCGGAGCAGCATGGCCACCGTTGGATCTTGATGGCGGTGCCGAAATGTCACCTCACTGATGTTACAGCGGCACCAATATTAAAAGGGCCGTTCTCAAAGGCTTCCGTCTGAGCGCGCCCGCTCCTGCCGCGCCCGGGGAGAGACAGCGGCGTTTGTCGTGGCGGCGGCGGCGGCAGCGGGGGGGCTCCATTTCAGAGGGAGACAGATCTCACATTTTTTGCAACGTTATCTGCACAGGACAGTGCACCCACTTCCACCAGTGCATTGAACATTTCCAATCACGGGGATAAATCACTCTCCCTTTTTAATTGGAAATCAGAAGGGTGGGGGTGGCCGGGGTGGGGAGGGGTGGGGGTGGGGGGGTGGGGGGGGGCGATCGTAATAAAAATAATATTAATAATAATAATAATGAAAAAAAAACATGCATAATTGAGATTGCATAGGATTTTTTTTGATGCGGGAATCAGAAAAAGAGAAAAAAATTACAATCCAAACCGCGAGACGTGCGCCACGGCAACAATAAAGAGCCCGCCGTTTCCACGGGAACGCTTCCACGGCACGCCGAGGGATTCTTGAAGGGGAACCGCGGGGAAACGTGGCAGACGTTAAGTCAGCTAATGCAGTATGCGCCGATATAAAAAGTAGGGGATTAAGTGAGCGCAATCCGGTTAATTTTGGAGTTAGGATAGTGTAAGCCAAAAGCCGAGCGGGGACTGGTAAACTGTATTAATCTCTAAAGGCTTACGCAGGTAAAAATAGACGACACCTGCATGCCTCTTTACCTCCATAATGCTTTGCACAGGGAAGCCGCGGAGCATCCTTCTCCGTCGCCCGGGACGTTCCTCCATCTGTTGCGGGCGAGGCTGCGGGGAGGACGAGCCTGCAGGACCCGCGGAGGGAACACTTAACTGTTTTGTCTCCGTTTTTCTTTTCTTTTTGAGGAGGCTTTATCGGCCTCCGCGTTCATCTCACCGTGTTTGCAATCTACCGTCCCCTTTCCTCTAGAACCTTCTCGCCGAGCGCGATCAGACCGGGCGTTCCTGGCGGAGGAGAAGCCTCGGACAGGTGGGACGCCCGCCGCTGACGGCCACCGATGGCCGCCGTGCGTCTGCAGATTCTGAGAATTTCCCACAAAGATAGGCGTGCGCGGCGTGGCTAGTCCCCCCCCACCACCGCCGCCATCCGTCACGGCCGGGGAAAATGGAGGTTGAGCAGCTGCTCGGCTCACCTGTCCTTTGCAGCCCCCATCGTTCTCTCAAAATGTATTTAACAGGTTTAAAGAGCAGCAGCAGACGCAGCCGGTGAAGAGCACAAACTTTGCTTTTCTATAAGGAAACTGCCGGTGAAGAAAAAAAAAAAAAAAAAAAAAAAGCCGCACAAGTATGTGATTGAATTATATTTAACTGTCTTCACACATGTTCCCTTGTTTAAGGGGGAAAGTTACTACAGCAGCCGCTTAAGCCAGGGATTATCTGTCTGCGTCCTCTGCCTCCTCAGCATCAACACCAATTCACCCACTCAGAGTCTATCACACATCCACAGAGCTCCCCGGGAGAGAGCGGACCTCAGGGAAACCCGTGTGGGTGGGGGGGGGCGTGGGGCGGGGATGGAAGGGGGGGGGGGTACAGAGGGGGTACCTCGACATACTCGCGGAGCGGAGCTGGAGGGTAGCGGCGGAGCCCGTGGGCACGGCCCTCTCACTCTCTGGCAACCACTTTGTTAGGAACACAACACTAATCCTCCTTGTGTCTTTATTGCCCTCTGTGTTGAGGAGCAGGCCGGGGCTGGGACCGGAGGGGGGGCGGAGGTGGCGCGGGAGGGGTGGGCGGGCGGGGGGCGGGTGTGTGTATGTGTGTGTGTGTGGGGGGGGGGGGGGCGCCGCAGGCCCGGCATCAGCATTCCTGTTTGAAGATAGGCCACGCTGTAGTACATTAGGGCATCTAATGGAGGCGGCTCACAGAGGCCGGGTGTCTCGGTGAGGATGGAGGTTTGGGTGGGGGCATCATTTGAGGACGGGCAGATTAGTGCACCCAGAAATGACTGCGAGGCAAATCCGGCGTGTGTTGTTCCCGTGCACGCCGCCATCCAAACAACGCATTAACGCGTCGCCGTAATTTGTAATATTGCCTCTGTGGTTGGAAATAATTTGTCATGCGTTGGATTTGCGAGAATCTCATTTTGGATTATTCCGAGAGCGTTTAGCACAAATTGTTTAATGAATGTTGAGACTAAAACGCGTCTTTGTTCGGGTTTATCTGACGAGTTCGTCGAGCAAACCGGGAAACTTTTCATGGCGCGGCAAAAAAAAAAAAAAAAAAAAAAAAAAGAAGAAATACAACCGCCTCCGTTGTTGCCCCACCGACTGAGAAGGCTGGCGGGGGGGTTTATTTATCTATTTCAACACTTAGAGATGTTGCTGGTGGAGGTGGCGCCCCACAGCTGGCCTTCACCCGCATCCAAGATGGCGCCGGCGGTTCCCGAGCACAGGTGCGTGAAATTCAATGTCACCTTCCCCCCCACCCTCCCGCAACTGTCACCTGATCGTTTGGCAGCGCCAGGCATTAGCATCAAGATGTAATCCAGATTATATGCTTGTCACTCACTCGGTGCACCGCCCGGCTTACAATGTGTGAAACAGACAGCAGATAAGCCGGCGCCCAGATAGGAAGATAAAACACTCCCAGATGCTCATCAGCTCTCTGGCTGCTGCAGAGAAAATCCCGAACGTTGCCGTTAAATCACCGGGAGGGGGGGTGTGAGGTGGGGGGGGGGGGCTGCAGCGCCACAAAAGGGCCCGGGCCCAGACGAGCCCAAAATGTGGGCAATTAATAAATAAAGAAAAACGCCGTCTGGAAACATTTTTAATCTCCTCCTGTAGAGGCGAAATTCTCGGGATCCACTTTGAATTTTGCAGCTCTCTTCCGGGGCCGAGGACGTGAGACGGGGGGGGCGGGGGAGGGTCTGCGGCTGTATCTCCGCCCGGCAGAGCCTCCGCTTGCGAGCTACATCCACATTAGCAGTTTATTTCCATGTTTACACCGTTTCAAATTCTTTGCAATAGTAAAAGGATTACTTGGTGACAAACGGTAATTTGTGGAATTCCCTCATTTCAGTCGGAGGATTTTCTTTCTTCTTCTTCTTCTTCTTCCGTCGCCGGCCTTATATTTAAAGAAATAAAAGTATTGTGTGTACAAGATCCAGGTTTGGTTCGGGGGGCTTCAGGTGGTGCAGAGAACCTCAGATAAGACGGCAGCGACGCGGGAGGGAAAGCAAAGAATCCGTCCGAACAACCAATGAGCCCTTTATTTCCTTCCCGGGCCGCCGCCGTCTGCAGCCGGGGTACCAGTCAAATGCACCTCCTCACCTGTGGTGGGGAGATCTTTCCAGAAGGGGACAAAACCCTCGATCCGCAGGCAGCACGCTGCATGTTTTCACCGCCGGCGGATTGAATATTTAGATTTCAGCTGCAGTAGGAGAACGTAGTACCGCATCCAAGGTACTCCGGGATGATTCCAGGCCCCCGCGCCCAGAGCCTGGCGTGCACAAAGTACTCAGAAGTACGAGAGGTAAAAGTATTTGCTGTAAAGTAACGGGTTGAAGTACTTCACTCCTGTCTGCTGCGGAGGTGTTTCTAAAGAGGAGACCATCAGAACCGGCTTTCCTCTCAAAAACACGCTCGTTCGTGGAAAAAGACCTCGCCCTGTTTTACCCTGTATTTATGTTATTTATTTAGTTTCCTTTCCCTTTTGTCATTCATTCATTTATTTGTTTATATTCAGCAATTTCGTATTTTGTTGGCCATTTTTGTATTTGTACATATATTTATTTGCGAGTGCTTATGTATCCATTCATTCATTTGTAGTATGTATTTATGCATTTGTATTTATTTGTTCATTCATTTTTATCTATCTATCTATCTATCTATCTATCTATCTATCTATCTATCTATCTATCTATCTATCTATCTATCTATCTATCTATCTATCTATCTATCTATCTTTTCATCCATTTATGTGTTTGTATTTATTTATTCATTTTTCGTTTTATTCATTCCTTCATTTTATTTCTGTAGTCAGTCATTCATCTTTATTTATTCATCAACGTATTCATTTGTATATATTCATTGTTTTGTTTTCAGTTTTTTATTCATTCGCTGTTCTTTTTTATTTATGTATTCAATCGTTCATTTTCATCTATTTATCCAGTCGTTTACTTGTTTGTATTTATTCATTCATCAAGTCGTGTAGTTTATTGCTCCTATAGAGGTGAAAGGTGAAAGGTCATCCCAGAGAGGAAGTACAACATTTCCATTTGAGACGTGCCGGTGGAGTCAAACAATCGAGATGTTTCCACGCCGCGGACAATAATTCTCGGTGACCCATTGAACTCCATGGGCTAGATTTAGGCCTTTCTCCGGTTTCGTGACGTAAACGGATCCTGGCAATCTCCGTTTTATCTCCGTGCGTCTCCCGATGTCACTCCACGTCCACGACCCCGCACAACCCACGCAAGCCGGCAACTTCCATTTCCCTGTTTTTTTTTTGTGTGTGTGTGTGTTCCCGGCGCGTCAGACGCGGGGTTGTGCGCTTCTAACTAGTGTGTCAGCAGTCACTTTGCAAACATCTCCTCGGTGTGATCGGGAGCTTTGTGATTTCACGCCGCGGGTGGAATTAGTAAATGTGCATTAGTGAATTAATGTATGGAAATGAGCCGGTGTGGCACGGCGGGTCCGGCGTGTGCTTGCGGGATTCCCCGAGTGGAGACGCGTCTCTGCAGCGTGGACGTTCAACAAAAAAAAAAAAAAAAAAAATTCGAACCGATCGTCTTCGACCTCACAACGAGAACTATCGGCATGAGATGGACTGGAGGAGGAGGAGGGATGAGGACATCTGTTCGTTTCCTCTCGGGGAGAATCGATTCGAATTCACGACGGTGTTTGCCGTCTTCTGGCGTTCACACGGTCCGTGAACTCACCGCGGCTCGGAACCGTCCGACTGAATCTTTGGTAAACGGCGACATCTATCGGACAAAATGTGGTACTGCAGGTCCGTCACACACCTGCAAAGAGGGCATTAAATTCTCTTTAACTGCTTCTTAAAACAGTTTAACAACGCGGAGTGATATATTTACTCGCTCGTATCCTCACACTGTTTATTTTAAACATTATGATGTAACAGTGGGCTTTAAAAAAGTTATGAATAGTTAGTGCACGGACGTACAGAGGCGTTACTATGACAGCCATGATACATTCGTTCCTGCAAACCGCCGGCGTTAATCGTGTTATCTATCTGGGATAAATCGATGGTGGGTGGGTGGGTGTGTGTGTGTGTGGGGGGGGTCACCTCCTCTAAAGCATGTTGGAGAAATGAAAATGTCATGCCTTGTTATTCCTGCTCTCGTCGTTTCACACGCTGTTGTCGCAGGTCATTTCCCGTCTGCACTCGGTCTCGGAATTCAGCGCAAATGACCGATAACCCGAGATAATTGAAAATAACACCTCCCGAGTTGTTGCATTTATTCATTAATATTATTATTATAACTGTTCATTAGCTGGCGGTCTGAGTGCAGATTTCATTGAGGTTCCTGCAGCAGAGCCAGGGTGCATTTAAGTGTAACCCCCCAGTCCGTGCGTGAAATCACGGGTGACACTGTACTATAAATGCAAACGGTTTTCACAGACGATGTGAACGATTTATCAGAACTGGCGCCCGGGAGCCGCATCCTGACCCTCGGAGGTGAAATCAATCCACGCAGAGAGAAATTAGGCTGAGTTCGCCGGTATTTATTTAGTAACTTCTATTTCTAGGATCCAAACTCGTATTGGGTGTTTGTTCATTTGTTTGTCTGAAACCTGTGCGCGATTTGCCGCCCCAAAAGGGGGATAAGGGTGGGCACAACCTGGCAACCCGCTCTGACTTCGCTAGCTTGCTACACTTGCTACGCCAGACGCGGACCGGAAACCGCACACCGAGCAAGTCAACGCCGCGTCTCCGCTCGACCACCGGCTGGAAATGGCAGGGAAACGGGCCCTGGTGATCCTGTCCAAGGGGGCAGAGGAAATGGAGACGGTTATTCCCGTGGACATCATGCGAAGAGCCGGGGTTCGTTCAGCGGCAGCCTTGTGTTTTGTTTCGACGCTGCGTGTTAGCGGCTAGCAGGCTAACGAAGACTGGGGGCACGCGCCCTCGGAGGTCTAGCCAAAACGGTTGCAATGGTTCAGTCCGGCGCGCGTGACTGCTTACGACCGCACGGGTTGGCAGCTTCCGGTCAGCTCGAGAAAGACCCGGATGTTCGGCGACACCTGCGCGAGGACGGCTCGGGATGAGTCGCTGACCTTTCGAAAGCACGCGCGTAGGGGTCAAATGAAAATGTCAGGGTCCGACGTGACGTCACGACCGTGTTTGGGACTTCTAAATAAAAGCTGCGACTGCAGCAGTGTGTGTGTGTGTGTGTGAGACACTTTACACGGAGGGCAGGTCTGGACACACTCTTGAAGATGGTTTGTAGGAACTCAACCTTCTTCCAGCAAACATTTGGAGACAGCTGCGGAAACACATTACCTTTTTTTCATCAGGCAGGAACCTTGTACAGATCTCAGCTCAATGGCGGCCTTCTGCCTCCACCGGTCGGGGTACAATGAGTGAGATGGAAGATCTGGCACGCGTGCCGACTTATCGCCATGGTTCGAACACCAAATAAGTAGTCCAGTCGTCAACAGTCACGTGCACTGGATTGAACCATTGCCGGTACAAAACGCTTTTTTCATGGCTGCACGTCATGGCTGCAGCAGGCTGACCGTATGAGGGTTGGAAGGGACAGGCACAGATGAGCTCATATTATTAATACCAGTAATGCTAGCAGTAACATACTAATAGCTGAAATAAATTACCAGTAATTAATATCCATCAATAATATCAGTGGTGGACACCAATAGAGAAGCTGCAGTGGATCAAGCCACACCCCCCGGGAAGCTGGTGAGAAGATATGAGGTGTGTGTTTAACTTCTTTGTTGTCCCTCAGATCGCCGTGACGGTTGCAGGGCTGACTGGTAAAGAGCCCGTCCAGTGCAGCAGGAACGTGATGATCGTCCCAGACTTCAGCCTGGAGGAGGCCAGCAAACAGGTGGGGCCCCCCACCATGTTTAAAAGTCCCTTCTGTAAACGCCTTTTGTTGTTAATATTAATTAAGCACTGTTCTTGTGAGCATTTCATTTTTGTCACTTCTGCTCTCAGGGCCCCTTTGATGCTGTCGTTCTCCCAGGAGGGATGCCAGGAGCCCAAAATCTGGCCGAGGTGAGAAATTCACACACCCACTGTCCCTCTCTTTGTTTTTCTTCTCTTTCTTCAACACGGCTCTCCTCATGCAGATCTAGCTGTCGCGAAGCGATGGCGTCTCAATGATCTCCCCCACCATCTTGTGAACTGAACTTTTCTCAAAACCCATAATCCTGAAGGAATAAGTGCAGGTTCTCCATCTTCCTCTGCAAAACAAGTCAGCGGGTTTACTGTTGGCTCTGAATCATCAGTAGGAAGTCTCATAGTAGAATGAGAGGGTGAATGGTAGCTGGAACTTCTTCAGCACCTGCTCTGGTGAGGTTCCAAGCAAGCCGAGCCGAGCAGAGATGGTATCAGAACGTCAGCAGGCTGCCGGTCACTGATTGGCTCCGACAATGTTGTCGGCAAACGCGGCGCTGGACATGTGAATCAAACATGCTACATGTTAGCATGTTTGCTGCTGCGTCTCGCCTCTTCTTTTGCTTCGTGTAACAACAAGCATCCGACAAAGCTACACAAATGTGGCCCTGTGAGTGACAGCTGACTGGTTCAGGACTAGTTGATGAACTAATCAATATGTTTTTATTCACATGTTGTCAAGTTGGCAATCAATTCATAATAACAACAGGCATATCAACTTTGATTCTCTTTGAACTCTGAATTTTGTTGACAAAAGTCGAATGAACCACTTTCAAGGAATGTTCACATCTTAAAGGCCTTTGGACTTTATGTTGATATGTTACATAGCCTGCAGTATAAACAGAGGATCTGCTGTTATTAATGAACCACTATTCAGCTGTCATTGATCATAGATCAGGACAAGGAAGTTTTAATAGAGCCTGGCCTGTAGGGGGCTACACACACCCAAAACCTGTGTCTGAAAAGGGTAGATATTCCCTAAAATGAGTGTACTCCTCACTGTGCACTTCTCAGAGTGCACGGGGTCTCCCTCTAGAGACAATCTTTGGAGCCGCTAGGTGGCAGAGTGGAGCCTCAGTGATGAAAGTGCTGATGGCAGGGAGCTTCAGGTGGAAGCTTGTGTGTGTGTATGCGTGTGTGTAAGAGAGACAGTTACTGTCACAACCTGTCATGTTATGTAACAATATCTGAGACATGTCCTCTAGAAGTTCTGCTTATTTTCTGATACTTGACTCCTCATCTCGAAGTTAAAAGGCTGCTTCATTGTCTATTTCTCCGCATGCACTGGACATACAGAGGGATCGAGAAGACGTTTCTCACAATTCCAGTGTCATTAGATTAACAATATAGTAATGATAATAATCACATGCAAATTAGCAGTAAAGTGAACTGTTACATTAAACTATGAATTGTGAAGTATAAAGTGCACGCAGATACAGACTGATATTTCATGACATGAAAGAGTAGCAGCAGTGGTTTTTGGTGTAATGCAAAGGTCAGTAGGTAGTACCATAATGGAATATGGTGTAATAACAGCATGATGGTTTTCTCAAGGAAGCAGTGGTGCAAAATAGAAAAAAAAAAGTGGCATGTTTTGATATGTTATTAGTTTTATTTAACTGAAGAGCCTCCATTTACTTGTCACCCCAAGATTAAGACTCTATGAACGGAAACCTCTGAGATTGAGCATGGACAAAGCTAGCTCGTGTCTGCGTTCCTGTTAGCATGTGTGAAATGTTGTGAATCTCTTCCATTTGTTAATGACTCAGCGCAGGCAGCGTGTTCGCCGGTCGCTTGCGTGGCCTGAGAGTGACTCACTGAGCATCTGTTTCTGTTTCCTCGCAGTCTCCCGCTGTGAAGGATGTGCTGAAGGACCAAGATGGCAGGAAGGGTCTCATCGCGGCCATCTGTGCAGGTGGGGTTTGCTAAGATCGGAGCATTTCCGTGAATACGCCAGATTTTTTTTTTTTTTGTTGCACTGATGTCTTGTAACGGGCTCAGGCCTCAGTCTGACCTGGGATTCGACCAGCGACGTGTCCTTTTGAAACAAATGCTGGCTCAGCATCCAGTCGGTAAACTAGTGTGTTCTGCTGCGGGGAATCCGGAGCGGCATCTTCTAATGTCAGTTGCAAAGTGAATCAATCGACTCCCGCTCTGCTTCCGTTTTTGTATCCAATCAGTTTAACAGTTCACCGAAACCAGTTAATGCACTGTGCCCACATGTGACTCGCAAGCATCTCTATCGCTGGTAAACAAGAAGGCATGACACCCCTATTTAAAATGGCAAGGAAATGCCGTGCGTAATGTGATTTGAGTCCGCAAACGTCTCGGACTGAGAAACGCAACATTTCAGATGCACGAGGCCTTCTTTTTTCTCGGGTATTTCCAGAACCGGATGTCCTGAAAAACGCACCGCGAGACGGCCGTGCCATGCTCCTTGTGAGCCGTGGCATTATATTCACTTGTGAACCCCTTTTGGTGTTTGGAATAAGAGGGTGAACAGTTGATAAATCACCATTCAGCGTTTTATTCGAGCACGGCGGTGTGCAGTGAGAGGACACTGGAAGGACATTTGGAATCGGGACGAGGGACCAAAACGGCAAAGTGGATTGAAGGGTGTCCTAGAAAATGACTGGAAACACTCGCAGGAATAGGATTTCATTAACCTGCCAAGCGAGAGGGGCCGGTCTTTCTGCCCTCGCGTGAAAATGCCACGCGTGTGGGGTCATGGGGAATCTCGGCAATCACAGACGCTCGTCGACCGACGTCCACCAAACGCCGACGAGCCTGATATCATCCGTCAGATGATAGATGCCGGTCTTTGGCCGGGTCTCCGGTGTCCTGACTGGCTGTCAGAGGCTCTTTTCCTCTCCTGGCCTTTCGTCCTCTGGGTGGGGTTGAGCTGTAACAGGAGTAGCTTGGCTGTTAACCGTCCGTCTGCTGCTGCGCTGGGGGTGGGGGTTGTAATCTGTAGACGGCACAGGGAACGCAGCCAAGGAGCATAATCGATAACTTTCTATTTATTAACAGGTTTTGGATGCGTTCACTGCAGTAAGAGGTCCTTTGCTTCAGTTAATGCAACCGCTGCCTCGGCCTGTCCCGTCCTCCTGCAATCTGAAACTGAATGTTTGATTTTGGAAAGAAACATAAAGAACACCTTTAGGAAATGTTTTAGATGAGATTCGTTTAGTCCCCGGCTGAATCCGCTGCTCGTATTTATCATGCACTTGTGAACCTGAGAATTAGTCGCGTCACATTTTCGGCACAAATCTTTCTTTTCCAGGTGTCCTGTCAACCCCAACTGACTTTCTCTGCTCCGCAGGTCCCACCGCTCTCCTGGCCCACGGTATTGGCTTCGGTAGCACCATCACCACACATCCTGCAATGAAGGAGAAGATGATGGCTGGAGGTAAAAAAAAAACATCACCAAGCGTGCCAAGCAATAGCTGAAATGCACTGCTAGGATAGGAGCTCCCAAGGTTTTGGAACAGTAGTGCTTGAGATCTGTAATAATTTATAAAGGGCAGCAGATGGTGCTGTCATTGCTCTTTATTGCCTGTAGAGGATCATTCTACTATGCAGCAGAGTGAGAGCACACCACTCAGAGGTGAGAGTGGATGCAGAAATGTGACAGAACATACCAGAACGGGGGGTTTGTCACGGCGCCGATAGATTGCCGATTTGCAAATATGGCAGGATCTGTTGGCTCTCAGCAGCCGGACACCCCGGTTCGGGATTATCCTCACGGTATTGCTCTTTGTCTTTTTTTAGACCACTATAAATATTCTGAGGCCCGAGTGCAGAAGGACGGACATTACATCACCAGCCGTGGGCCAGGAACCAGCTTCGAGTTTGCCCTGACGATTGTGGAGGAACTTATGGGGGCTGAGGTTGCGGCTCAAGTCAAGGCTCCTCTGATTATGAAGGACTGAGCAGAGCGGCGTTCGCTCGCACCTGGCGCCGGCGGTCTCCTAACACAAGTCTAGCACTTATGAGAGAGCTGTAACCCATTCACCGGAGAAACAAAGCATCCTCTTCTCCCACAGCCTATGCTCTGACCCCGATCTCAAGCACCTTTGCTTTTCTGTCCCAAACCCAAAAAAGAGGGAACGGATTGTTAATGTAAACATGAGCTGCAATAAAAGTGTCATTATAGTTTACCACAAATCGCTTCTTGAGTGTTACTTAAGGTTTCAGTGGTTCTTTTGTGGTTCCGTGGTCCACACGGCTCCGCAGGTCACAGTGACTCGGGTTCAGGAGCCGCAGTGTGTTCACGCCTAAATATAGGCAGCACAATGGAGCGCCGCAAAGAACGCGGGAAGCGGAATCCGAATTGACTGACGCGGGCGCTCGTCCAATGAGAGCCCGCGTTCCGGCTGCAGTTGTACTCCGGCGGACCAATGGTGAGCCGCCCGCAGCTCAAGGGGCGGGGCTTAGCCGCGGCGCGTGGTAGTTTGTGTCAAGAGCAACACAAAAACCTCCCAGACGGTCCTCGAGCAGGGAGGAAGACAGGAGGATCCCGCCGAAGGTAAGGGGCTTCCGGCTTCCGGTGACCCACCGCCGCTTACGGTTCTATCGACGGCGGTCTGTGTCGTGCCCCCCTCCCCCGCTACCCGCCGAAGCTGCCCCGACATCCGGATAGCTCCGCGCCGGCGAGGGCAGTTCACGCAGCGTTAACCAGCTAGTAACGGTACCGAACCGGGGTGGGGGGGGGAGTAAGCTAGCTGCCCGACGGGAACCGGGGTGGGGGTTTGGGGGGGTGGTCGTGGTTAACCCACCCCCCTCCTCCTCCCTCCAAGTCCCTGGAGCGGTTTTAAGTTCGCCCCGTTCACGGCGTAACGCGCCGACGTTCCGAATTTTGGGGCCGGGTTCACCGCGAAGACGCTAGCTCGGTGTGGCGTTCACGTACGCAGGTGCAACGTTCACGTACACCTTTCCCGAGGCGAGGGGGGCCGTGCTGCGTTTTGCGGATGTCCTCTCCATGCACAACATTATCAATAAGAGGCCAGGTTACCCACCCTCAACCCCCAAGCCCGGTCCGGGTGGTCGTCGACCGGGTCCCCGTCATCAGCCTCCCCCCTCCAAGCAGAGGAGATGTCATGGTCTCCAGGGTGGAGGTCATACCGGTGGTGCGGCTGACTGATTCCGAGAGGCTTCTTCTCACCAATCCTCCTCCTGTCCATCAGATCGTGGTCATGTCAGGAGGCAGCCAGTGTTGTCATGGATGGATGGATGCTCACTGACACTGCGGCTCTCACAGCTGACATTTGAACATTTTTCCCTTTTGAACACTACAGGAAGCGCGGTGGACGTTCATGTTGCGTTGAAAGGTACTGATCTCCGGAGATGCTGGGAAACCACTTATTTTTAGCAAAGCATGCAGAACCATAACAGTCAGGGGTCACCCGGAGAGGAGGGCAACTCGAGTGGATTTTTTTTTTTTAAATCACTGTTGTGCAACCAACAAAAGTGGCACACACACACACACAGACCAACCAAAGACCCCCGTCATTGCAGTAAGCTTTGTTTACTTTGAAAACCCCACTAGATCTCCATCCCGAGGGCGCTCCGCCGAAATACCCTTTCGGAGCTACCCGCTGTTTTGTGCTTCTGCAGAAACAAAGAGCAAAATGTTTGAGTCGCCCTCCGCCGGGCAGTCGGAGCATGATTGCCCCATAGTGTCGAGATGACAGTTGCGTTGCTCCTTCTCATTAATGCTATGATATTCAGTCGGATATTTCTGGAACGCTAACATTTTGCGCTGTTGCACATAGCATGTTAGAATTATTCTGCCTGAGCAGCTGTACAGTAAAGAGCTCCAGGCCTGACTCCCTATTTCTGGATGGGGCAGCGAGCGGAGGGGTGGGGGATGGGGAGCAGAAGTCGCTTTGACTGAGTCATTGGTTTAGCTAATGATGCAATTAGACTGCTACACTTAAGCATCCTCTGATTAGACCCCCACCCCCTGCCCCACACCCACCCTTGTTGGTCCGGAAGAAAACGCAGAAGGCTGGGTTTGCTTGCCCCGTTAGCAAATACAGTGTAAAATGCAATGGACATAATGAGAATCTTCTGATCTTTTGGGAGGGGGGGGGTTTCCAAGACATCGTGCGGTTGAACATACACGTACGGGCTGAGTGTGAAGTCGTAACCTCCGCCAGTTGTAACTTTTCCAGTTGCACGTTGTGGTTTGATGGCTCTGATCGGCATCTGTTTTTTGCGCACGAGGAGACGATGACGTGACGTGTCATTCTGTTCAAAACACCCACGCGTTCATTTCAAGGAAACCGGTGGAGGATGAGCCAGTTTGGCGAGGTAACTCCGGGGTCACCCCAGGGTTGTCTCCATCTCAAAGGGGGGTGTCTCTTGTCTCAGCGGGACGCTTGTCCTGCAACATGAAGCCTGCTGTGGAGCAGGTGAGGGTATTGATGCAATATTTACATCCTGGATGCGAGGACGCATCAGAGTTGGTTATTTATTTACCATTGAAGTATTCAGTAGTGATTACATGTACTTTCGCTGTAAAGATGCGGAAGTGGTGCTGCGTCTTTCAGACGGTTGTGGAAGAATGCCCACACATGGCTGCAACTGGACCGGGAGAACTGTCTTTATTCCGTCTTGTAACATGCAGCTCACTGTAGATGACCTTTTTTTGTGACGCAACCCCGTTTGACCATTTAAAATGATTAATTCTAAAAATATGAGTAACAGTGGTGCGTATGTCCTCTGGATGAAGGCTGAGTCAGAACTCTCCCCTTGCAGGATTTCCTTTTTAAAGATTACATTACAGATAGTCATGTTTGGAGATTAGATTGTCAGTCGAGTGCCATCAGATCAGGAAATCAGTTTTCTCCGGATGGGTCCCCCTACACTGCCCGTGTTAGATGATACACAAAATGTCAGAAATCAGCTGTTCGGTTTAAAGAACACTGCAAAGTTAGATTACACAGTTACAGAAGAATCGAAGTATTAAAGTTGTCAGTATCGATCATCAGGCAGGTGATCGGGCTGCTTCTACTCGTCGCCTCAAAGCCTTGCGCCGCACAGTGACGTGAACCAGGACGCTGCATTTCCTCCCCGACTGCAGACGAACACCGGCCCAGTGAGTGGATGAGTGGCTGATGAGGTTGAGACGTTGAGCTCTTTCCTCCAGGGTTTTCTGAAAGTGTTTGTTTGACTGCAGGGTTCAATCTGTGCTCTTAGGTGGGGGCCGATGTTATCGTGTCCGCGAGTGTATTTTCTTCAGGCGCCCCGCGATCCCAAAGCTCAACAAATCATCTCTGCCTGCATCAGATGTCCCGCACAACCAGGCCACCCCACTATGAGTTTATGTGTCTTATTTTATTACTGTTTTGAAATGGCGCCTGGGAAAAAAAAACCAACCTTGTTTAATTCACATAAGGAAACAGAGCAATCAGATCATTTCACATTGTATGCTTTGAATATTTGGCCATGTGTGTGTGTGGGGAGGGTCTGTATTGTTACAACTTATATTTCACTGCACACCAGTGTTCTGTCTCAAGGGCTTTGTCTGGACCAGGAGAAATTACAAGACAGCTTTAACAATAACCTCAACAAAACAATGATCGCACAGAGAGAGCGGATCAATAAGCAGTCTCAAACTGAATTACCAGCCCCATATGAGATAAATATATGTGTATACGTATATATTTTCCGTCTGTTTTCCATTCCCGGCCAACACTGGTCCAAGGACCTGATACGTGCCAAAAGGGCCAAGGCTTATATCGCATCCGCTAAGCTGCGGAAACACATTTCGTGGTTCCGCTGATATTTCCTGCAGGTCTTAGAGACCAAGAAACCCCCACCGGTGGAACACGGGCTGAGTTCCAGCCCGGAGCTGGAGGCCCAGCGACCTGCCTTCGACCACCTGTCCACCTACCTGGTCTACCAGCAAAGTGCATATCAGCCACACTGGCTTCCTCCCACTTGTATCACTGACATACAGATATGCGTTTTTGGTTTGATAGAATCTAAAAAAAGAGCATTTTCTCTGTCCGTTCATATCGTCAATCTATTAACCCTTCCCCTGCTTTCAGCCCGTTGTAGCTGTGTGGTCGGCTTAAGCAGCGTTCTTTAAGTACTACATTACAGCAAGAGCTCTGACCACAACCTCCCCAACCATTCAGTTATCCATCACCGTGAGGGAGCAGTGTGGGGCTTAGATTCCCTAAAAGTTTGATCAGATCCAGGCTCTGGCTGCAGGATGGACAGTTCCAGGAAATGGCTGGGCGGTTCGATTTGCCTTTTACGAACCGGACGACTCGGGGACGAACTCTTTAATGTGCGGCTGAAATAGAAAGTGCCCTGTCATTGAATGCAAAAGGAAACACACGCCCTCCCCAGCCCCCTCACCACTTCAATCATTTAGACTTTGCCTTAATTCTACAAATTCATCATGTTTACTCTGATGCTGAGTGCGCAAAGGGAGGTGTGTGTGTGTGTGTGTGTGTGTGTAAAGAGGGAGGGGCGTTTCCTTTAATGCATCTCCTCTCCTCACTGGCTCTCCATTCAAGCTCACACATTTGTTCTGTCTCTCCTCTCTTGTCTTTTTCTTTTCTGCTCCCGTCTCTCTGCTTGTTTCGTTTCTCATCACTTCTTCTTCCGCCCCCTACCCCCCGCTCCCCTCCGTGCTCTGCGTTTTTGTCTTTCTCATGTCGGACACACATGCGTGTGTCACTCAGGCTGATAATCCCTCTCGCACAGCATCATATATTCACTAGAGTTGTGTCATTCCACCCCCCCTTCTTTTTTTTCCCTCTCCCCCCCATCCCTCAACAGTCATCCTCTCAGGAAATTTGGAATTTTGCGGCGGGTGCACCTCCATCACGGCAACTGTGTTTTTACATTTACTCCCGTGATCCTGCTCACTGCGTCAGGAATCGGCTGCAGACTGAGGTGGGTGTTTTAAAAGCATCATTGCTAGGTCTGAGGCTACATGTCGCTGGCCTCTCTCGCTCTCTCTCTCTTTCTCTCTCTCTTTTCCCTCTCTCTCTCTCTCTCACACACACCTCTCTCTCTGCTGCCGCTGCTCTTCTCACTTTGGTCCCTGCATGTGAGTCGGAACGATCACGCTCGTCTGTTCGCACCGAGGGGAGGCAAATCCCCAGCTATCCGTATGCGGCATCTCTGTGCCGCTGTCAGCCGGCGTGCTAGCATGGTTGCGTTTTTATCTACCTCCCCAGACCTCTCTGGTTCTCCTCAGTGCTCCGTGCGCTCGATGGAGCCGCCGCCGCCGCCGCTGCTGCATTGAAAACTGTCTTTGCATACCTTATTATTTACTTCACTCCCTTTTGTCCCTCTTTACGCCATTACTCTCTGCTGTCTGAATGCCCGTCATGATTTATGCATGTTCTGCCCTTTTAAATTCCTGCCAGAGACTTGGCGGTGCAGTAAGATTTGTAAAGCGCTGCAAAAAAAAAAAAAAAAATTCCAAAAAGAAAGACAAAGGCGTGCGCCGTCACTGGTTGACACACACTTGCATATGTGCCTCTGCAGAGGAGCTTCTGTTTCCTCTCACCTCAGCTGCCCTGCTGCGGCTGCAGCTCTATCTGTTGCTGTTGCCTCAGCCAGCAACACCCCGGAGCCAGGCTCCAACTGTACTCCTCGTGCTGCACTGTGTGTGTGTGTGTGTGTGTGAGTGTGTGTGTGATGCCAAGAGGCAGTGACAGTCGCCCGGAATGGTACTAGCATGTCGTTCACGCGTGTTTGCGTGCGGGGCAACGGCGCCGAGGGCGGCTGTCGTGGGCCGACGTCTCTGGGCGACGCCGCGCCTCCACTCTGCCTGCCTGTGGGCTCCGGTCCAGAGAGGAGGCACGAGAGCGGCAGGCTGCAGGGGTTCGGTTTGGTGCAGTAAGCTGTTGAATGCTCCGTAGCGAGACGCAGGCTCAGCCCTGCCGCGTCTCTGCGCTCCGCTCGGACTTGGATTTCTCCTTTTTCAGAACTTGGGGTTTTAGAAGATGGGCTTCACGGTGCTGGAATAGGTTTCCTTGTCAATTCATGGAGACGCCGGTGCGGCGCAGCAAATATCCTCATGTCCAAATGTCCTCGGTCAGAAAACAATGAAAACAAGGGGATCTCCCGTCGTGGCCTCGGTTGCTTCGATGAGGTTTTTATTCATAGATGTGCAGCATCAACAGATTATCTCACAAGTGCTTCATCAGCTTCAAATCCCCATCTTCAGAGGAGCACCGCGGGGACGCTCAGGGTGAAGCCCAACCTGGAATTCACTTCATAAAAAGGCCTCTTGTCGAGTGTCACCTCTGATAATTGTTCTGCTGGAAACAAAGGCGGCTCTTGTTTTCTGATGACTCTGTACTTTTTGACTTCCAAAGTTTTGCAGTTATTTAATTATTTTTACATCTCTGTTCTGTGAGGGATGTTTTTTTTTTGTTCCTGAAATAAACTTTGAGGGTCAGGAAAAAATAGCCACACTTTTCTGCCATATATATTTTTCATATGACAAAGCTAATAGAAGGCTAGCGTGTTGGTGCAGAGGTTACCTCAGTGCAAGAACGTCCCCTGTCGGATTCCCACAGGGTGGGTCTTTTCTGTGCGGACTCTCCCATGTCCTTCCTCGTGCCTGCATGGATTTCCTCCATCTTCTGCGGGTTCCTCCCGCAGTTCAAAAACATGCAGAAGGTTCATCGGAGAACCTGAATTTATCCAGAGTGTTTCTATATGACGTGTGAGTGAGAGGGAGAATGCTTGCTTGTGTCTATGTGTGGCCCTGTGATGGACAGGTCCAGGGTGAACCCAGCCTCACGACTGCTGGGATGGACGCAGACAACCCTTAGTGCAGGATATGTGGCACAGATAATGAATAAATGAATGAAAACTAATGGAAATTTGATCTGAATCATGCTGAATCAATGCTTTTATACACACTCAGATGCACAAGTAGTGGTTTTCTTCGTTAGGGTCCCCAGAGCCCACTACCTCCCACATTGGGCTTGAAAAACGTGGCCACGACTTCAACAAACAGATGGCCCTCACTCTCAAATTGTTGGAAATGATAAGTTAGCCTACTTTAGAAGTTTGAAAAGTAATGAACTGCGACCCTTGACCAAAGGACACTGGCAACTGATGCTTCAACATTTACACTGGATTTAAAATAGCTGCTGTGAGTCTCTGTCTCTCACGGAAGTGGAGTGCCTTCCAGTGGTGTGGAGATGTGGCCCAATCCAATCCCCTTGTGTGATATCATTTTTATATAGGTCACATATGTCATGGCTGCGAATTACATCTTCTTGGTATGTTTTGACCGGCTCTGGCAGGGACCTAATTGGTAGCGCTCCAGTCTAAAATAGGCCGTACGAACCAGCATTACACCGCTCATCTGCGTAAACACACCTTGTTGTCAGACAAACACACACAGTAGGAAGGCCGGTGGATTTTCTAATAAAGACAGGGTTCACAGTGGAAACGCACACTACCACTGGGCAGGGTCAAAATAAGCAATATAACTTGGGCTTCCCTGCCTGGCCACCTGCGTGGAGTTCATAGTAGAACTCCCTGCCTGTCCTTTCACTTTGTGGCGACAAGCCACGGTGGATCATTTCAAAAACAAAGGTGATTGGTTTGTCTAGGACGAGTGGTTACCCCCCGGACTGCAGCTGACATACAGCAGTGGATCCTGGTGAAACAGGGAGTGGAAATGTCGGTGTGCATGGAAAGTGGTGTTGCTTTTGCCCAGGTTGGATCCACTGTGACCCCTCCTGATCTCCCAATGGCATATAAACCCCTTTGTGCTGACCACAGTGGACCGCTGGGTCTTTGTTCCTAAATTGCCCATTTTAAGGCTTCCAGTTATAATGATGACATTTGTTTTTCTTTTTTAAAAGTTTTCTCTTAATAAAATAAGTTAAGTTGACTCTTTGTTCAGGGAACCAAGTGTTCATGTATGGGTCACAGCTGCAGACCTGTTTCCCCTAGAATTGAGAACATGCTGTCATTGCATGTGGAAAGCTTTGTTGAGGTGAGCGTTTTCCCATCCCTCGGAAAGCCCCCTTTCTTGAAATAGCCTTCTTGACTGTTGCTGCGCCCACAGATTTGCCTTGTTTCACTTTCAAGCATCTTCCTTACCCTCACCGTGCTGTGTTTTGTTGTGGCTCTGCGAAAGCTGCACTGGGAGAGGCCAGAAGCAGACACTGACGGGGAACTTTGAGATGTGATGGTGGCGTTCTGGATTGGGTTTTAAACTTCAGCGTCCAAAACCGACGCCACGCTTGAAAATCAAGAAAATGAAGGAGACAGTTGAAGGTGGTGGTGGTGGTGGTGGTGGTGGTGGGAGTGTTAGTCTAGCGATGGGGGATGTTCTCATTTCGAAACAAGCAAATGAGGTGATGAATGCTGAGTAGATGCACCATCTGAAAGTAACACCAACGGAAGGCGTCTGATGCCAAATGAAACTTTGCCATGTCATATCAAGATAGACTGAAGCGGTGTGGGCTGCAGCAGTTTGTCATTCTCTTGTACGTCTTACTTTTACAGGAGATTGATCTTATACATCTCCAGGAAACAGCATATTCATTTTTTTTTTTTTTTTCTTGTTCGGGTATGATTGCGGGACTGTAGCACTTTTTGCGCTTTGGCCAAAGTTCGAAGTGAAACGGGCGTTTTTAAATACCACGCAGAGGCGAAGAGAAGTTGTTGAGGCTCTGTCGGATGGGTGAGTGACAAGCGTAACTGAAATACCAATGCGGATGCTTAAGCTCTGCAATCACCGGCTGACGTGCTAACACTGGCCACCGGTATCGTTTTAACGTTTTGACTCTGGCGGTCGGGTGCTCTGGCTGGGGGGGGGGTTGGGATGGTTGCTAAACTGAGCTTGGTAATCATTCTGCGGTTAAGACTTAGCTGTCACTCGAGCTTCATTAGCCTGGTTTTGAGTTCCCGAGCTGCGTCAGACTCTCACTCACTAGCATAGTGGGCTGGCACACAGCTACTAAAATTATCACATGTCTGTTTACCAGCTGAGGGGATCTCTATTCCACAAATATCTGTATTTAATCTCTGAATGGAAGGCATTTTTGAACGCGCTGGTAGTCCCGGTGTCGTACGGCCCCGAACAGGGGATGACCCGTCTGTATTTGAGGGAATTAGCGTCACAGAGGTATCGTATTTTGAGCTGCAGATGTCTAATATTCCAAGGTAAATGTTGAATGGGTTTTAATGTCCATCAAGTATTTCCTTCTCCTTTTCCAAGCGGAGCGTAGTCACATACTTTGACTGGACCGCCATTATTTTTTTTTTTTTTGTTTTAATTTGGATATCAGATTTACTGAGACATCAGTTTACACTAACGATATCACTTTATATTCTCGAGTGTGTTCTGTTATATTATGTGATTAGTTACTGCTGATACAAGGAACGCTGAACGTCTCCACCTTAATAGTTCTTAACATTCATATAAAAAAAAAGTTTTAACTGTCAGGTGGAATTACAGTCTGCTGAATGTACCACTTTCTGTTAACCTCCTGAGCCAATATGGCGAATAGATTTTTATCTAATTTTTTCCTCTGTGGCTCGACAGTTTTTTTTTTCTCTTTCTCGCCAGTGAGATCAACTGGTTCCACTGTCTGGGAACGCAAGGGGTACAGGTGAAAAACCAATCGGGGGACCAGAAAATGTGTGCGTGAATGCAACTTCCTGCTTTAGTGTGAATGTGTTTACTGCTGTGGAAGAGGCGTCTCAGGCGGCACGCTGCTACAGAGGCTAGAATCTCCCCCTCACAGCCAGAAGGGCCCTGGTTGGATTCCCACCGGGGGCCTTTCTGTGTGGAGTCACCATGTTCTCCCTGTGTCTGCAAGGGCTTCTTCCCACTGTCCAAACACATGGAGGAGGTTCATTACAGACCCTGAATTGTCCAGGTGTGTGAAAGAGAAGGTGAACGCTTGTGTGCTCTGATATGAAGTGGGAATGACAGGGTGAAAGGTTGTATACCTATATGTGACCCTGTGATCTAGGGTGAACCCCGCCATTCGGCCAATCACAGCTGAGATACACAGTCCCATGACCCTGAGTGCAGTGTAAGTGGTGTAGATAATGAACGAATGACTGAATGAAGGGTTTGCTCAGTATGTCCCGGGCATCATTAATTACTCATGCTGAAAACGGATCGAGTTCAAGTGTATTTTAATAACTGTCATTCACACCTACACATTCCTGAAAGGAGTTTTCCGCAACGCTCTTTCACAGGTGTTGAAACTTCTCCAGAGTCCTCGTCCAGCCCAGTGGTTCCTCCCCACCTGAAGAACCAAAGCTATTTCTAATCTGAGGATGTCGCTGTTTATATCAACATTATTTATGCTCCAATGATTCATGTTAACATCTTTTTTTTTTAAATATTTCGTATTTCAACTCCCAACCGGTGTGAAATAAGAACTTAGCGCTCACTGCTGTGGCTGACATGTTGATTTAAAGGATATGGTGAGATTTGTGTGTGCATGTGTGTGTGCGTGTGAGGTCTGGTCATAGATGTTAAGAGAGCAGATGTCCCTGATGTCACAGGCTGTCGTTCTCCTTGTGTCAACCAAGAAGCTGATGGATATCACACTCCGTTCAGATCTTCTTCTGAGGTGTCTTGTCCTGGCAAACGGTTTGAAGAATGCTCAAACCTGGACAAAGAGCTTTTAAGTCCATATCGTGATGATTTGTAGTATTAACATTTATCATCACGGCAAAGATCAAGTATCTGTCGGATCAAGTATCTGTCAATTTTGGTTTTATTGCTTTTTTTTGAAGCTGGAACCTCCAGAGTTTTGCAGCTGTTTGCAGCTGGAGGGTCAGTAATATCTCTGGCCTACAGCCTATGCCTGGCTCAGCTTGTTGCCGGTGGAGATACCTCGCTATCTTGACAATTTTCAGTATCAAAGATCCACTTCTGTTTTTGACGGGAATATATTCCTGTCGTCTCCAGCAGCCTTGGCGAAAGTAAGGCAGAAGACGAACGTACCGCTGACAACATTTCTCACACACGTCCTGGAAACTCCAGACGGGATTTTCCAGGAGTTTCCGAGATGTGTCATTTTCTCTGAAATCACAGAATTAGAGCCGGAATGGTCAACACAGAAGCCACACTTTGTCGCCATCTGAGCTGTTTTATCTCCGTGTTGCACCAGTGATGGATTGGTTTAAATCTTTGACCTTCGTGGTTCCTGGAGTTCTCAAAATACCCTTTTAACTCCAGTCATCTTTGTCCTGAACGCGAAATGTTCAGTTTTGTCTTTTTCACGTGACCCGCCTATCAAAAGCAGGTCTGACTGCAGTGTGGCGTAGAGGGTTTCTAAAATAATTACCGTAATTTCCGGACTATTGAGCGCACCTCAATATAAGCCACTCCGGCGAGCCGATCGCTATCTCGGGCTTCCTCCTGCGCACTAAAACCGTCAGTCGTCTCCTTCGGTGTCGGAGTTGAACGGACTCAGAATTTCCCGGTCATTTCATCGGTCTGATGTGACGAGGATAAACATTTTAGCGGCGTGGAGCTCGTTAGCGTCCCCCACCCAAAAAAGTCCATATATTAGCCGCATCGTTGTTTACGTGAAAAAAATTGCGGCTTATCATCCGGAAATTACGTCCTTAAAGTTTCAAGTCTTTGTTCCGCTACCAACGCCTGGTAGGCTAGTGGATCCCAAAGGACTCCGGGGGACAAATGGTGGCGAAAAGAGGAAAAGTTTCTGATCCCTGGTCACCAGTGAGAGGGCGAGGCCTCGGTACATATAGGTAATTAGAGTCGGCGTCTTGCCTCACACTTGAGCAAAGCCTGAATCTCATGTTCGGCCATTAAGCTCCTGGACGGATCCAGTCCTGTGTCACCAAGTCAGCGTCCCTGTCAGACCGCCAGCTGGTGATGTGTTTGCATTCCTGTGGCGCTGACAGCCGGGGACACCCTCGTTATGTTTCCCGTCGGCTCTTCGTCCGCACCGCCCCCGAGTCCCCCCACCCTCCTCCGAACGTGACATCCGAGAACCTGTGGGCTGGTTGAAGGTGAACGTCATTGTGACTTTTGCACAGCGTGTTTTGGGCCAGTGGAGGTTAGTCATTCCATGGTGCTCCACCTTAATGTCTGAATGGATGAAGTGAGTGGATGTCGGCATGTAGGTCAGTGTCACCGTGGCATCATTAAGTTCTGTCACATCATGAACTGTCATTGCTCTAAACTCCCAGCTACTTTTAATGGTTTCTTTTAGTGCAGCTGGACATCTGCTGCCTGATATTTTGTGAAATCATACTACAAAAAAAAAAAAAAAACGTGCTGGTGAATAGTAATACCCCCCCCCCCCGAGGCATTTCACACCAACACAGCCCGATAGGTGTCCTGATTTGAGTTTCACAGTTTACCCAGGTTAATGTAATAGTGCAGATGGCTGACTGATTCATGCTAACACCTGGACACGTGGCCCTGACTCACAGGATCCAAGTAAGTGGCGTGAACCTGATCCACGCAGAAGCCCCCCCCCCCCACCTCCCCGTCTTTGCCGAGTGTAACTGCTGCTGCCTCGGGGACACAGAAATCCGTAAACAAACGCTTGAATTTGCACGATGATTGTTTCTGACGTAGACTATGGGCAGGCCGACGGCACAAACACAAATACATATATATATATATATATATATATATATATATATATATATGTGGTCATGAATAAACAGGGTGAAGTTAACCCTTTATGCCTCAGGAAACCTGGCACCATTCTTATGCTTAACTGCACAAGCACTAAGGGGTTGTGTAGGTACTCCGATGCAATGTGGGTGTGTTTGTTTGCACAGGAAAATGCAAGGCGTCAGACAATGAGCGTCTATCTTCCTACTATCATCCTATAGAATCTTCAACCACGTGGATGCTACAGCATGCTTAAATGGATTCATACACTACCACGCCATTGTGTGGGCACTTTCATGTGGCCATTAAGTTTGTCCCGCAACCCACGGACGGCTCGGTGTTTATTATGCGCCTGCTGCACTGCAGCTGCCTCGTCGGCTCCCCGGTTCGCTTTGAGGCCATATTTTCCACTTCCATAACACGAAAATACAAGCAGTCACTGGCTGTGCGGGATAGAGACGGCCGGTTAATGTTGTCCATACGCTAATATTCCACGTAGGGCTACTTTATTTAGCAATTAGCGGCACTGCCCTCCGGAGCCAAAGGCAGCGTCACAAAGATGACGTTGGGAGCAATGTTTACACCATTAGGCCATCAGAAGGAGAAGGGTAGGCTTGGAGAAACCGCAGCAGAATTAGTGTGAAGGTCAGAGAGATGATGCCCGACTTAGCATCCGCCGCTAACATCTAAGCTCAGACATAACCAGGTGTGCTCAGTGTAGGTGTTACACTGACAACCGTAATATTATATAAATGTGCTTATTCTAATACCAAACAATAATCGGGACTCGTGAGCCTTGTGCATTTTTTGCTAACGGCAGTGCTCGAAAAGTTTCAACTTTCCAATTGAACGACGTCTTTATTATAACACTTTGAGTCGGTTGGTTCCCTACAAAACAAGCTTAGGGATTATTTATTATTTCCTAACAAGCCTACCCTGGGCCAGACTGTCTGTAGAAGATAAGATAAAAAGGCTGAAAGGGCTGTGAGAGTCAGAGGTGTGTGGACTTGGAACCAGTAGATTTCTCCTCTTAGATAACTCCCATTTGTGAAACATACTTGTCAGACATCACAAGCGCCTCAGGTCCGGCCACATGCGTGTCCACAGAGATGGAACATGCGACTTATGCCTCCGGACGGATCTGATCTGAGCCCGACTTTGGATTAAGATCGCTGAGCCGACGTGATAAGATCAGCTCATAATAGCTGACGGACGACGTTGCAGAACATCGCCATCCTGAAGCTGCTGACTTCACCGGAGGCTGTGACCTTCCCTTCCACGCTTAAGCCGATGTGTCCGTACTCAACAAATCTTCAGCGTCCGAGTGCTCCGAGAAGAAGGGGAGAGCCTAGAAACTGACGGCCTTTGCTTTCCTTTCATTTCCTGTTTAGAACAACTTATCACAGAAAGAATTCTCGCGTTGCATTCTTGGAGAGGCTTGTGTCGCGTTAAATATTTCCAACACCAGTACTGAGTCCAAAGCTGGTTCCGACCCGCACAGAAAATATTTCACTTCCGGGCATTAGTAGTCCAGGCTCTTCGCTTCAAGTGTGTGTGTGTGTGTATGTGTGTGTAAGTGAGTGTGTTGGTCAGTCCTGTCAAAATTGCCACATTGAGTAGGCAAAGTAGCTTGGACTGTGAGTGAGGAGTGTGAGTGGGTGGTTATAGGGTGTGTGTGTGTGTGCGTGTGTTTGCGTGCGTGTGTGTAATTTGCCTGTTAATACTTTGGGTACAGTGACACACTGGTAGACGGAGCAGGAGGCTGTTGGTGTGTTCCGGTGGAAGTCACAGTTTATTGGCTGGGTGTGGAAAGGTGAGCTCAGGTAGCAGCTGTGACATATCTGCATTTTGTGTTGGTTTTTTTTTTTTTTTTTTTTTGGTACTCCGCTGAGGAGGGCATCCGATATGGGTTGTCCCATCTGCGACACATTTCATTTGTTGCCCATTTTTACCTCTTGTGTAGTTTGTGGTTATTATTACACCATGATCTGTTGGATTGAAATGAGTTTTATCCAGCACTTCCAAGCAGAACTGCCGCAGATGGTACCTACCGATCATCCAGTCTTCCATCCCTGGCCGAAAATTGGGAGGAGAATGAGATAGCTGGGGTCTCAAACGGAGAGTACAGTGTCTTCAGCTGCATCAGAAGTTCCTTACGAGCAATGTATCTGAGGAATGTTGACAATGTCACAAGAGACGTTTGCATAAATCACCAAAAAGAAGCGCCTTAAAACATGAGTTTTACAAGAAGGCATTCAATGGGCCCTCAGCAGCCATGAGGCTAAATGTAGTCCCCGTAGTCTTATCCAGCCGTGGCCACTGATACATCAGAGAACTTACTAATTTAAAACCAGGCAATGAAGATGTGACAACGTTCACCTTAAATCCACTTCGTAGGAGTTAAAGCCACTTTCATGCGCAGGCCTCAATTTCAAGGTAAAGAGACTAAAATAGTAGCGTTCTCAGGAAAGCCCTTTGCGTTGCGTGAGTGCCCATGGATGGGGACACATGGTGGACAGGCGTTCCTGGAGCTGCTCCCTGTTCCTGGGCCGAAACAGCAGACAGAGATAATGCGTCTGGTTGACATTTAATGTTTTACTCTATCTGAGCAGGCAGTCCATCAGCAGGAGCGTGTTCATTAAACATCAGTGACCCGGTTTCATTCCAGTCGAATGTTCCTCCCTCACCGTGCTACTCAGAAGATGTGGAACGTTGAAGATCTTGAGCTTCAAGCTTCCCCATCATCCCCGCAACAGATCCACCTTTGTTTTGTTGTCACAAATAGCACCTGGAGCGCTACTTATCAAATTGACTCATGTGTCAGTAAGAGGAAGAGGCAGAGATGAAGTGCTTCGCCTTCGTTGCAGATCATCGGGGTATTTATTACAATGCACCGGTGGCACGGCAGCTTAAATATGGCAGCAGTCAAGACAGTCAATGCCCGGGTTTACTGATGTCCGACAGGGGTCACAACACCGAGAACAAACTGTAGACGCCATGATAATTTCGCTCGCTGGATTGTTGGTGGAAGTCACCAGCTACCCGCTGGGGTGTCAGTGGAGAATACTGCTTAGCGCCAAGCTGACCAATTAGCTTCCGTCAGAGGCTTATCTTTTTTTTTTTTTTTTTTTTTAACTATCAAGTATTCCAGCAGTGGACACCAGTAAGTAGAATTTGTCCCATAAGCTCACAAATTATGAATCTTGTTTAATATTTATTCATGCTGTAGTTGGAGACTTCAACAGATGTGAGTAGAAGTGCTAATCTGCAGCTCCTCCATTTGATCCCCTCTATCACACCCTTGTTTTAGAAATATTGATTACCACTGCCTCCCGGGCAACTATTATTTTTGTACAAACTTAATCCTTTCTGCTCACCTTTGCAGAACTATAAGTATCAATGTCCCTGGCATCCTGGCAAGTTTCTCTGGCGTTCTGAGGTTTGAACACTGTCACCCTGTAGATTCTTCACTTAAGTTCAGTAGATCCAGATGTTTGCATAGTCCTCTTGTATCACCAATTGATCTGTTTGGAGACCCAGCCCCTTATATTGACCGTATGGTTGAGATGGGCAGCAAAGTCTTTGGACAAACCGGTTTCATTTTCAAACAGGCGCAGCGTGGAGGATCATGTCCTTTGCATGAAAAGACTGATGTTTGAAACGAGTCAAGGTGCATGAAGTGGTTGCCAGATGTCAGCTGGTTTATTTTGCAAACGCACTGTATTAAAAGCCCAGTGGAAGGCCTGTGCATCCTTCATCAGAAACACTCAGGCTCCCAGGTTTTTCAGAAAAAACGTTGTATTTCTGTCCTCGACACATCGTCTGGACAAAACTTTTTTTTTTTTTTCTCGCAGATTTTCTGAGAATATTTTGATTGATCAAAACTCTGAAATAGTTGCGGTTTATGTTGGAAGTCAGAAGTGTCTTCATTCTTGTTTTTCAGCTGGTGCGATAGGTTGTACGGTGATGGATAGTCTTGAGGACCTGCTGGCCGGGGCGTTGAAGTATGAAACTCTATGTAACACGTCTAGTGAGGCGTGTAAAAACACGCAGGCGGTCAGTAATTCTTGGAAGGACGAACCTAAATGTTGTACACAGAGGAGGGCGTCTGTTGCAAAAGACGTCCAGACCTCCCAGACCAATCGGCCAAGGCCAAACATGTAGTGTGTAGAGCTGAAGAAGAGCAGCAGGAGGAAGTGGATCTCAGCACTGTCCACCTCGCTGCAGTGGCTCCAGGCTCACATCGACCGCCGTGAAACGACCGCTGGCTGTCTCTACTGTTGTTTCTGTCCGATTCCCATGATGCTTAGCGGGTGCGACGTACCATCGGGGGGGGCTCTGAGGACTTCCGTGGGAGTTCTGCACCTTATTTTCTCGAGAACTATGAACTGTCATGGCTGGAAAGAACAGTGTTGCGGTTGTCGCAGCCCCAAGAGACAGAACAAAAGTTCTTGCCTCTTGTGGAGGACGTAGAGGCCAGCACCTTTGTTTTCAAAATAATATTCTAAAATGTGACCAGCAGTAGTTTTGCAGTGGTACTTTAGCCCAGGTGGAATGCAGCTCAGCAATCCAGTGATCTGAGGAGCATCCGTCCCTCACAGAGGGTCGGTAATCGTACTCTCACTCCACTCCCTGCTGCACGCTGTCATTACAGAACCATCATGGTTCTCCTCTAGCACCACGGGTTAGCCTGGAAGCACTTTATTATTCATCCCTCTTTACTGGCAATGCTAGACAATCTCATAGTTCACGGGAAAGCACTGCACCGGGTACCGGTTCTACCATGACGCTGCCTCGGCAACGACCATGGTTGAAGTACACATGACGACACCCTTTGTATCTGCCAAATAAGGCCAATAAGGAAACAATGAGCCATGGCTTTATTCACGCACTCATTCAATCACTCACACACACACAGACACACACACTCGATGACCCGGATGAGCTGTTTTCTGCCGGTTACTGGCAGTGGAAATACGAGATGCTATAGCTGCTCGGAGTTTTCCGTTGTGATGATTGTTATCCCGGTGGACTGTGTGTGATGCGGATGAATAAAAACCAGGCGTCTGGTTTTATTGGCCTTTCCCGAGGGTCAGCACGTGCCCTATATTCAGCCGGACTTAGTTTCTGTGCCTCATTTTGGGTTTCTGTTAGCGGGCGATAGAGAACCTGGAATCGTTTTGACGAGACCACACAAAAAAGAAGAAATGCAGACTCCGCCTCCCTCACTCCCTCATAATATCATGTCTCTGACAGCATGAATCCCAGCGCGATCCGATTCCCACTTTTCTGCCAGAGCGGTGTTATGAGCTCCGTGACTAATGGAGTGTCAATATGCCCGGCCTCAGTACCTGAAGTACTCTCAGATGCCCTTGAGTATTGGAGGGGCCTTTGTGTTTTAATATGCACTTAGTTACAACAGTGGTATAAACAAGCGTGAGGAGCCGCTAGGTAGATGAGGACACTGATGTTCTAATGTTTTTGTCCGAAATCCCACCTTCTCTGAGAGAATAAGAGGATGGTAAGAAGGTCCGCCGCCGCACAGGCTCACTCAAAACCCCTTTGTCTGTGTCCTGTCGCCTTGGATTTAACATGAAGCCTCCTAAAATCACATTCATCGACGCCGGCCTCCTTTCAGCCTCCCATTTGTCTCCGCTTTGCAGAGGAGGAAGGGGAGAGATGGTTTCATATTTCTGCTGCAGTGTCCTGGTCTATACTCCTGGTCCACTGCAGCGTTCTCTCTCCTCCCTGCAGCGCCAGCTAACGCTCCTCCTCGGCTCCGCATTAGCCAGGCACTCCTTCGCGGAGTCACCCGGAACCTTCTGCTCGACAGCTTTTTTTTTTTTTGTATTTCCGCCCGTTGAACCCGACGCACCTGCCCGGGGGGGTGAGGGGGGTTGTGTTGTGTTGTGTTGTGTTGTGTTGTGTTGTGCCGTGTTGTGGGTCGGCGCTCCGGGAGCACCGGGTTGCAACGTTAGGGGTCGGTGATGACTGCGCGGCGGAGAAATGTCAAGCAAGGACACGCAGAGTGCTGATTCATCTCGGTGCTGTCAGCGATACGGGCAACCTGGGACCGTGTGCGCCCCACGTCCTCCTCCCTGCAAGAGGTTTACTCGACCTAGCGGGGATAGTCCTGGCCTGCTCTGCACCACCACAGAAAGACTTTAGCACCCCGACTTAACCCCTCATGAGTTACCCTCCGTCCACCCCAAAAGTAAATGAGCCCCGTTTCTAGTCGCAGAGAGACGGCAGGCCTCACCCTGCGTTCACGCTCTCGGCATCCTCCTCCGGTGCACTCCTGCCCGCGAGGAAAGGGCTTACACTTCCCCGAATCTGTAACGTCAGCAGGCTTTGCTCAGCATCTTCTCGCAGAAGTGAGTTGGGGCGATTGACGTGCACATAGGCGAGGGCGACGCGGGTCCATGCAGGGATTTCGCAGTGCTGCCGTAAGTGGAATAGACGGCACTGCCCGATCTGATATAGGCCAATGCGGAAATGCCTTAAACCTGCATTTTCTTGTTATGTTCCTTTTTTTTTTTCAACGGCCGGCCGGGTTGGGTTTCTGCGGCTGCAGCATAACTGTGATTGTTTCTATAAAAAAAAAAAAAAAAAAAAAGGAGCCGGGCGTCCTGGGCCGAGGCTGCAGGTCTGATCCTGAACGGGCAGGGGGGGCCCTCGCGAAGTAGCTGCAGTTTTCTGACGACACCGACTGGCGATTCTGACTTGTGTGTGCGAGCAGTGACCCGCACTGTTCCGGTTATCGAAGGCCCTTTCCAGCCCGGAGAGAGAACGCGGAGCGAACGGGGGTTCTGCGGATCTTCTCCGCGGCCCGGCCGAAACTCCCCGTGCAGGAGATCCCCGGCAGTTGTCGTCTGTCGGCCTGCCTCCCTCTTCCGCAGCCATCTGCTCGGGTACGGCGTGTGTTTTCCGCAGCTGCCAGCACGCCGCTCAGCGCCGAGCAGAGCTTTTCAGGCCAGCGCCGCCCGCCTCGCTCACGTAAGCCCTGTCTCAAGAGGGAATTCACTCAGGCTGGGTGTAGGTGGATTTGGGGATGGTAAGCATGAAGAGCAGCCTTTTGTGACTCAATTATTTTTCTTTTTTTTTTTTTTGCATTTTGTTTGAGGAGAGGGAGGCAGACGGGAGGGGCGAATGAGATGAGATGAGCTTCACAGAGACGCATGTTTCCTGTGGATCCGGTGTCTTCTAGCTTCGCCACATCTCCATCACCCCTTCATCCTCTTTAAAAATGTCAACCATGCTGTTTGCTATTGTTAGATTATATCTGAACGTGGGTTCCGGCGTTACAGTTGAAATATATTAAATAAATGTAAAAGGACAAACACGGCAATCCCTCAGAGGGTGCGGGCCAGTCCACTTCCACCCCCCTCTGACATTCGTAGCCTGCTCTCCGGATGTGGAGAGGCAGCCTTCCAGAAGACAATGATGGAGGCAGATGACTCGAGCTGCGCTCAGATCAGCGACGGCAACGCAAAAACAACAACAAGGAGAAGGGAGAAAAAAAAAACACGAGGAGCTTTGCTGGTGTGGGCGTGCTGTTACTTGCTACAGGGTAGTCGAGAGAAGAAGAGGAACCCGACCAGGCCATCTGAAGCCTGGTCGGGTGACTGAGCTCTCCACAAAGAAGGTTACTCAGATTCACCTTCCGTGAAGTAGAAATAATCAAAGATGTTGCAAGGCAGAGCCTATCGGCCATCATAGGGGCGAGAGGTGGGGTTTAACCTGTCAATCACAGGGCGGCACAGTGGCGGCAATCATTAGCACTTCCGTTTCCTAGCCAAAAGGTCCCTGGTCGGATTCCCACAGGGGGCCTTTTTGTATGGAGTCTCCATGTTCTCCCCATGTTTGCGTGGGGTTCCTCAGGGTTCTCCGGGTTCCTCACACAGTCCAAACGAATTCAGGAGGTTCACTGGAGACGTGTGAATGATTTTATGCCCCTTGTGATTTTATGCGCCCGTGTGATTGACTGGCAACCGGTCCAGGGTGAGTCCCGCCTCTCTGCCGATGACGGCTGAGAAACCCCAACCCTGAGTGCAGGATAGGCATTGTAGATAATGAATGAATGGATCCCAGGGCAGCACTGACCCTCCACCCCACCCACACACACACACACACACACACACACACACACACACATGCTGCATCCTCATGGCGTTCCTATAGACAACCAGCTATGAAAGCACTCGGGGGAGTGAATGTGAAGATGTTACTGTCCAGTGGTGCGCCTGTCCTCCACGGCTGTGACAAGACCCCCCGCTTCCTACCCTGTATTCCCTTTGATATGAACGTTGATGGTTTGCGCTGGGCAGCGATGACATTTGCTGATACCAGTTTATCTATTAGAGGCCAATAAATCCGCCACGCTCCACTTAAAACTTCAAAATGGCCGGATGGGGAAAAGAATTAGGGCAGCTGCGCCCCGGCATCAATCCCGTCTCCCGTTTTCTCCCCCGCTCTCCGTCTCCGGTGCTCTAACTGCAGATTTAATCTCTAAAGTGCACCTTGGCCCATTAGTGCGGTAAATCTGAGCCCTCTAACCGGAGCCCGCCTGGGTCCGGAGTCTTACCGCAGTGCCGCAGTCAGCAGCAGCAGCAGCAGCAGCAGCAGCATCCGTCTGACTGCAGCTCCCAGCTGGCGTCTGAGAACCCGGCGCCTGGCTCGACAACCCCAGCGGGCACCATTGAGCACGGAGCGCTCCGTGCAGCATCAGCGGCAGGGGCCACGCGTCCGGTGACGGTCGGTACCTGACGGTACCTCTTCGATCCTCTCCCTCCGGAATCGGGAGTCGGTGCGTCCTTCATCCAGGTTCTGGGGAACGTCCTCGTTCCTGCACCGGGGTCAACGTTGGCGTTCCTGTGGTTCTGCTCGCATTCATCCCAGCTGTAGCTCCGCCCACACAGGTGTACTCAGTGGGTCAGTGGTCCTGCCATTCCGTTCGCGGTCATCCAACAAATGGTTCTTTGGGTTCTCGGGCCCGTTGGGTTCCCGCTGAGTCACACGGACCAGAACCTTCCCAGGTTCCAATTGGTGGTTGGGAGCCATCCTGCCGGTCCAGGTCACTCAGGTGGGACCACAGTGAATCATCGGCGGGTGTCGGGGGCCCCCCCACGTATGACACCAGGGAAATGAATGGAAAGGGGGCATTGAAATGAGTCTTTGGGAAGGGGGAAGCACTTTTATTCCCTGTTTTTGAAATTGATAGGGGTGGAGAGTCCCCTTCAAGCTAGCCTTGAGCTGCTCCTTATGAGCTGTGACTCACGTGAGCGTTGCTGCCGTGGAACCGGGCAACTGAGGGTCCGGGTGGCACCGGCTTCATCGCTGCCCACTGCGACGGCCGGGAACAAACCGGCACCTCAGCCCGGCCTTTGACCTTAAACTGTGTCTGGCCCTGCGCACACACATACGTACACACACACACACACATCCAGTCCCATCCCTCAACAGCGCCCTGCCGTCCTAGTCCGCTTGGTGGGACGACAGTTTGAAATATTTATGAAGGAATGGCGGGGCCGTGGTGTGTAGATGCAATGTCTCTTGTGTGTGTGTGTGTGTGTGTGTGTGTGTGTGTGCATGTGTCGCTCCTTTGTCATGTGACAAGCCCAACGAGAAATCGACATCCGAAGCATCCCCAGCCTTCTCAGGTGAAAATGTCCTTCCTCGCTGTTTGTGAGACCCTCGTTCAAACCCAGCAGACCCAAGCATGGGGACACACCGCCATCTAATGGCGAAGATGTGTCTCCGCCGTTCACGAAGTCTGCGTCTGCTTCCATGACAACAGCCCGAACTTGACTTCCGGTTATCATTAATTGGGTCTTCACACAGGCGGGTGTGAGAACGGGACATTTTCAAAATGGGACTGAAGTGCGATCAGACTTTTTCACAACACTGAAATCTGTATTTGTAGAAGTCCAAACTTAGAGAGTGTGTGTGTGTGTGTGTGTGTGTGTTTCCTCCAGAGGCCCAGGCTGGTGACGGGCTTTACCCTGCGGTCGCAGTGAAAGAGCACCCCCTCTGGCAGGCTGGCCGCGCCCCCTCCCTCCCGCCTCCATGTATCCTGAATCCACCACGGACTCCCCCGCTCGCCTCTCCCTCCGACAGACCGGCTCCCCGGGCATGATCTACAGGTGAGTCCACATGGGTGCGCGGACATCCTCAGTCCTCAGTCATCCTGTCTTTTTTTTTTTTTTTTGACCCGATGCTGTTCACCCATTTGCTGAGCGCGTGTTCATGTCCGATTCCACTAAACAAATATTGGCTTGTCAGGGGTCGGGGTGACGAATTCATTCAGTGAATCATTCATATCTATACCGCTACCCTGCTGGGTAGGGGCTGGATCCTATCCAGCTGTCAGTGGACCAGTTGCTCGCTGGGCCACACATAGCGACGTACAGCTCTGTCATTCCCATATTCTTAGAGACATACAGCCATTCACCCTCTCACTCACATGTCAGAAAGACATCCAACCTTTCACACCTCATATAGACCAGTGTTTCCCAACCACTGTGCCGCGGCACATTAGTGTGCCGTGAGAGATCATCAGGTGTGCCGTGGAAAAATGCCCACTTTCACCTGATTGGTCCGAAAATTATTTATCCAACGCAAATAATGTGTTTTCCTATGTCTGTGAGGGCAGCGCGCCCATTCCATGGCAACGGGTAGTGAATGAACCTGTGCATCTGTGTATCAGAGTGATTAGTGACGCTTTGCAGTGATACATTGTTAAAATCTGCGTAAACGAACAGGCAGCGTTGTTGAAAACTACCAAGAAAGCAGTGAAAGCTGCTCCAAAGTTGCTGAACTCATCTCTAAATCCAAACAGCCACACAGCGTAGCAAAACATTAATACTACCGGCCGGCAAAATCATTGTAGAAGAAATGCTAGGCTCTGGCGTTGATAAAGAAATAGCCAGAGTTCTCTCAAATAATACAATTTTCAGACATATTGATGACATGTCTTCAGACATTGAAAAAAGTGTTCAGGAAAAGTTGCACATTAGTGGGAAATTTGCATTGCAACTTGACGAATCTACAGATATTAGATTTCACACCAAGCAAATTGAGACTACAGTTTCATTCTAATTCGTTAAAAAATGTTTTTGACATATTTATTTGGTGGTGTGCCGTGTGACTTTTCTAATGTAAATTATGTGCCGTGGCTCAAAAAAGGTTGGGAAACTCTGATATAGACACATCTAACCCTTCACCCTCTCATTCACAGCTCGTAGAGAGACGTACACCGTTTAACCTCCACTCACACATCATACAGCCATAACCAATAACTGTCTCATTCTCGCATCCTATAGAGACAAAACCACTCACCCTTTCATTCATTCACTACCTGAACAACTGGGTGTCCTGTGAACCTCCTGCATGTGTTTGGACTGTGTGAGGAACCTGCGGAATGGAAGCACGGACCTTCTGGCTGTGGGTTGCTGAGGTGCCGATCACTGCGCTTTCCCAGGTCGTACCTTGGCAATACTTTAATAAAGGACGTTAATCTAAACTTGGTTGCGGAGGACGCTTTCAGTCTGTTCAAACTAGACTGCGTGTCATGAGATTGATGCTGTCAATCACTCAAATTCACACACTTTTATTTAGTTTAGTACCTTATCACCTCAAAGGGACCTGGAGGTTGAGCTCAGCCCTCCCTCCAGTTGGCATGCAGTTATAGCGTATATATTTTAGATACTTTATTTTAATTTTACATTTTCTTTTTTTCCCCCCTATTTACGCTAATATTTTCACCTGTAATCTTTGAGGAGTTTCTGCTTCAATGAAGAGCAATTTCCCCCTCTGGGGTCAATAAAGTGTCTCTCTGTCCGGCCCTGCAATCCCAGTTTCTCGGCAGCAGGTGGCACCAGACCCCGGTCTGTCAGGCGGGTGTGTCCGCCCCCTCCTGGACAGACGGGGCACTGCGGCCCGACGTCTGCCATAACATCATCCCGAGCGGTCTCTGCGTTCCGTTCCCGCGGACGAACTTATCGGACTTAGCCGGACGGTATCGTGTTTCCGGAAGCCGATCCATCTCCGCTTTCTGATGACGGCGGCAGGAATGAGGAGGCTCGGGCGCAATCTAAGCTTTTACCCCGAGAGCGGAGTTCTCCCTCCCTCCGGCCCCCCGAGGTCAGCACTTCGGATCCACCTGCGGTCGCGAGGGTCGTCGCTCTGGAAACGGGAAGTCACGTGGGATCCAGGGAGCGCAGTGAAGGCGCCTGATTGGTTTACCGCGGATCGGTGGATGGTTTGAGAATCCGAACCGGGCCGCAGAACGCTCCGTCAGGCCGCCGTCCAAACCTTCATGGAGAGTCCTCCGAGCTGCAGGTTCACGACGGCGGCATGATTAGAAAGAGCATCAGAGAGAAGGGAAATGTGGAGAATACAGGAGGCACCGACGAAGATGTGGAGGTTCCTCTTCGGGAGTAAGTAGGATGGAGAGGATCAGGAAAGAGTTCGTCAGAGGGACTCGTACTGAGATAGTTTGGACATGGACCGAGGAGGGATGGAGAAGATCTGGGTAGAAGGATGCTGAGGTTGGAGCTGCCAGGCAGGAGGTCTAGATGATGACCAGGGAGGAGCTTCATGGATGGAGGGGAAGAGAACAGAAAGTTAGCGGGTGTGAGAGGCAGCAGCCAATAGGAGGAGGAGGAGAGGTTCACGATGTCAGCGTAGCATTTCAGTCTGCAGAGCATCCAGATAGCTGGAATCCATTTGTCCTGTCGTCATTATTTCCTTATTTCACGTGCTGTCGTTGCGTTGCGACGAAGCCCGTCGTCCGATGGCCGATTATCCGGAGGGGCCGCTGAAGTCAGCATCTGCCGTGTGCTGCTGTCAGCAGGTCCTCCTCGGACCTCCTTCCACCCGCAGGCTCACCGTTTGTCGCTGTCACTAACTTTTCTGCCTTCTCCCCGTTCGTTAACTGAAGCTCTTCTCTCCCCCTCCATGTCTCCAGCGCTCGTTATGGGAGCCCCAAACGGCAGCTGCAGTTCTACAGGTACTTCCTCTCGCTCTCTCTGCTCCTTCAAACACAGCACATCCAGGCACACATCACCTTTCCCCTCATATGTGTGTGTGTGTGTGTGTGGTTGCCTGGCCTATCCCCTGCTGCGACGCTTATTAACACACCATCATCTGGCTGAGGGCTGGGCTGGCTTCACACCTGAAGCGGCGCAGACTAGAATCTGTTTCTGTAGCTTAATATACCCATACATCAGAAGATTTGGAAGTGTCATGGAAAGCATCGTCTTACACCTGCTCACATGTTTTTAGAGTTTTCAGTCTCAGACTGAGATTTTACAAACTGTGAACTTCCAAGGTTGCTATTTACAAAACGACAAGTAGCTTCTTTCAGCAGTTTTTTTCCCCCACCGTGCAATGTTTTCCCCCCTGTATCTGCAAAGCCTCTGCTATTTCACTCCGTTGCTTTTCCTTCTCCACCCGGCGGTGATACGTCAGAGAGTTGGCACGGTCCGAGCCAGGCTGTTCAGCCCACAGCTCCACCATCCGCTCCACGCTGATCAGGACGTCCTTCTCTGCTCCCGTTCATCCGGACTGCCAACAAATACCGTCTCTGTTGCCGATAGCGCTCTGGAGATTGTTTCCTGTTTCCGAGTTCATCCGTTGCTTGTTGATTGTTTTGTGTCAATGTAAAGACTGGCAGACTTGCAGTAACTAGGAAAAGCCTCCTCAGATAACCAGCAGAGGAACCACTCTGTCACAGCAGGCCCTGTGAATGGTTTGATTTTGTTCCCGGAGTAGTTCAGGTTAACTAGCTACGTGTTCACCTCGCATGGACAGAATATGCTTGAATGCCATGATTGGGGCGAACCTGGGGTTTCGTCTTTAAAAAACAAGGACTTATCGGGAACCTTCTGAGATACTGTTCTCTCACGCCCCCTCCGTGGGACGGCAGTCGCACTGTTTTCCTCCGTCCTCTGCGGTGGAGGATCATACTTACGGTCCTGTGAGGCCTCGCTCTGCTGATTCAGTAAACCCTGCAACCCCCACCCCCGCCACGATGAGCTCACTTTGACTTCTAGCGTGGCGCCGTATCTGTTCCCCACCTGCTCTTCAGGCGGACCAGCAAGGCCTTTCACTGCCACACCAATGAGGCGGCGATTGGTCGGATGGAGAGGGATGTGGGGAGCCACGGTGTTCGTTTTCGAAGCGGTACAGGGCGACGACCACAACACGGTAGCGCCTTTTCAGGGGTCTGAATTTTCCTGGTTCTTTCTCTCTCTTCCTCACTCTCTTTCGCTCCCTCTCTCAACCTCTCACCCCCCAAGTAGTTTTTGGAGAATATATACCAAACACACACACACACACACACACACCCGAACCATGGATCCCTGTGAAGGTGATATTTGAAATGCGCTCGGTGCGTTGGTGTGTTTCTCCACCGCTGCCGCTGTCATCCTACACCCGATCATTTTTTATTTGCCCCCTTCCCTCCCCCGCCGGCGTGCCGGACCGGTTTGGCTCCGCGCTGCTCGTCGGGCGCGTTCATTACCACCCCGGCTCTCAGCGCCGTTTCCTGTGGAACAACAATCAGAGGCTTTTAGTGCAAAAAGCTTTTGGTGAATAATTCAGCGTTGATACCGTGTGCTGTGGTTTGCAGAAAACAAGGCCGGCCCCTAAACGCCTCAAATGGATCTGTCCGAAAGATCTCCCCGGGAGGGGGGGTGCCGGTTGTGGTGATAGATTATGGTCTGGGCGGCCAGGCCAGGGAAGGGATGCGCTCTCTTATTTACTAATTGATTTAAACGTTTCCTAGTAGGACACTCCCAGTTTGGGTGGACCCACCACGCCGCCGCCGCCTGCACTGCAGTGTGTGTGTGTGAGTGTGCGCGCGTGCGCACGTGTGTATAAGAGCCAGCTGCCGCCCTGCCACCTTGCTCATGAGCCGACCCCCCAGAAACCGGGTGAGTTTGAGGGACGGCCTCGCCGGAGGGTCAGTGTGTGTGTGTGTGTGTGTGTGTGTGTGTGTGTGTGTGTGTGTGTGTGTGTGTGTGTGTGTGTGTGTGTGTGTGTGTGTGTGTGTGTGTGTGTGTGAGAGGGAGCGGGCAAGCATGGGTGCATGCTGCTTCCTCCTCCGGCTCTGCACCGGGACACCAGGCTTGACCGCCCCCCAGAATGTTCCTGGCCCCGAGTTCAGTCAAGACCATTCGGGACCGCCATTTTTATTTATCTATCTATTTATTTATCTTTTTTATCGTGTAATCATCGAGGAGTTCCAGCCTGGAAATTTTATGTTGGCGGGGTTGCTGCCGTGCTGCACGAATGCCTCGCTCTGGATATTAATGCAGGGGAAGTTTGGCTCTGGGTCAGACGCCGGCGATCCTTTGAATCACCAACGGAGGTACTAAAGGTATTAATCTCATTATTTTATCGATATTTCTATGTATTTATTCATGCTAACGAGCGAGACACGGTGCGCAGAGAGGGGACCGCAGGAAAGTGGATTTCAGATGCGAGATCTTTTCAAAATCAAAAAACCCATTGAGGAAATTGAGTCCAGAGGGGGAGCGACTACATGTAGTCTGTCAGAACCCGCTCGTCCCTTGTGCCCCAGAAGGAACCTTCATCTCCCCGTTGTTGTCGTCCAGGTCCGGCTGGAGGTGAAAGCTCCTGTTGCTCGGTGCATGTTTGAATGCCTGCCCCCCCCCCCCTCCCCCTCCCCCTAGACAGCATGCACCCTCCTCAGGATCCCCACCGGTGCAACCCAGGCATTGTGTACCTGTCGGGGGGGGGGGGGGGGGTCGTCGACTCTGATTACAAGACGCATGGCCCCGAGCGGGAGAGCTCGTTTTTAATGGGAGCAGGTGCTATTTGAGGAGGCTGCGCCCCGTCGGCTCCGTCCGTCCCCGTCCCCGCCGCATTCTGCCTCTTCTCTGCCTTCGCGACGCAAGCAGGAGCCGGGGTGGGGGGCGGGGGGACGGCATGTTTGCGGGGGGGTACGCTGGGGGTCCCCAGGGGGTTCCCGGCAGGCAGTCCAGTAGTTACTGTCCTCCTGAACACCTGCAGATCCCCAAACCGGCAGCGCCAGGCGGCGGCGTTCGGAAGAGCAGCAGCAGCGGCAGCGGCAAGATGCTGTCTATGTCGTACAGCGAGAGCATCCGCAGCGGCATCAACCGCTACCACTCGGACCAGGGGCTGAACCAGCCCCCGGCCCGGCCCGCGGACCAGGCCGAGCTGCAGAGGCTCCGGGAGCAGAGGGTGGCCGCTCAGATTAAGAACATGGAGGACTTCCTGAAGATGAACGGCCTGGCCCTGGAGGAGTGCGTGTCCTATCAGACAGGGATGAAGTACAGGTAAGAGGGAGGCGCGTCGGAGAACCAGCGCGGAAGGACGGACAGGGGTCCGGCGGAGGATGGCGGTCGGGGAGGACCCGGCGACTCGTATTTAGACTTAAACTTCTCGACGTCTGCTGAAGCCCGTGTCCGTCTTCCGTCCTGCCGCACTCAGGTGCCGGGGCTCCGGTTTTATTTTCATCATCTAGGTCGGTTCCCGGGCAAGGACACGCTGCTCCGCCAGGAGTCATTTGGCCCCGTAAGCTCTCCGACGCTCAGCTTTTCTCCCCCTGCTTTGGGAACGCTCCCTATCGGTCGTTCGCCGGGGAGACGGTCAGACGGCCTCCTCCGGGGTGTGAGAACAACACGACGCCGATCCTGCTGGAAGCTTTTGTTTTGAGAGGACATTACTGGTCTGTAGCTTCTCGCCTGGACCGGGGAGGTCCAGGGGAGATGTCCTTTATCCTCAGACGCGGCTGAAGCTTGATGAAGATACCGCTCTGGTTGACTGCTGTCACTGTGTGTGTGTGTGTGTCTTTGTGTTTGTGTGTGTGTGTGTGTTCACACACAAGATCACTCAGCAGTGTGCGGCAGGTTTGGGGGGTCTCTCTTGGTTCTGGATCTGGATCAGGAGATCCTCCAGGAGCTGCTGAAACTGCTTTCATCCCAACTTCTCTGCGGTTGTCTCATTTCAGGTGTGTGTGTGTGTGTGTGTGTGTGTGTGTGTGTGTGTGTGTGCGTGTGTGTGTGCGTGTGTGTGTGCGCGTGCGTGTGCGCGTGCGCGTGCGCGTGGTGTTGGTTTACCGCCGCCCCTCCGGCTCAGCTGACAAAGAGGAACCGTGACGTGACCTACTGCGTCTTGTGTCATGAACACTTGGACATTCTGTAATTACTGCTGTGGCGAGGGGGCCCACGTGCACGAGCAGCATCTGACAGGCTCATTACTATTTCAGGTGCAGGTTCAGGAGGTCGGGGGGTCAGGGGCCCTACTCAGGGTTTATTGTCTCGGTCCCCTTTAACCTCGTGTTCCTCGGCCGTTGCACGAACAGGGAAAGTCAAAGCATGCCCTGAGAGGTTTAGATGGAGATATTTGGCGGGCAGCAGGACGGCGTTAGGAAATAAGGAAGCGATTTGTGTCTTCGCTTGAATCCGAGCTGTGGTCGATAAACGGACCCCCCCTCCTGGTGCCCCTCGGCCCGGGCCGGGCCAGCCGGGCCAGCCGGGCGGCTGCTGAGGAGTCCAGACAGGCGGCGGAGAGTCTCCCCAAGCTCTAAGGAGTATGGATTTGTAAAACTACTCAGTACTAATGGAGGTGGTTTATCCCCCCCCCCCCATACACTCTCTCACACACAGGACGTGTGTATCAAACGTGTGTGTGTGGACATGTTTGATAGGGGTATGGTGTGAGTACATTGATCTACCACTAGAGGGCAGGCGTTGCATTGGGGTATCTGTGCTTCAGGTTCTCGAGCCGGCGCTCGTTCATTGTGAAGGTCGGCGGTTCGATTCTCTTTCTGTCTGCTGGCCGAAGTGTCCAAGGCCAAGAACCTGAAGCTCAAGCTGTGTGTCTGTAAAGCACCCCATGGAACTGCAGGCCATTCAAAGCAGCAGAGCAGATGAAGACCCCACACCTGGTTTCTTGTTGTTCCCTCCTGTGTGTCACATCATGTCGAAGCCAATGTCGGAGCTTTAGAAGGTAGAGGTTCTCATTTATGATGTTCTAAGCTGACTTTGACAGAGATGGGCTCTGAAATCTCCAGTCATCTTTTTCTTCAAGGGTCTTCCGGACAAAACACATGAATACTGGTTAGACCGTCTCCGTCCGGCAGGACACATCTTCATTCCATCCAGTTTAGTGTTAATTTATTAAATTCAGGGTAAACCTGTGTAAACACAGGGCAGTTCTTTGTTGCTACCACTAGATGGTGCAAATGTCCCACTGCAGTGACCTGGGCCGCCTGTCTCGTTGCATCAATGTAAACATCTACTTATGTTCTACGTGATGCAGGTGTAGTTTTGTAGTAGATGCTTCACAAATTATATTTGTAAAAATTATCGATCGCACACACCTTCTTCATCTATCGGCTGCTCCCTTCAGAGAATCGGCCTCCTCCATCCAGCCCTCTCCTCTGCATCCCCTCCTCACACCAACTCACCTCCATCCATAACCCCCCTCTCTGGTCCTCCTGGAGACCTCCTCCAACCTTGGCATCCTTCTACCAAGATCTCCATCTCAGTGTGACTTCATCTCTGCAACATCTGACACATCCTGCTGACCCTCTGGACAGCAGGATGGACTCTGTCCTGATCCTCTCCATCCTCCTCACTCCCAAGGAGAAACCTCCACGTCTTCATCTCTGTATTTGGCGAGTATGAGATTTGTGTGTGTGTGTGTGTGTGTGTGTGTGTGTGTGTGTGTGTGTGTGTGTGCGCGCGCATTAACTCAACAGCCGCATTCTCCTCTGTCACACAGCTGAGGGCTGGGCTGTTTTAATACCTGGCGTGGTGCAGACTAGTATCAGGTATCAGCTCAGCTGTACTTTGCACCCAAGAAAGGTTGGTCTTCGGGCCAGATGTGACCTACACTGCGGGTTGATTCTGAAGAAGCTGAGCCTGCATCAACCTGACCTTCTGAGGAATCGCTCCACACAGCAGTCCCCGTGACCACTGGGTCAAACATCTGAATGAGTTGCCCCTCCATGCTCTTTGACCATGCTCTTCACCTGAACGGCCGCGGGAATCAACGTAACAGCCGTTGACCTGCGAGGCCAAGGGCGTGTGTTCATTTCCGTCCGTTCCTCCTGAGTGAACGTGACGCGACCCTCCTGCTCGCACCAGAGCACGGAATCGTCACGTCAGGTCTCCTTCACTGTGAGCTTACAGCCTTCCGCAGAAACATTTTTTGTACGTGCGTGTGTGTGTGTGTGTGTGTGTGTGTATACGCTGTGGGGGTGTGTTCCATACTCTGTGAATCCCCACTAGTGACAGCAGCCTTTGAGACACGCAGCCCACGGAATTGCTTCACTGGCATTTCACTTCGTGTAACAAACTGTTACCCAACAACGTTCACCATGGATCTTCATAACTGTCAGGTTTTTGTTGAAATGTCCTGGCGGTGGGAGCGGGGCCTGGGTGGCCTCGCCCGCCTGTCCAACAGCCGGCTCTGCAACTTGCCTCCAACCCGAGCTGTAAAATTATTCGCATCCGTTTTCCTCCCAGTGTTTTTCCTCTTATCAAAAGTTGAAACAAGCCCTGAGTCGACAGACGATTCAAGATGGTGGCCGGGAGGGAGCCTGTAGGGGGTGCTGTGGTCACCGGCTGTCCGTGTGCTTTGCTGCCATTCAGAGCGGCCTGCCTCACCTGCCGTCTCCGGAGACACCGGAGCTCGCTGCGATCTTTTTGCCCCCCCCCGGTTTTTTCCTGTCTGGGCACTGACAGCGTCCTCGGGCTTTGACATTTTTTCTGGAGTTTTTTTTTTTTTTTTACCTCCCCATCTTCTCTGAACTCCAGCTGAACTTTAAACCGCGCATGTTTGCCTGTAGGACCTTCAGCCATAACCTGCAATTCCCCTGGTTCAGTGAACATACCTGCAGTAAAGGAGGAAGTCCACTAACCTCCCATGTTCCCCAGGATCCCCCCCTGCAGCCGCCACAGCAGAGTCGGTGTTATTCCCCTCGCCAGATTGGAGGACTTTGCTGGCTGGCGGTGACTCGTGACGAGTGGCTCCAGTCACGCCGGTCCTTCGGCTGAAATGTGTCTGTTGTTATTTAATGGGATAAAACCCCAACGGGCAGATAAGAGCAGGGATTACATAACGTCCTTACATAAGAGCAGGGGTTCCCTCTTTTTTTTTTTTTTTTTTTTTTGTGTCGAAAACGCATTTTATTTTCTCGCCGTCTCAGCTCCCGCCGCCGTGTCGGACGCGTCAGCAGGAGCGGCGGCTCCTCCTGAGCCCCGCTGTCTACGGGGAATCTGTCACGCTCGTTGGAGAATTAAGCGGCACAGCGGTGGCTCACAGATGAGACCTCCGTCCTCAGGAATTCCCAGAATCGCTCAGAGAGCCAGCACACACACACACACACACACACCATCAGCCGGGTCTTCATAAGTCATTCCATTTTTGTGTGTGTGTGTGTGTGCGCGCACGCGCTTCAGTTAATTAAGCCTCCGTCGAATTTGTGAGCGACGCTGTGGTTGCAGACGTGGCCTGAGGTCGCGTTAAGCTTTTCCTCGATAAGCATTAGCACATCTGTCCATCAATGGTGTCAATCTGCCTGGCCTCTCTTAAGCCCCGCCCCCTCCCGGCCCCCTCCAGGGATTCTTGGTTCCGGAGATCGTGGCAATTAAACTCTTAAGTTAAACGAGTTTCGAAACGAGTTTAACTTAAACCTCCAGCGGTCTTTGGTGTTTCCCAATGCATGTTGAGTCGTACCTGGATTCGGGTGACGGGACCCTCCGGGACACCGACCGGAGTGACGAGCATCAGATTTCTGTCGCCATTAAGATGCCTTGGACCCTCCTGCACCCCACCGGGGCTCAGGGTGTCTGACGGCTTCTAATTTTAGAGATAACGCCACGGCGGCGGCGCCAAAGGATCCCCGCTCCTGTCAGGCCCCTGCAGTCGCGGTTTCGAACGTGCTGTTGATCTGGCATAAAGTCCCCCCCCCGCCCTTCCTTTTTCTCGCCGCCTCGGTGCGTGGGCTGGAGTTTGGGAGAGGTCAGCCGTCTGAGTAATGGCTCCCGCTCGCCGTCCCCCCCCGCCGCTTCATCGCGGCGAGGTCTCAGCGACGGCGTGCAGCTCAGGGCCGCAGGGACGAGCAGAGCGAGGACGACGGTATCATTATATTGATGTCTGCTCAGACCCGCCCGGAGGTGCTGAGTCACAGCCCCTCCAATACCGGGGCGCCAAAGCGTTACGTAAGGACCGGGTCCCCCTGTTCCTCGGCACTCGTTGTCCAAGATGGCCGACTCACTTGTCGTTCCAGATATTCTGCGATTTGTTTTGGACGATGTGCGGCGAGCACCGAGGGCGACACGTGTTCTCCAATACTGGTGAATAAAAGGAACGTTGCGAAAGCGATCCGCTCAGGATCCACGGCGGTCCTCGCCTCTTAGATCCTTGATATGTCCTAATAGTTATTAATCAATAGACGCAGCAGTTGAGTTCCTGTTTAGATTATCCCTCTGAATCTTAGAGCGTGGGAATATGCCTGAGGAATGGAGAAGTGTGATGGTAACCTATTTTCAGAGGGAGATGTGGTATAGAGGAATAAAGTTGATGAGCCAAATAATGAAGTTATGGGAAAAGTGTAGTGGTAACCAGATTGGGAGGATAAAATCAACATTTGTGATTGTCACAATGGCTTCATGTCCAGAAACAGTACTGCAGATGCAGTATTTGCTTTAAGAATGCTGATACAGAAGTACAGAGAAGGTCAGAAGGAGCTATGTTCTGCCTTTGCTGACCTGGGAAAAAGGATACAACAGGGTGCAGAGAAAGGAACTACAGTACTGTGCAGACAGGTGCAAGACATGTATGCTAGCTTTGAGGTGGTGGTCAGGTGTGCTGTAGCTGTGACAGAAAAGTTCAGGGTGGTAGTGGGAATACATCAGGGGTCAGCTATGAACACCTTCCTGTTTGCATTGGTGATGGACAGGCTGACTGATGAGGTCAGACGGGAATCTCCATGGACCATGATGTCTGGAGGTTCTCCACAGGACCACGGACAATGATGTTGCAGATGACATCGTGATCTGTCATGGGAGCAGGAAACAGGTGAGGAACTTCCAGAGAAGGTGGTGGGTTTTGAGTATTGATGGTCAACAGCCCAGAGTAATCGAGAGGGTGCAGAAGATTAAGTCAGACTGAGATGGTTTGGACACAGTCAGAGGACAATTGGTGAAGATCTGGGTAGAAGGATGCTGAGGCTGGAGGTAGACCAGAGGGAAAGGAAGGAGGGAAAGAGGGCTGGAAGTGAGTTTGCGTGAGAGGAGATGGTTATATGGAGAGATGGAGGAGCAGCCCATAAGAAGAGAAGGTTTATTTGCGTAAAGACCAGTGAACCAGACATGAAGCTGAAAGACGTTCATCTCCAGGAGGCGACAGTCTATCGACCCATCCACCAATCGATGGATCTGGCATCTCCTTTTCTGATCCATTTCGCAACCTCACGATCCATAGCTTTAATTGTGACCTGCTCTGCATTGCTGTCTTACCAACCCTACTCTCTCTGTTTCTTTCTCTCTCTCTCTCACACACACACACACACACACACACACACACACACACACACACACACACACACACACACACACACACACCAATGTCCCTCTTGAGACAGCAGCCAGTACTCCACCATGCTGGAGATCCTGTGTCTGGATTTGTAAGGAGGGTGATCAGTTTACAGACTTATCACACACTCATATACACACACACACACACACACATACACACTGTGTGCTCTCAAGTTTCCACGCCGTCGACTGCTTGGAATACTTTGTTTTTCTTACTCTGTCCTGGTGCGTAAAGTATGCCAGCCTGTGAGCGTGCACCGAGGAGGCCGGGTACGTTGCAGGGTTGCAGCAGAAGTGGCATGAAGGTCTGGCTAATTATTGGTGGAGGGGGTGCGTGGGGGCAGCGGGTAGATGTCAGTCATCCGTCATCATCGTCTCCTCTGTTTATCCATTTCAATGCGGGCTGTCAGTCAGCCGAGCATTGGCAGATGTTTGTGTTTTGAATTATTTAACGGCCCAGAAGTGACAGGCAGGGTTTCACCCCTCCACCACCACCACCTCCCCCATTACTACAGTTTTGTCCGCGTCGCTGCCATTTATTTGTTGCTAACCCAGCGCTTCCGTAAGCCTGTCTGTTGGCGGGGGGAGAAAAAAAAAAAGGGAAATCCATCCGGGCCGCGTTAAAATCCGTCGTTTCTTTTGATTAGCTCGGCCGACGGATCGCCGCTCCGTATCGATCGGCGCCGCTTCGGCGCTCTCGGACGGAGATAAATCAGAGAGACGCTCGCCGTGACAAGAAATCAGTCCCGTGGCGTTTGATTTGATTCCAGCACCTCGCCGTGACGCACGGCCCGAGACCGTGGGGGTTTTATGTCGGGCCCCGGCGTGAGTCACAGGCCAAGCGCTGCTGCCGCCCTTTCGCCCACGCAGTAACTTCCCAATGTGACGGCTCCCGGGGCGTCACGCGAGCCGTAAAGGGATGGAGATTCATCCTCCAAGTAGTGATGGGCGCCGGCGGAGAGTCAGGACCCTGTCGAACCCCCGCCAAAACCTTCCTTCCAGGCTGCTCGCAACCTGGGGAGGGGGGGGGTGAAATAAGAGCCATATGGAAAAAAAAAAAAAAAAAACACCAATCAAGCTTTTTCATGAATAACAGGATTATGTAGCATTGAAGGAACCACAAATAAACCTTAGCGAAGAATGAAATCACTTTAAATTCCAATAAACGCACCAGAAATATTGAAAAGGAACCAAAGTGATTGGTTGGAATGTGCGTTTGAAGGAGGGAGGGCCTCAGAAGGAGAGCTCGTGTCAATCGATGTCGATGTATTTTGACTGTTTAGGAAGACGTCTCTTTCGATATTTCCAAAGAAGCACCAAACTGAAGCGACCCACCTTCCCCAGCCCACCCCGGGCTTCTATTTATTTCCGGTCCACCAGAAGGTCAGGTCCTAGAATAGGCCCGTTTGTTAGCTGCTCCATGGCGGATGTTCCTGCGAGCGCCTTCCCTTCATGTGCCGCCCGCCGATGGCGTCTCTTTTTTTTTTTTTTTTAATCATCTCCCTTTCACGGCCCGGCTCGTGTTACCGCGAGCGCGTGCCTCAGCCATTGTCCACCTTCAATGCGTGGAGAACCCTAGCGAGGTCCGCTCCGCTGGCGATGGTGTTTACTTTCAGTTCACGCTCATTATCACGGCCCCCGCTCGCTGTTTGGGGTTCATCTAGCGGATCGGGTTGTGATGGCCGCCGTCCAGCCGACCCGAGCGCGTCAGTCACGTGGGCCGCTTCTCTTTCACCTCCGCGCAGGGGCTCCTCCGGGCCCGGGACTCTCCCGCGCTCGCCGCGCACCACAAACAGCTAACGTTACATAATGAATATTTCACGGACGGACGGACGGACGGACGGACGGACGGGTGGACGGGCCCACATGAGAGTCCCGTTCCTTCGGGGGCCGCGGGCGGTGGCGGCGTCCAGAAAAGTGCACGGCATTTTTTTTTTTTTTTTTTTTTTTTTTTTTTTGTCCTCCCTCTTCTCTTCGAACAGAGTGAACCTCTGCAGCACAAAGGGGGTCAACAAAAAGTGGCTTTCCCTTTCTTCTCCCTGTGAACGCCACTCACTTGCTCTCCCCTGCTGCCATTTGCTCCCTGAATATCCCTCCTCGGCAGCTCCTCTTCGCAGCCCTCCCACCACATTCCCTCTCTCTCTCTCTCTCTCTCGCACTCCCTCCTCCCATCTCCTGTCTGTGTGCATCGCGCCGCTCTGCTCACAGATGTAAGTTTTAATCCAGGCGGCGGGCGGTCAGAGGAGAGGAGCGAAAACGGAGGCAGCGGCGTCGCCGGCATGCAGCAGCGGCGGTGGCCGGGATCCCCAGCCGGACAGGAAGTGCCCCGGCACACGGGGGTCGGGCGATGAGCGGCGCCTGGCGTTTCAGCCTCCCCGTCTCGGGCTCCGGATCCTTTCGTTTCCGCTCTTGAAGCGCGGCGCCGAGGAGGAGCCGCACACTCGATTTTCCTTTTTAGTGATTCTGACTGCCGGTCCCGCTCTGACCCGTGAGACGGGTCTGATCCCGCACATACCCAGGATGAGTCTCGCCACCGTGTCCCTCTGAAGCCCGACCCTCACCGCCGACACCTCCGGGAGTTCCTCCACCTGTTCCAGCCTCTGAGCGAGGACCGCCGGCATGCAGGTGTCCCTGGTCTGCACCGACCACCGCGGCGGCGTCAGCCGTAACACCGAGGACCGGCTCAATCGGCAGAACGCCAACAGCCCCGGCACCGGCACCCGCAGCAAGTTCAGAGCGGTGGCCATGGTGGCCCGCAGTCTGGGGCAGCTGTCCGTCCAGAGCGTGCCCTCGTCCAGCGAGCAGAGCATGAAGACCGGGATGAAGTATAGGTAGGAACGCGCGGAGGAGGGCGGACCCGCCGAGCAGCTCGGAGCAGAAGGTCTCGGTCGAGGGACCCGACTTTAGTATCGGTTAATGATTTAAACGTGAATCGGAAACGTTGGTTTGCGTATTCATACGCCTCAGTTCTATGACGTGGACTCCAGTATGTTGTTTGTCCTGGGCCAGGGGAGCGGGGGTTAAGGAGCAAAGCATCGGCAGATGAACACGGTTTTGGGTTTTAACAGCGCGTTCATCGGGGATTAACGCTGAAATGAGAAAAACAGAAGATCCCACACAATCCCCCTATATAGGCTGCTGCTGCTGCTGCTGCTGCTGCTTCTTCTTCTTGAATGTGAAACCTCAGACCTTCTTCCTCGTTCTCCTCCTCCTCTTGTTTCCTCCACATGAACCCACATCCAGATCCTGAATTCCACCCGTGGATCTGCGGGGCTGGTAGGACGTCTCCTAATCCCGTCTGGAGCCTCCTCTCGCCGTTTCTGCGGCGGGGGCTTTATATTTCCACCCCAAGGTTTGGCCTGAGGCCGTTTGTTCGGTTTGGCCCGTCACCATGGAGATTAATGGCCGACAGCGACGCTTTACCTTCTTTTTTTTTTTTTCGATTCTTCACGGGGCCTTTCGACGTCCCTCGGGTCCCGCGCCATCGCTCCGACTTGCCGGGCCCCGGGAACGTTCCGGTCCTCTGCTCACGCAGCCACTCTGTCATTATTGAAGCTAATCATTTTGAATGAGGAAAATCATCCTCAGCTCCGGGGGGGGCGGCGGCGGCGACGGCGGCTGTTTGTGTTCCTCGCATCCGCAGTGCAAATCCAAAGCGTGGGGGTGCGCGGCGTGCACAACGTGCACGACGAGGTGTTGGCGGATCTGAGCCGTGAGTGAGTGTGGAGGACGGAGGAGTGCTGACGCTGCAGCAGCGAGCGTTTCGTCCACCGCTCCTCGCCGACGAAGCTTCCGTCGGCCCCTTTTTACATCCCATCATTTCTCATCGGGCAAAACCTCTCCTCGGCGACAAGGATAACGTCCCCCCGATTTCCGCGCCGACGACCGAGCCGTGAAATTCAGATCATCCTCATTTGCATGAGGGCCGTTCTGCGTCCTTGAGCCTGAAGGGCTGTTAGACGCCGTCTCCAGGCAGGACGGAGACGGCGAAGGGGTCGTCCTCACCTCAAATGTGAGGTGCCGCCGTCAGGCCTCGGCAGAGGAACCTGCACCGCCTCTAGAGGAGGATTAGATGCTCCAGACGGCTCGGGATTAACGGAGGGCAGAACAGGCCCGGTGTTTATGTAAAGCAGAAGATCTCAGATCGGGCAGGAGGCTCTCGAGGTCTCGGTTGGTCTAAAAGGGGTCATTTGAAGGCCTGCTGGAAGGAAATAAAGGGGTCTGACCTCCGGCCCCGCGGATGGGCCTGCCGGCAGATTTACCGCAGCGTGTTTGCGAGGAGGACGTTTGTCTTTTCTCAAAGCGCCGTATCGATTGCGGAGCACGACCGGCGTCATTTTTACGGCTCTGCCGGCGTGAAGCTGAGCTGGCTCTTCCTCTTCCCTGGCGGTGTAAATCCTCCAGCCGGAGGAGGGCACCCCCACCTCCCCAGTGCTCTTGGGGTCTTTAAATACGGTATCGGTCGACAATGCGAGGTTTGTTCTGCGGTGAGAAGGATAAGGTGAACCCGGAAAGCGGGCGGAGGTTGAATTCCCTCCTGTGTGTGTCGGAGTGCGTTTATCCTCCTGGAGGAATCCGTCCTGTGTTTGTGCGCTCGGGGCCGGGGCGACAAAAGCTGTGGGTGTGCGATTTGGGGCGCCGCGAGTGTGGGTGCGAGCCGGGGATTGTCAGGGCTTTTTATCAGGGAGGCAGCCTTCCACGGAAATATGAATCACGACTGCAGCGCGGGATCAGCTGCGCTGCCAGCCCTCGCTGCCACCCCCCCCCACACCCCCACACCCCCCCTCGGTGCACATTCCAGGCGGCGGCCACTTTGGCAACGGCGTCCACGTGCACTCGACACGCACCATCTGTCCGCCCCCGACGGTCCATTTATTGACGTACAGCCCGCTTCACGGTTTGGTCTACATTGGTGTATGGAAGCACGAGGTGTGTGTGTGTGTGTGTGTCCTATAGGAGCAACCACATGGGAGAAGCTAAGATGGGATATGTTGCTGAAGAAAATAAAGACAGCTGTTCTTTCTTTGCCTCACTGATAGTTTAATTAGAGCTCAGTGTGTGTGTTTGTGTGTATGTCTGCGTGTGTGTGTGTGTGTGTGTGTGTGTGTGTGTGTGTGTGTTTGTGTGTGTCTGTGTGTCATCCCAGCTCACGTCTCTGAATGCTGTTTTCATAAACACTGTAAAAGTAGCCCAGATAAGGATTAGCTTCCGGCGCGGAGGAGAGGGATTCTGTTTTACTCTCTGCTACTTCAAGTACTGGGGAGTACTGGCGAGTACTCGCCTGTACTCGCGTGTACTCGCCAGTACTGGCGTGTACTTTCGCCGCTCTCGCCCCCAGTGACTAAATGAATAGTGTTTTATTCCCACAAGCGCCCGTCTGTGCTCCGGAGTGAAGAGATGAGCTCCGGCCTGCAGACGAACCCTGAATCATCAGGCTGGTTTCCACGAAATGAGGTTTTGAAGTTTTTGTGTGTGTGTGTGTGTGTGTGTGTGTGTGTGTGTGTGTGTGTGTGTGTGGAGGGGGGGGGGTTTGTGTTTCGCTGACTGAGCCCCCCCCCCCCCCCCCCCCGGAATCATGCTTAGTCATGTGAATCATGAATATTTAACCTCAGCAGTTTTCTCATCAGCCAGATGGCGCCGAATTTTTGTTGTACCGATACGGCGCCCTGCGTCACCCCATCAGCAGGATTGTTGGTACACTCCGGGTTCACCATGCCCCCCCCCTTTTCGCTCCTCCATTGCACCGTCCCAGAGAAGACCCCTCGGAGGGGAAACATCTCTGTAAGGCCAAAAACAAACCGCTGGCTCAGGAGCCCGAGAGCCCCGTGGCTCGGCGGCGGCGTTGGTGGCCCTGTTATGTAAGCGAGTCGCCGCCTTCAGCCCAATCACTCCTGACATCCTCTCGCCGCCGTCCGTGCAAATAAGAATAATTGTCTCGCCAGAGCCTTCCTCCCGAATTATTTTCATTATTCGTCTGCGTTAATTAATCCGGTCATCGCTGGGAGCCCTCGGGGAGGAGGGGTCTCTCCCTCTCTGCTCCGCCGTCATGTTTATTCAAACGTGAGGAAGAGGAGGGTCTGCAGTTTGGCGCCGATCTTTGGCCACGCAGCCTCCCTGCGGTCACCGCTAATCCGATCCGAGTTGTATCCAAAGTGGGTTTTGCCGGGCCTTCTTACTTCTCGGTTTAAGTTGGCCGTAGCTCTCCTCGGCGGGGCAACGGTTACATAAAGTCGGCCGAGGAGGGGAAGCCACCTGCGGCCGGCGCGAGCGGGAAGGCATTCCCAGCATGTCTTTGAGCCGCGGCCGAGGGCCGAGCTTGTATTAATAGTCTGACTCTGCCAGAGAAGCTCTCAACACCTCCCTGAGGTGACCTTCTTCTCTCATTCATGGAGCCGACTCCCTCTGGACGCCCATTTCAGGCTGATTCTACATCCTCCGGCCTGCCGGGTTCAATTTCACCGCCCCAGCGCTTCTTTAGGAAGTGGCAGTCATAACCGGCACTAAAACGCTGACAGATTGTAAAGGGTTGAGGGCAGCTTCTCGGCTCCTCTGCGTTCAGCAGAAACGTCCAACACTTGACACCTGGCTCTCACGCTGCCTCGCACCTCCCACATGTTTTCGTCTCGTTTCCTTATCAGAAGAACCTGTAAACAAGCGTCGGGTGGCGTCCAAGCTGATTCCATGTTGTCAGTCATTGAAGTCCAGGATGAAAACAGGGGTTTCCGGTGTGATTCTCGCTCTTTTGGGGGGACAGAAGACTGGGAAGTCCTCCAGAACTGAATTACTTAACCCGCAGTCCTAGCTGGTCCAACCAGTTGGGTGATTAACCGGGAGATTTCTGCAATAATGGCATTATTGTTCTGTCATGTTTGCTACTAGCGCGTAGCTGTTAGCGCTACTGATATTAGCAGAAGCAGATCATTGGTGCCTGTTCCTCCCGACCCTCTGTCTCTGTCGGAGGCGTTCAGGACCAACGCAAAATATCGAGTGCCCACGGCGCTAAATAAAAGGCGTGTCCTCGTAAAGACAAGTGTGGAGTTAAGATGAGGACGAGCCTAACGCGCCGTGTGTGCGTTTCCCGCCGCCGAAGCGTTCTTCCGCAACACTTGCACGCTAACGCTAAGCCCCCGCAGTGCAACTGGAGAAGCCTGTCGACATGCCGGCTCGGTGTTTATCTAATTAAAAGGGGGGGTGGGGGGGGGGTTTACTCCGCTCCCATTTCATCAACACGCGTCAACACATCGGCCGGCGCAGTTTGCTTTAATCACATCAGCAGACGATATCTGGGAAGCGTCCGGACCGGGGGGGTCGGGGTCTTTGCCGTTGACGCCGTCAAGACAGCTGCGACTGGCGTCGGATCAGGAGACCGTTCGTCGGCTTCGGTTATCTCACCCCACGTCAAACCCCGGGGGGCACTCGTACAAATAAAAGGCAGCTAATTATAGATTAGCCGTAGCCTGCCAGAGGGGATGTTAACCTTGTCACAATCCACCGTAAGGAGGTGGAGGGGGTGGAGGTCCCCACGGACCCCCCACCCTCCCCCATGTAAGTTTGAAGGCTCCTCCAGGAGATGTGGTAGGGCTACGGATTACAGACCTCAGCGAGCAGTCCAGATCTTTTTAATGAGGGTCCTTTTGCCGAGCAGAACTTTGACCTCAATACTTTATTAGATAATCCACAGACTCCGCTCTTTGTCCCCCCGCTCCCTCGCCTCGCCGCGGCGGCATGACGGCGAGGAGGGGGGGGGGGGGGCAAACCGGATGATTTCTGACTCCGGGGTGTTTTTGAAAACGCTTTAATGAGTTTTTTAAAAAAAAAAAAAAAAAACAAGCGCATGTAAACACACAAGATCCGTGTTGCTCCGGTGTTTGATTCTAGCAAACACGCAAGAAACGAGAATGTTATGCTTCTGTTTCCTTTTTTTTTTGTTTGTTTGTTTGTTTTTAAAATCGTTTTATTCTCCTGCTTGACGGAGGAGCGCAGTCACTTCTCGTACGTCAGAGGAGGAGCGAGCTCATCGCCGCGGACGTTCGGCACGAGAACACACCCACGCACGGAGCCACAAGCGCGGCCGTGCAGCACGAAGCTCGCTGCACGTGCACGCACTTACACTTCAACCCACCCCCCCCCAACCCACCACCACCACCCCTCCCCCACTATCCTTTCCAGCTCCACCGTCTCCTCATGGAAAGTCTTATGAAGACGGGAGTAGATAAATCTCCCATTCGCTCACTTTGGTTCCTGAACGCCTCACGCCGTCGTTGTCGTGTGAGGTGCGTTTGCTTTGCAACCCCCAGAATCACGTCAGAATTCCACATCACGCAGCTTTTATTTTCAAATACAAGCCGAAGCGCTGATACGAAGAAGCCCCTTTTGGATGAAGACTCAGTGCTGTCAGGGACGAGTGTAAGACCCAACCGAGTAGGTGATTGTCGTGCGTGTGTGTGTGTGGGTGCCGTGATAGACTCACACACTCCGGCTCTGCCCGTCATAAAGCCTCCACATCGCTGCGGGGGGATTTCAGTCAGACCGAGGCGGAGGGATTCAGAAGATCCTCAATGCGCTGTTTGAATTTTCAGTGGACATCATGGTGGGTCTGCTTAAGACCTCCCTCCCCCCGCCAGGTCCTTTCTCACACACACACACACACACACATATCATTGTTGGCTGGAGTGTTCAAGTTCATCCATCCTGCATGTGTCAGAGCTCCACATCCATGGCCGTGAGCTTTGCGGGCAAAGCCACCTCGTCCATCACATATTCACGGCCGTCGTTTAAATTCCAGGAGTGATGGAGTTAAGGGCTCTAGTTGGGGCTCTCAGGGCTGAACCTGCCGCCTCCAGGCCTCATTAATGTTTCTGTTGTTGTGTTTTGACAGAAACCTTGGGAAGTCAGGCCTGCGCGTGTCCTGTCTGGGACTAGGTAAGCTGCCGCTTTTACATTTTTTTTTCCTCCAGCTTTTAAAAGATGCATGAGGAGAGGCGACGACGGAGTCCTTTCAGGTGACGGAGGAGGTCGGTAGCCGGTTAGAGCCGTATCAGGAGGACTCTTTAGGAACCTTCCGGTTCTCCTCCTGCGGCGTAGTGAGTCTCGCGTTGAGATTCAGTCCCACCTTCCGGGCAGAAATCAGGCAAATCAACCCAAATTGAATCAGCGCCTCTCAAGACTCTGTCTGGTCCACCTTGTTCAAAGCCCGCTCTGTCCTCCCCCTGCAGGAACATGGGTGACCTTCGGCGGCCAGATAACGGACGAGGTAAGGGCGGGGTGAAGTCGCATGAAGGTGTTTGGTGCAGCGGAGCAAGTTCACAAAGTTAATAAAACACCTCGCTTCGTAACAGCGGCCCCCCGTTTGCTTCCTCCTGACAGATGGCGGAGCAGCTGATGACTCTGGCCTATGAAAACGGCATCAATCTGTTTGACACGGCGGAGGTCTATGCTGCTGGGAAGTGAGTAGTGCCGCCGTCTTGTCGTGTGATGGATTAGCAGTCGGCGCTGACGGGCTAATCGCCAGGGGTCGGGGCCCCCTGGGGCCCAGGTGTGATTGTTTTTATTTTGTTCTGATCTCCGCTCCCAATGAGGAGATGTTTGGTGGCGAAGAGCCGGCTCTTCATGATAAACCCATCTCTCATCTGCAGCGGAAGCGGAGAGATGGCAGATAAGAGTGGTTTGGCGACCGTTTGGAAGTGTTTGTAAATCCTCGCCGGGTATCTTTTTTTTTTTTTTTTTTTTTTTGTTTTTTTTTGTTTTTCGAGGCACAATGTGATATTAGGGAAGGCTTGGATCTGCACAAATCCTGGTCCAATTTTACATAAAAGCGAAGATTACTTTCTCCAACCTCGGTAAGCGTCTCTGTCTCGCCTCCTCGCCGGAGCGTGGTGACGGTTTGAATCCCAGCATGGATTAATCTGGATTTATAGTGACTTGGGTGCTTTGAAATAATCTACGGGATTATCCTTTACAATGAGTATCTCCCCCTTTTTTTCCCCCCTTAATATCCCCTCCAGTGTGACCATTGTGTTTGGGGCGGGGGGGTCAGAAGGAGAGGAGACAGGTGGTCTGGATGTTCTCCCCTCGGTGTCACATCGGCCGTCGGAGACTTCTCCTTGTTTGGTCCTGGAAATGGGCGTCTGAGAACTTCCCCCATTTGACACAAAGGGCCGTCAGTCACGTGCACGTGTTTGAGGCGGCTTGCCACAAAGCTCAGCGTGCGACGCTGCACAGGTGTTAATCCTGACGGCTTGCTTTGCAAAGCGTCAGAGAGAGGGGCTTATGTTACACACACACACACACACACACAAGCATACTGTATATCTCCACATGGGTAGAACAAATCATACACTTTGCACATCAGAACAGAGGAGGGGGGGGTTGAAAAGGCTTTCATGTGAAATCTGTGCGCTGTGGCTTAGCGGCGCCGAGCCGGCCTCACGGCGGGGGGCTCCCGACACGCAGGTTCCTCCCCCTTCCCCTCTCCTCGGCAGCCGGGCTGCAGAAGATGCAGTGAAACCAATCTTGCCTCGAACCCGACGTCTTCTCTGAGGTGTGGATAACGACCCTGAGTGTCAAAAACTTCTCGCCCTCCAGCCGGGGCCACCCCTCCCTCCCCCCGTCCCGGTTCCTCGTCTCTCCCGGGCCCAGACGTTCTGCTCCAGATGCGTGCTAATGGCATGAAAGCAAACGCCGCGTTGGTCACGCACTTCTGATCTGGAAAACGCCTAACGTGAACCAATCCACCGAGGCCAGGTTTGATGCACGGGTGGAGACAGTGGACCTGCTCCGGGCTCCTCGTACCTTCTGTCGGGGCTTCCTGATTACTCACGGAGGGAACACACACACACGCACACACACACACACACACAGAGCGTGTGGCTCTGGCAGAATGCTGGTGGGCTCGTTGTTTGAAATGGTGTCGGTCCAGCTGGCGAATTCACAGCAGCCGGCAGTGGAACAGGGCCTACGGTCCTCGCAGCGCGCCTCAGATCATCTGATTAGATCACACACACACACACACACACACACACTTAACACACAGACACTCACACACAGAATTACGTGGGAGGTTCTCACAGGGTTCCGGTGTGCTGCAAAACATTTACCAAGATTAAGCTCGTAGGAAACCGCCAGATCACAAGAAACAAGCCCCGTCTTTTAAAAAATGCTCATAAGAGATGAGCAAAGAAGCTGCTAGAAACTGGCAAAACAGCAAATGAAAATGCTTCATTCATCTCCACTGCTTATCCCACCGTCAGGATCACGGGGAGCCTATCCCAGCTGTGATTGGGCGAGAGGTGGGGTTCACCCTGGACCAATCACAGGGCCTCTTATAGAGACATGCAACCGTTCACCTTCTCATCTGGACAATGCGGGGTCTCCACATGGGCGGGAGGAACCCGGAGAACACTGAGGAACCCCACACAGCCGCGGGGAGAACATGAGAATCCACACAGGAAGGCCCCCTGTGGGAATCCAACCGACCTTCTAGCTGTGAGGAGGAAGCACCAATCGCCGTGCCCGTCAGAATGATAATCCTGTCAAAAAAAAAAAAAAAAGAAAATCCTGAAAGTCAGCAAGAAATAATCTCAAAATGAGCAGGAAGTACAGAATGTCAGAGCCGGGAGAAGAAGGAGGTAAAGAAGGAATACATTAGTGTCTGCCACGCCAGCTGGATTACCGCCGACTACTTCCTGGAATAATCTCCAGAGCCGTGTTAAAGCGCCGCCTTTGCATAGAAACAAAGCGGGCGTATCAGAAGCCGGTGTAGGCGGGACCTCAGGTAACCCCCGTCATCTCCGGCCATCCTTTGGTTTCGTCTCGGCGAGCGGCGCCCCAAACTCCCGTCCGTCCCTGACCTTGGAACTATTAAATTCAGGTTCTGGTCACTCCAATCGAGCAAACGCACGGTGATGTTTCTGGTATATTTCGCCCGCCTAACTTGACTGATTGCGTCTGGCGCCGCGACAAGATGGAGGCTTCCGGGCGAAGGCAGCCATTGATCCGGGCGGTACCGCGGCCGGAGAATCAGCCAAATGACATTAGATCCGGGGCCTAATGTGTCGGCCCGCGGCAAGTGGTTAGTGAAAATCAAATCTGCCTCCGCCGGAAAATCAATGGGAGGCGAGGAGACGAATGGTGATGGGACCATTCCATCCCGAGGATTCGCTTCTACAGGACCACCAGACAGAGTTTGGCCCAGGAGGAACGCTGGAGGGGTCTGCAAATGTTAAAAGTGACAGTCTTCGTTTTGTCGGCTGTCAATCATCCAACCGCTCACCTTCTCATACACACCGATAGGGTTTGGAGCCTTCGATGAACCGGCACACTGCGTTTTGGACTGTTTGAAGAAGACGGGGAATCTGGAGAGAAGCCAAGCGGGAGAACATGTGGAGAGAACACATAGAGAACACTGGCTGGAGATAATGGAGAGAGCCCAGGAGGGAGAACATCCCATAATGAGTCCCATGTTGAACATGTCACTCATCAGCAGCGCCTGTGTAGCTACCTAAGAATGACATGGTAGAGGCTCCACGGTACCACCGGGGACTGGGCACTCAACCCGCCAGCTCACACACACACACACACACACACACACACACACACACACACACAGACAAAATGATGGGTAGGTGCTATATCAAGTGTGCTATCAGTATGTGTGTGTCTGTCGCTTGGCTCGGGTGTGTCATCTGATATCACGCTGCAGAGCGGCTGGCGTAGAACCCCCATCCAATAACGTCCTCTCCCGGTGTGCTCCACAGGGCCGAGGTGGTGCTCGGCAACATCATCAAGAAGAAAGGATGGAGGTACGGCACACTTTAATTAAGTTTGGGAGCGTTTCTTTTTTTTTTTTTTTTTTTTTTTTTTTTAATTTCCGTCCCAGCAGGATTGCTAATCTGCCATCTCCCATGCTCATAACGGGAGGCCCTGCACCGCGAGCTGGAACGGGGAGGTTGGGGGGGGGGGGGGGGGGCGGAGTCGGATGCGGTTGCCGCAGCAACGCCACGCTCCTGTGTCCAAAAAGATACTGAATAATAGATGAAGGGCTACAGACCCACGTTTGGATTGCCTGGTCTGCTGCAGGTCCAGGTGGATGAACATGGACGGTGTATGTGCATGGCAGGAGGTCAGGATGGAAGAAATGTTGCTGTTTGATTATGATGCAGGTCTGCCACTGCAGGAACTTTTTACAGTTCCTGAAACCTTTGCAGCAAGTAGGCCGTTTCTGGCCCGAAGGCTCAACCGAGAAGAAGAAGCTGGAGTTGTGCTGGTGCACTGGTCAGATCTCCTGAAGTAACTGATAAGGAACCTTCTGCAGTCCTAGAACCTTTTCAGGAATTAGTTTCTCGGTGCAATGGGACAGCAGAGGATCCAGGGTCCAGGGACCTCAGCTCCTAGAACCGTCTGAGCTCCAACTCCGAGGCAGGGTGTTTTTACAGCGCCATAAAAGCTCAGGTTTGAGGTGATTGGTCGAACTCATAAGCCACGCCCTATTAGTAGATACTGAAATCGAGCGTTGAAGAGGTCCACGCTCCTCTGGCCTGCTAAAGCTCAGAGAGGGTTCCAGGACTGGCAGAGAAACATCTATGTTTAGACAGGAATAAGTGCAGAGTTAGCAAACGGCAAACGGAGTTGTTCAGTGCAGAGGGAAGATAATTACACTTCAACCCTGTTTTACAGTGCGGAGCTTCAGGTGCTCATTGCAGACGTTGGGTCACACCGATCCCTCGCGTGGTCCATCGCAAAATTAATAAGTTCCCCCCGGAGGAGGCCACTAAGCCATTGAAAGTTCTAGAACTGAGTTCTTCAAACTTCCCTGTCTAAATATGGTGCGAGGAACTGAAGTCCGTGGTTCCCCTGCTGTCCAAAAGTATGAAGGAGCAGTCCAGTTCCTGAAAAGGTTCTCCATGGAACTCCACGTTCTCTGTCTCCGTTGCTCCTTCGGGCATTCAGACCAAACTGAGCTCACCGTCTCGCTGCTCTTCATCCACCAGAGCCAGCTTGAACCTACTCTGGTCCTGATGTTTACACACTAATCTAAATGTGAGGAGCAAGAAGTGGAGATAGAAATAAGTGACTGCGCTCTAGGCTTCCTGGGGTGCGAAGGCCGCTGGGGGTGGAGGGGGTAACGTGAACGGAGACCTTCATCCCGGCTGCAGGCGCGGTAACCGATGCGCTGTCCTTTTCCGCTTACAGACGCTCGAGCCTGGTGATCACGACAAAGATCTTCTGGGGTGGAAAGTGAGTTTCTGTCCGGCTCACTCCCGGTTGGTGTTATTACTAATGTCTGATGCTACGGCTAACATGCTAACGTCTCACCCGGACCCGTACTTTGATGAATCGATCGGACCTTATTTCCCCGAAGCAGCGGGTCCAGCTCAATAACCATCGTCACTTTGGCTGTTCTTTGCAGAGCGGAGACCGAGAGAGGTTTATCTCGAAAACACATTATAGAAGGTAAGAACCGGTCCTGCCAGCAGCCGAGGCGCGAGGCGAGCTGTGGGCGGAGAGCGGAGCTGTGAGGTCCTGCATTGTCACGGTGCTTGCACTTGTCATCTTCACACGGCGCTGCTGCCGGAGACTCAAATGCGATTCTGTGCTCACCAGGTTTAAAAGCCTCCTTAGAAAGATTGCAGTTAGACTATGTGGACGTGGTTTTCGCGAACAGGCCGGACCCGAACACACCCATGGAAGGTGAGCCGTTTGCCGTCTTCACTGCTAATGCTAACTGTTTACCTTAGGTTTCGTTGCACGAAACAAATGTTCGCCTATTCCCGTCTGCGTAGGAGACCGATGAGGAGCGCTGCCGATGTATGTTTGTCCTCAACGATCACCCTCTCATTCTTAGAACCCGTGCTCTTTTCATCTCGGCAGCAAAAACCGTTTCCTGTTTTCTCTCTGGTCTTGCTGTGTGATGAACACTGCGCCATTTGTGTATTTTCATCCATTTTCAGGGTCGCCCAGCTTACATTGAAGGGTTCGCCCTGGAACCATGAAGAGGCGTACAATCATTCACCCACCCATTCACTTGTCCTAAGTGAATCTTCACATTTCAGTCACATGCCATATATAGACTCTTCACCTTCTCATTCACATGTCACACGGAGACATACGAGCATTCACGCTTCTGATAGGTGTTCAACTAGTCATACATACAATTCACCCTCTCATTCACATCATATAGTTATACCATTACCGTAATTTTCCGGACTATTGAGCCGCACCGGCTAGCCGATCGCTATCTCAGTCTTCCTCCTGCACACTAGAACCGTCCAAGTCGTCGTCTTCGGTCTCGGAGTTGAACAGACTCAGAATTTCCCAGTCATTTCATCGGTGCGATGTGACGAGGATAAATGTTTAGCGCCCCCACCCCCACCCAAAAAATCCATATATTAGCCGCATCGTTGTTTACGTGAAAAAGGTCGCGGCTTATCGTCCGGAAATGACGGTACTTGCTCTCTCATTCACACTTTATTCAGAGACATACAAGTATTCACAGGTCAATTAAAGACAGCGGGAGGGAACCTATGGCTCGCGAGCCATATACGGCTCTTCCGGTGAAGGCATATGGCCCCCAGACAATTTTGGATTGAAAAAGTAAAAATCAGTTTGTAACTGATTTTAAAATACTTGTGATATTTCTTCATAATACTGTGTCATTTTAAAGTAAACAGAAATTAGTCTTGAGGATAAATTTCACGGTTCACCCGTCGGCCGGGTCGGGAACCATTGGCTTCCGAGCACGTCCGGGTCATTGTAAAGCTGAAGAAATTAATTTTATCAGATAGCCAAATAGTTTATGCGCGTCAACCCTCGGAACGGAAAAGATGGCGAAAAGGAAAAAAAAGGCAATGATTATTGTGCATTCCAGGCTACGTGGACAGAGAAATTTGCATTTGGATCTGCGGTATGTCTTATATGTTATGATAAAAAATGAACAAATCCATGCAGTACCAGAGGTCGCATTAAAAGTAAGACATATTTAATTGATTAGGTGTTAAAAATACTATATGGCTCTCGATGAAATCTATTTAGAAATATTTGGCTTTTATGGCTCTCCCAGTCAAAAAGGTTCCCGACCCCTGCTTAAAGACATACATTTACTCACTTATTCACTTGGTGTTCTTTGAGCTGCAGGCACAGAGGAGAACATGGAGACGCCCAACAGTCTCCATGTTCCTATGATAATCGGACGAGGGACCTTCCTGCTGTGGGGCAGTGTGTGTGTGTGTGTGTGTGTGTGCGTGTGTGTGTTTGTGTAAAATTCCAACTGCACGTTGGAGAGACACAAGCGTGGTGTTGGTGTGAATATAAACGTTCAATCCCCGGACCAATGAGAGCCCCGCCATCGGTGAAGCCTAGTTAATGTGACGCCGCACAAACAAGACTTAAAGACCCTGTTGATTTGGAGATAATCCTGTTAGCGATAGTGCAACAAACCAAAACATCCTGCTGCGCTCCATGATTCAGGCCTCCGCCCGGGATAGCAGTCATCTTCCCCCGGGCCTGGGGAGGAGCGCTGCTCTGTCCGAAGGGAAAATGTGCAACGGGTAGGGGTCACGTCGTTTTACTCACCGAATATCATCTGGGGCTTCATCCTGACAAGGAGCTCTGACCAGGAGCGGTGGACGCGCCCCCTCCTGGGCCGCCGCCGCCGTCTCCGTGACCCGGTTTCCCGGGTGGACGTCGAGCTGGGCGTTCGACGCCCCGTGTTTTTTTTTTTAAGCGCGGAAAAAAAAAGCCCGTTTCTGTTTCTATGGCTACTGCGGCGCAGAGACTCGGATGCGCACGGGGGCCCTCGTAAATGAAACGTCTATTTTTAAATGTTGTCTCGGTGCCTCCACCTCCACAGTGGGGAGGTGGATGCCAATGCCGGAGACCTTTAAATGGCAGAGTGCGAGCGGCGCGGGGCTCAGCTGGTCACACCGCGTCCATCTGCTCCCGGGTCAGAGTTCCCCTCCGAGGCGGAGCTGGTCAGGGTTCATCCGTCTGCCTACGCTTCCATGCTCCGCCCCCTTCGGCGTCTCCGGCAAAGTGGGGATTGTCTTTTTTTTTTTTTTTTTTTATATAAACTTGGCTCCTCAAAATCAGGAAACGAGCGAAGTCTCCGGTGGTCCACAAACACCCCTCTCGGCTTATTCGGCTCCTCGTGTCGCCGGGGAAGCCGCCTCGGGATCTAACGTTGTGAACTCCGGTCCTGACGCCGGTTCCCGTGCCGTTTTCCCACAGAGACGGTGCGAGCGATGACTCACGTGATCAACCAGGGCATGGCCATGTACTGGGGAACGTCCCGCTGGAGTCCCATGGAAATCATGGTGAGGCCACCCGGTGACGCTTAGGAAGGTACGAGAAACCGTCCGCGCTTTGGTTCTCACGGTGTTTCTCCTGCGTCTCCAGGAGGCCTACTCCGTAGCCCGCCAGTTCAATCAGATTCCTCCCATCTGCGAGCAGGCCGAGTATCACATGTTTCAGAGGGAGAAGGTGGAGGTGCAGCTCCCTGAGCTCTTCCATAAGATAGGTGAGCGCTCTCGTCACTGCTGCAACCTTCTCTGTAATTAGCGCAAAGGTGAGCTCGCCGCCGTGGAAACAAGCTGCTGTGGAACCGCCAAATTTCCTGCACCTGCGGGCGGGCGGGCAGGCGGTCGGGTGGGTGTAGTTGCACCGCCCTGATTCACAGCGCCCCCTTGTGGAGCAAAGTGGAACTGCGGGGGCAAAATCAAATCGTGAACGCAAAAGCTGCGCGAGGGACTGGATCTTCAGACCCGTCCAAGATGGCGTCCGGCCTCAACTGTGTTTTCTGGAGACGTTTGGTGCGGATGCCTGTCTGCCTGCTGAGCTGCCTCTCACCTGCCTGTGTTGTCCAGGTGTGGGCGCCATGACGTGGTCGCCGCTGGCCTGTGGGATCATCTCAGGGAAATACGACGGCAGGGTGCCGCCCTACTCCCGGGCGTCTCTGAAGGTAGCCCAGTCCCCGCCTGCTGTTTTCCGTGGTTCCCGTCTGCGACCATCTGCTCCCCCCGCCGGTTTCCCGGCCGTCACAGTGTGTGTTTATGTCTCTCTGTGTACACAACATGTCCCGCTTTGTTTTCAGCGCCATGTTTTCCAAGCCGCCTCGCAACCAGCCGCCGTCTTTTGATGTTTGCCAGCTGGCGCCCGCCAATCTGGACCGCGCAGCCGCGACGTGACCGCTAGCACCCGTCGAGTTTGTTAACCAATCTGCTGTTTGTCTGCTCTTTGAATAAACGCTGTAGATTTCAGAGGCCGTCAGACCCAAATGAAACCGGGAGGCCCGTGTCAGAGTTCCGTTCCAGGCCGCTCCGAGGGAACGGTGGTTCCTGCACTGAAGATCCCGAGTGGGAGAAGCAGATTTTCCGTTATTTCTAAATAGCATTCAGGCGACTCTGAATCTCCGCGTCACCTGACCGCAGGTCACGGCGTGTTGCCCGTCCACCTGAGAACTTCCTCCGTGTTGTGCCGCACCTTGTGACCTCCTGTGTGAAACCCTTCCATCGTGTTGTCTGTTGCCGTGGCTCTCTGACTGAGCGAGTCAGACTCCCTCAGGGTTCCCACGGGTCCGAGGCTTCAAATTAATGCAAAAAGTGTGTTTTCGTGCGATCAGCGGCCAGGCGTCCTCTCAGCTCTTCACTTTACTTAAAGTCGTGGGAACCCTGGATTCGTTGACTCTTCGCATCGAATGTGCAGTTCTCCCGTGGGACGGCGCCGAGCGACGCGGTCCCGAACGCAGTCGGTCGCCTGCACGTGTTCGAAAACGGGCCCCGGAGAGGAGGGGGGGGGGGGGCGGTTTTTGAGCAGGTGTGTGCCGTGTTTTCGACAGGGTTACCAGTGGTTGAAGGACAAGATCTTGAGCGAGGAGGGCCGGCGTCAGCAGGCGAAGTTGAAAGAGCTGCAGGCGATCGCGGAGCGGCTGGGCTGCACGCTGCCCCAACTCGCCATCGGTACGCAGATACATTCTGCCGCTCTCTCTCTTTCTGTCTGTCTGTCCGTCCCCTCTGCCTCAGACAGGCGGAGGTCAACACCACCCCACGGCCGTCCGCCCCGACTGTCGCCATGTTGTGTTGTCCCCTGTGTGTCTGTGTTTGAGCTGCTGGAGCTTCTGGAGGGACACCGTCGGCAGGGTGCGCTGAGATAGGCGGTTTTCCCGTGGAGGCCCCGACCGTAAATCCGTTCGGCGGCCATATTGATTGTTTGGAAAAATGGAAACGCCCGAGCTCCGCCCCTTCCTGCCGAGGCTGTAAAAGCGTCATGTACGGGGAGCTCCGTCTCGCCATAGATCACGGCGGACTCTCCCGCGCCGCGGCGCCATAGATTAGCTTTCACGGCCCATTAGAGCTCAGCCTCATCTCGCTCGACGACCATAAATCCTCGTGTAGCCGTCCACACCCCAGTACAAGATATAAGCCGCCTGCCAAAGGGGCAGGCGATCCGTCCAGATAGATCGCAGGTTCTGAGTGTCGGCGCCCGGCTAATAAGAGGAGCATCTACAAGGGGGAAGTCACGGGCGCCGTAGACGGCTCTGCTGCAAGTATGTCTTCTTAAAACCCCTGGATGTTGGGAGTTGCCCCCTTCCTATACCCCTCACCCCAGCACCTTCTGCCTATCATCCTTGGTTCCTCAAGCTGTGTGTTGAACAGTGCAGATGCAGGTTCTCCCTGGTTCCACGGGTTCCACGCCAGTTCTGGGAGGCAGCGCTGCACGCCTCAACGTCCCATCACACGGAGACCCAGCTCCAGTCCACACACCTTCATCATTATAGTGCACAGTGACAGCAAGGGTGAATGTGTGTGTGTGTGTGTGTGTGTGTGAGTGTGTGTGTGTACCATGTAGCTCATGTAGAAGTTTATCTACGTCTGTATTTCACTGTTTAACAGGAAGTAGTACTCGGTAATCCGTCAAAGTAAACGTGGTGCCTCTCGTACTACTTTACAAGGATGTCAGGGCAGAGCAGGAAGCATGGTCTGAGGGACGCTGCAGGGTGGGAGGTTAGGTGTGTGTGTGCGTGTGTGTGCGTGTGTTACATGTGGCGGAGGTGTCACTGCTGTGTGCTGGTCTCCTGCAGCCTGGTGCCTACGGAACGAGGGGGTGAGCTCCGTCCTGCTCGGGGCGTCCAACACCAACCAGCTGATGGAGAACATCGGAGCCATCCAGGTGAGACGGCCCGGAGAGCCCGGCCCGGTTCTGAAGGCACGACAGGACCGACCCGTGTCCTCCGGGCTCGGGGGGCGGTGGGGATGGCGGTCCACTTCTGCAGCTTCCTCTCCTGAGAGCAGCTCGGCCTCTCGGGCACTTTTTCCGCTGCATGCTTGGCTGCTTTACTGTAGCAGTTAATAAGGTCAGCGGAGTATCAGTTGCCACGGGGATTGGAGGCAGCACCAGCCCCCCCCCCACACACACACACACACACACACCCTCCTCCACCACCACCACCCCCGATAAGATGCATTCTTTTAATGGGTTTTTGAAATGGGGGGGCATGTCCTCCCTTCATTATGTTTGGCCTGCAGTCAAAGATAGATATTCCAACTTCTTATTCTGTGTTTGTGTGTGTGTGTGTGTGTGTGTGTGTGTGTGTGTCTCCGTACTCTCCCTCTCTACGTTTGATATTTCCATTTCCAAATGCTAAGCTCATATTTCCCGAGGGCCCCCACAGGAATGCTCCTCTGGATGGGAGCCGCGGCCGGAATGCAGGCCGGCGTTGCGGTTTATTTGACGCTGGGTGTCCTGAGGCTTCCCGAGGCCTCTTTTGTTCACGCACGTGTGAAGAGTTTCCACCCCGGGACCTTTTGAAGGACCTCCAGACGTTTTCATTGAAAACCAGGCAGGATCTAAAGTGTGGGCTCAGAGGATGACTTGTATTTTATTGTGGACAAGGAAAGGTCAGAGACTCTGGATGGAGGTGACCTCCGAGTCGAGAGTCCTCCTCCGTCCCTTGGTCGGCGTGGAGACGAAGGGTGGAACGCCTCGTTCCCTCTCAGCCAAATATTCCATGGACAACATCAACTTCTGTCGCTATGCGGATGACGCCCCGCTCTCCAGCTTCACCTTCCTCCCTGAGATCACATCATGGTCCTCCAACTTCTTCAAACTTAGCAGCAGCAAACTGATGTTCTTGTCTGTACGGCCTCCACCATCCTTCCCTGCAGCCGGGTGAAGAGTCTGGTTGTCATCTCCAGTCCCATCTCACCTCCTGGTCCTATTTCTAGCTCTGGCATAAATAGGCTCCCCCCCTTCCTGGCTTTACTACCTCCTAGATACGTCTCCATCATCACTACAGCTCCATTCTATCTCGTATCCACAAACCCCAGTTCCTCCAGAGTTCTTCGGCTGGGATTCCCTTCAAGATCCAGCTCCTCACCTGTAGTTTCCTCCATAGGCATCTACATGGATCTTCATCCACCAGTCACTTGTTGTGGCCTCTACCCGCCTTGGTATTATGGTATTGGGAGCCGTCGGTGGCTCTGGAACCCACCGGCACCACACAAATAAGTCTATTATTATGATATCACCGCGTCGAGATGAAGCAGTTACTACTTGGAAGTTCTCCGAAGTGTCGGGACCATCCCGGGGAAACCGGCTGCTCCGTCAGAGCGACGGCTGCGGATGTTAAAAGTATTTTGACGCTCTGAGTGCTCCAGTCTGACGGTGTGAGTAGCTGCGTGTGGACAGGAAGTTCGGTATTCACCGTAAACACGCCCGCTTCCTGTTTCCTGGAGGTTTCTGATGCCGCGCTGACGTTTGCCTCTCCTCTGCCGCAGGTCCTGCCCAAGCTGTCGTCGTCGATCACACACGAGGTGGACAGCATCCTGGGGAACAAGCCGTACAGTAAAAAGGACTACCGCTCCTAACGCGCGGCGCCACCACGCCAAGCCCCGCCTCCCCATCCGCCACCCCTCCCCTCCCCACTACCGACCCCCTCCCCCGGCAGGGGCCGCGGCCCCAAACCTTTGCCTGATCCTCCGTTTGCTTGAGCTTTTACCGAGCAACACCCCGACGCATGAGTTCGGCCGCACCGAGGCCGACGTGGGGGAGGGGGAGGGGGAGGGGGGGTCGCCCGGAGTCGCTGGGACGAGAAGAGTTGGGGGAGGGGGGGGCTCGTTCACGATTCTATTTCAAAACCATAGAAGAAGAAATATTAAGAATAAGCACACGCTCGCTTTGGCAGCCGGATTTCCCTCCATGTTTTTGTTTTCTTAAAAAAAAAATACACTGCAAGAGAAGGAGGCGTCGGCCTGTGAACCCCCCGCCCCCATGCATCTGCTCCCCAAGACCCCCCCTCCGAAGGGGGGAGCGGCGGCGGCGGCGTCCTCGCTCCCCCCGCTGGGTTTTAACAATCTGCACTTTAGGACTGTCGGTGTCAGAGGGTAGCTTCGGGGTGGAAGGGTCATATTCTTAGCTCACAGCCGTTGCACTAGAGAAACATATCGCCTCCTGTCAAGAGTCCCTTTTTGCCCTCCGATGCTTCACACAGAATCCCGTCCCGCCGGCGAGGGGGCGGGGCCGAGCCGAGGGGGGCGGAGTCGCTGCGCCCTTCATCACTGTGTTTCCCGCTTCTGCCCCTTGGCGTCCTGAAATTCCTCCCCGATCTTGGTGTTCTGCCTTATTTTGCCGGCTTCCGTCGATGGAAGGGGGGGGTCATGGCAGGAAGTGGAGGGGCGGTACTTCCTGGTCGGTGACGCGGCTCGAGCCAAAGATCGACGCAATGACGCACCCCCCCCCCCCCCCCCCCCTCCCGCCGGTTCCCGGTCCCGGATTAGATCCCCCGTCGTGTATCTTCATCCGCCCGTCACCTCGTACCAGTTAACTAACTAGTCCTTTGTGTCCAGCTGAACGGGTGTTCGGGGCTGGGTCTGGTGGGGGGAGGGGGCTTGAAGACGCCGCACCGTTTCCAACCAGCAACCAAAGCAGCGCCGCGCTATGAAGGTTAGCCAGCAGGCGCAGATAACCAGTCTTTGCTAACAGGGCCAATAACACAAATGATTTTAACCTGGTAAAGAGTACAGATTATTCCAGATTACTTCTGATTCCCGCGGATAACTTGGGATTACTGTGAAAAACCAGCGCGAATGTCGAGTTGGGCGCAAGTCCTCGCACATGTGGAGTCGCTGTGGCCCTTCGGGGACGTTAGCGGCTAACAGAGCAAAGACCTTTGTGTGTGCGTGTGCGTGTGTGTGTGTGTGTTGGCCTGTCGTGTCAGTCGACCCCCCCTGTATGTTGGTTTTGCCGTGTCTTTTACTCCGGAGCGACTGGACCCGGCGGGAACCGACGCTTGCCGGTGCAGTTTAGTTTCCGAGGAGCAAAGGTCGTCCGGTCCTCCATCAGTTTGCGTTTGCGTCCTTCAGAAAGCGCCGAGAACCCGCTGACGGGCGGAAGCCGACCCTCGGAGTGAGAGCTTCCGGCCCCCGAGGTTCCACAGAGAGAATATATTTTTACGTTTGCATCGGCGACGAGAAACAGACCTTTTTTTTTAAAAAAAAAAATTATTATTTATTTAAGTCTCCATCATGCTGCAGTTTTCCTATCTGCGTTTGATCCGCTCGGGACAGAAGAAGTAGGTTCTCGTCGCCGAGACCCCCGCCCCCCCCCGGCCGACCCCCACCCCCCCCCGGCGGAGGGTCTGCTGCAACCCCCCCCCTTCCTCCCCCCGCAGGCGTTGCTATCTGCACTGTGCTTGACCTGAGATGTAGAGCGGATGTACAGCTTCAGTCCTCCGTGACAAAATGAAATCATGATAAAATATTACGAATGACGAACACGACAGCCGGCGTCCTGTCTTTTTATTTCCATCCACAGGCCGCGTCCTCCAGCGTCGGGCGCTCGCCGCCGCCGCCCCCTGCTGGCGGGGAGCGACCGGGCGTCCCGACGGTGACCCGCCTGCGATTCTTCATATGGCAAGCGGCGACGTAGCATAGCTAGCATTGCCACCGAGCGCGGTACAAAACCAGAATAACTTATGTACAAGTACCCGCTCCGAGTACTTCTGGAAAAGATAAGAAAATATTACACATGAAATACGGGGGATAATCTCGTGATGCTGGGATTATAGAGTTTGAGGTGCCGTCTTTTCCCTCTCCCGGGTGCGGAACGTTTCTGGAAGTGCTTGCAGGCGCTCCCCGGCCCCCTGCCGCTGAGGCACCTCACCCCATCCCACAAGGAGGAGGGCCCAGTGTCAGCGCCGCCCCACCCGAGTCCCGAGTCCCGGATCCCATCCAGAGTCCGTTTCCCCGTGAAGATCTTCAGCCGCTGCTCCGGCGTCACTCCAGCTCAGGCGAAGGGCCGACCCGGAGCTACAGGAGGCCCTGCGGGGGCGGCGGGGGCGCACTGGGGGCCGCATCGACCGGGGGGGTTCCTGGGGGGGGCATGGGACATTTACCTCCAGTACGTCACTCATCTGACACAAACATCCACAAATACATGCACGCAAGCAAGGACGCGCTCACAAACGCACGCACTCATAAGGAAACATGTAAACACATGGACGAGAATACACACACAAATGTGCACAAAAACATGCACACGCAAATGTACATAAAGTCATGTCACACACGCTTAATACAGGTAGACACAACACATGTTCACACATGCATTCATGCGCACAAATATAAACATGCAGATATACATGCATGAACACAATCGCATCCATGTACCCGCAAAGTCCCACATGTACACAAATAAGCGAACACGCCCCCCCCCCCCCCTCTTCCCCGCTCTACCGTGGTGGCAGACTTGTCCGCTCCAGCCGGGCCGGCAAATGCAGCGGCCGCTGCGTTGGTCGCACCGCCCGCCGTTCTGGCACTCGCAGCTCCCCTGGCAGTCGGGCCCGAAGCGGCCCCCCCTGCAGTCTGACACCGGATAAATAATGCGGGTGTGAGGGGAGGAGCTCATCCTTAGCCCCGCCCCCAAAAACCGTGAAGGTTACCTGTGTCGCATCTGGGTCCCGTCCTCCCGGGGGGGCAGAAGCAACGTCCCGTCTCGGGGTCGCAGGGGGCGCCGTCTTCGCAGTCGCAGGTCTTGGAACAGTCCTGACCGAAAGTGCCCTGTTTGCAGACTGGGGGGGGGGGGGGGGGGGCAAAGGGGGCGGGGTCAGACGGTCCGAGGAGGGTCCGGTGAAGACGCAAGTGTCGGACTCACCTCTGTGGCACCGAGCTCCGTGGAACCCCGGGGGGCAGATGCAGCTGCCGGTGGAGGGGTGGCAGGGGGCGGCATTGGCGCAGTCGCACCGCAGCTGGCAACGCGGGCCGTGGAAGCCGGCGGGGCAAGCTGGGAGGGCCGGCGGGGGGTAAAAGTGTGCACGTATGGGTCAGTTTGCGGCCAAAACAAGTTTGATTTTTACATGTCTGCGGAGCTTCTCGGTCATCCGGGGCTCGTCGAAATCTTGAATTTCTTCACTTAGAAGACGTTTCCCCCTTCTTCAGTTCAGAGCTGAAGAAGCCTCTCGGATGAGGGGCGGAAATGTCTTCGAGTGAAGAAATACAAGCCCGTTTCAAGATTTTTTACAGGAGCCAAAAGCGACATCAGATGGCGGATCCCAGAACTGCAGCCTCCGCCGTCCTCACCGTGCTCGCAAAGATGCCCGAAGAACCCCGGCCGGCAGTCGCACGTCCCCGTCGCCCCGTCACAGGTGCTGTTGTTTAGACACGAGCAGTTCAGCCGGCAGTCGGCGCCGAATCTCCCCGCGGGGCATTCTGGGAAAACAAAGAAGCTGGTGGGGAGGGGGGGTCGTCACGGCGACCATAAAGGGACGCCCGTGAGAGGCGGCGTGCCGTCACCTCTGTCGCAGCGCTCGCCCGTCCGGCCCAGGCCGCAGGTGCAGTTGCCGGAGGCCGGGTCGCACACGCCGCCGTCGCCGCAGGCGCAGCGGCCGACACAGCCGGGCCCGAACCAGCCGGAAGGGCAGCCTGGACACACACACACACACACACACACACACATTAAACTGACCTTTGCCCCTCCAGAACCCGCTGGCTCCACGCCGCCACGGCGTGTTTCAAACAACGCAGGCAGAGATCAGTGACGGTCAAGAAGATAGGAGGAGGAGGAGGAGACCGAGTTGGGGGCGGCCATGGCTTCTGCTTTGGAGGTACCGAGCAGAAGATGCAGAGGATCAGAGGGACAGTGCATGTTAGATGTTTTGGAGATAAAGTCGGACTGAGATGGTTTGGACATGGATAGAGGACGTGTGGAGAAGATCTGGGTAGAAGAATGCTGAGGTTGGAGGAGGCCTAATTTGATCAGTTTTTTTAAAACTGATGTCCGGAACAGTAAAATCATTACCTAGAAGTCCAAAGTTTTCCTTTGTTTTAGTGTAAAGGAGGTAAACATGTAAATTGTAAAATTTATATGTAAGAAGTGTTCCGATAAAAGAATACATGACAAATTCATATTAAAAAGGAATATTAAAAAAGAATCAAATTACACCCTAAAAATATTCTTGCGCTAAAAGAGAAAATCTTGTCACTGTGGGAAAATTTGCAGCTAGAATTTATTAGAAAATTGATTGGTAGCGTCTATGAGAGAAGGTATAATGTTTGAAAGGTTAATGATGGCTATTTTGGTCATTAAATCAATCTTTTTAATTTTGATTTTTATGGTTTTTATAGAAATAAGAAAAGAAAAGATCGTTCACCAGACATTTTTTCATCAAAAAGTCATTTCATTTTCAAATTTTGAAGCAGAAAATACATTGCAAAGTTACTTTCCCATTTTTTCCTACCCATTTTTTTTTTTTTTTTTTAAACCCACTGTATAAAACCCCCAGATGCATGTGACATAAACATTTGGGGTCCACAAAATATTGTTCCGAGGGCCGCGACTCTGAGACCCCTGATCTAGAGGAAGACCAGAGAGGAGGTTTATGAACGGAGGTGGGAGGAGGGTGAGAGGGAGTCGGATCTCCTGCTCTGAAGGCAGCAGCCCAAAGCAGAAGAAGTTTATCGGAAGGAACCGGATCTTTAATGGATGTTCTCACCATGCGAGCAGTCTTCTCCACGCCGTCCAGGTCCGCAAACACAGCGCCCGCTCACCGGGTCACCGCGCCCGCCGTCTCCACACCGGGCCACCCCCGCGCAGTGGACGCCGTATCGTCCGTCGGGACACGCTGCCATGGAGATGGACACTTGGGTTTGTGCGCATGTACATGCACGTGAACACACACACACACACTCACCCACGTTGCAGCGAGCACCCATGAATCCCGGCGGACACTCGCAAGCCCCGGTGGCCGGGTCACAGCTGCCGCCGTTCTCACAGGCACAAACCTCCCGGCAGCCTGGACCGTAGAGACCCTCCGCACACACTGTGGGGACGGGGAGTGTGTCAAGAAATCATACTTGGATATTAAATATTGGTTTGATGTGGTGCCTTCAGGTACCTTGGTCGCAGTCGGGCCCGTGGAAACCCGAGGCGCAGTAGCAGGATCCGGACACCGGGTGGCAGAGTTGGTTGGCGGCCGAACACTGGCACACCTGGTTACAGTCCTGGCCGAAGGTGCCCGGGAGACAGGCTGTGGGGGGGAGGGTGTGTGTGTGTGTGTGTGTTCAAAGTGAGCGGGACAGAAGATAACCGGGGTTTTCAGAAAGGGTGTGTTTGGGCGTCGGTCGCTCACTCTGCTCGCAGCCGTTGCCGGTGAGGCCGGGGGGGCAGACGCACTCCCCGCTGACGTGGTGGCAGGAAGAGCCCTCGGGACAAATGCAGCGCTGCAGGCAGCCAACCCCGAACGAGCCCGGCAGGCACGCTGCACACACACACACACACACACACACACACACACACACACACAGGTTTGGATGCAGGTACACCAAAACACAAACACAAACAAGCAACAGAGGCCCCAATCTCCATAAGAGACTAAATCCCCCCCGTATATACACACACACACACACACTTAGACACATGTGCACAAACACACACATGCACAAACACTCTAACAAGTGCACAACCACGTACTTCAAATGACGAACACACACAAACACCCTGAACCCCGAATCAAAGCCTCAGAAAGTGATTTTTCTGTGTTTTCTCCTCTGCACTGTTAGAGGGAGGACAGGAGAAAGAATGGGATGGACAAAGGAGGAAGAGGAAGAGGAGCACGCTGAAGAACTGGTCTGTTCCTGGACCAGGAACCAACTTTTTAAAAATCAACTTTCCTTCTTCCTTGAAATAGTTATCAGGGGGCACTAGGAAGCGGCGCCCGGCAACTAAGCCCCGCCCCCGGCGCCGTTGCGACCCTACCTTTGTCGCAGGTCCTCCCCCTCCAGCCGGGGGGGCACTGGCACTCCCCGCTGACGTGGTGGCACCCCTCGCCCCGGGCGCACCGGCACCGCTCCCGGCAGCCCACGCCGAACCAGCCCGCCTCGCAGGCTGCATGGAGGGAAAGCGGGGGTCAGCTTCCACAGAGATGCTAGTCCGGACTCGTCTCCGAGCGCCCGGCCGGAGCCCCCACCTCTCTCGCAGAGCTCCCCGATCCAGCCGGCGCCGCAGCTGCAGCGGCCGCTCCGTCTGTCGCACCGACCTCCGTTCTGACATTCACAACTCTGATTGCAGCCGGAGCCAAACACACCTGGAACACACTCTGGGAAGAGGAGGAGAGGAAAAGGAAGAGGAAGAAGAGGGAGACAAAGAGGAGGGGGGAGTAGGAGTTAAAAATTGTTAAAAAAAGTTCAAACCCACACGTCGCCTCCCTCCCGGCATCTCGTGTTGTCGCTTGTTGCCGAGGCGACAGCCGTAACCATGGAAACCATAGGGCGGATGAGAGGTTCCGATCGGCGGGACAATTTGAGATTCTTTCCCAACACACCGTGCGAGTCCCCCGGGTTTCCTACCGAGTTCGCAGGCGGCGCCCGTCCAGCCGCTGGCACACGTGCACATCCCGTCGGTGCGGTTGCAGACGCCGCCGTTCTGACACAGGCAGCGATGGCGGCAGTCCGGCCCGTGGAGCCCGGGGGGGCATTCTAGGGGTTGGGGGGGCAATTAGGTGATCGGTGAGGCGAGCCGCCGTGGCCGCCGCGTGTCCACTTACCCTCCGTGCATGCGGGTCCGGTCCAGCCTGCCGTGCACGCGCACAGCCCACTGACATGATGGCAAGCGGCGCCGTTGTGGCAGCCGCAGGTCCGATTGCAGCCGTCTCCATGGAAACCGTTCGGGCACGCTGCCATGAGAGGGAGGACAATGCGGTCACCTCCTGCCGACCCCGGACCTCACCTGGAGGTCCGGAGAACGTCCCGGACCGTTCTCTGATCTATCCGAGCCTGCCGGTTACCGCGGTAACGGGCGGCGGCGGCGCCCCCGACTCACTCAGGTTGCAGGACGGGCCGGTCCAGCCGGCGGGGCACGAACAGAGCCCGCCCACCGGGTCACAGCGCCCGCCATTTTCACACGAGCACTTCTTCTGACAGTCCAGACCGTAGAAGCCCTGTGGGCAGGCTGACACACACACACACACACACACACACACACACACACACACACACATACACACACACACATACATTACAACACCGTCTGGCAAGAATATGAATGAGATGAACCTGAACTTGTCCCTCACGCTTCTCGCAGAAGGTTCCCGTCCAGCCGACCTGGCACGTGCAGGCGCCGCTCACGTGGTCGCACAGGGCCTGGTTGGCACACTGGCAGCGGCGGCGGCAGCCGAGGCCGAACGTACCGGATGGACACTCTGAGGTGGGTCACAGACAAACACACACACACAAACACACACAACTGCTGGTAACTTAACTCATTTTGACAGACCAGGCTGCCCTGTTGCGTCCCCATATGCTAACAGTTAGCAGCTAGCAACTCGCAGAGCCACATCCAGCAGGTGAGGAGCCGTTCATTCATTCATTCATTCATTCATTCATGAAATATACACAATATAAATGAAATATCACTAACCCTTCAATCATTCACACCTCACATAGAAATATGCAAGTATTCACCCTCTCAGTCGCAACTTATTCAATCATATAAAACCATTCAGTTACTCATTGTCACGTCCATCCATTCACTCACTCATTCACACACCCTTTACAACCGTTCACCCTCTGGTCGTCTGAAAGGGTTAAATCCAGCTGCTTCCATCGTGCCCGGACTCTAAAGGGTTAAAACACACATCCTTTTCATTTAATGGCCTCCGTTTTGGCGGGGGGACATTTTTAATAAACTCCGCGCGCGCCGAAAGGCTCCGGGGTTCCCTTTGATGGCAGCCGCTCCGCCTTACCGCCGCTTGTTAACGCAACCGCGGTTTCATTTCCGCCGCGGTTCTCCGACTCATAAACAGAGGGAGGACGTACTGTGGTGGCAGCGTTCTCCGGTGGAACCGGCCTCGCAGCTGCAGCGGCCCGTCGCTGCGTCGCAGCCGCCGTCTCCGTTCTGGCAGTCGCAGCTCCGGGCGCAGTCCGGACCCCAGCGCCCGCTGTCGCACACTGCGGCGAGGAGAAGAAGAAGATGCAGTAGAGAAAGAAGGCGGACCTGAGGTCAGGTCGGTGTGGCCTCACCTTTCCCGCAGGCCGGCCCCGTCCATCCCGGAGCGCAGGAGCAGCGGCCGCTGGCGGCGTCGCACCGGGCGCCGTTCTCGCACACGCACTTCATCCGGCATTCCTGGCCGAAGCGCCCGCCCGGGCACGCTGGAGCGACCACACCAGGGTTTCAGAGACAAACTTCTTGTGATATCGGAAAAGACGGCACTTCCTGATTCTGCGGTGCCGCCGGTACTCACGGTTCTGGCAGAGCTGCCCCGTGAAGCCCGGCGTGCAGCTGCACGACCCGTTGTGTTTGTCGCACACGCCGCCGTTCTGGCAGGGGGGACAAGCCTTGGTGCAGCTGGTGCCCCAGAGCCCCTCCGGACACACTGCGTCACAGGGAGGAGGAGGGGTTTGGGGTCGGAGGTCGAGTCGACGGCGGCGGCGACAGAAGCGGCAGGACTCACTCACCGTCCTCGCAGTGCCTCCCCGCCGTGCCGGCCGGACACGTGCAACGACCTGTTGCGATGTCACACGGGGCTCCAGAGCAGTTGCAAGGATGGACGCAACCTGGGCCGAACCTCCCCTCAGGACAGTCTGACGCACAAAGTGGAGGACAGAACACTACCTCATCAGCGACAGCGGCCAGCACCCCCTGTAAGCCGGTGCTATTTATCATTTTTATGCTATGCTATGCTTAAGAAAAGGCCTTAAACTTTCCTTTAGTTACGTTAGCATTAGCCTAGCGTCCAGCGATAGGCTCACGCTACTGAAGTGATGCGCCCTCTCTGCGTCCTATCTCGTCTGCACTCCTGCCCCTTCATTAGCACACGAGCTGACGATCTTCTCCCGAGTCCTCGGACTCTCATTGATCTACTGCGCCGTCTTTCCAGATTATTTCTTCCATAAATATTCAAGCAATTGTATCATTTCAGCTACTAGCATGTAGCTGTTAGCAGGACCGGTATTAATAGTCATTCGTGCCTCCACATCCTCCTCTCTCTCTCTGGTTGAGGCAGAAGGCCTCCCACGTCGAGCTAGCCTTCTGCCTGGTACGAGGGAGTGAAGCCAACCGGACTGGACTCGTTACATCGAGGAAATGCAGCCGCTTACCCTGATCGCAGTTCTCGCCGTGGCGCCCGGCGGGGCACTTCCTCTGGCACTTGCCGGTCACGTGGTCACATGACACCCCTGGTGGACAGGAACAGGTCCTCTCGCAGCCGGACCCGAAGGAGCCCGGGCTGCACTCTAGGGACGGATCGGGACGGAAGCGTGAGTGACCAGCGGTGGCAAGAAGGAGCCGAGCCGGCCGCCGCTAGGTTGCGCTCACCTTCCTTGCAGGTGTCGCCCTGGTAACCCGGCTTACAGACGCAGGTGCCGTGGCGACGGTGGCACTCCAGGGTGTTCCTCTGGACGCACAGGCACTCCTCGGAACAACCGGCCCCAAAGGTCCACTTTGGACAGGCTGAGAAAGGACGGTATATATTTTGATTGCGCGCGGAGTGCTTACAAAACTTAAAGAGCACCTGAACCGGTATGCTCTGAGTTCTGACCAGAAATCAGGTGCGTTATCCACCTCAGACAGTCGGATTATAATGCTACCAATGGCTAGGCTCCGCCACCAACTACCACAACCCAAAACCATGTACCATATGAGTAAAGATTGCACTTTCTGTGTGGGTCCAACTTCTGGTACTCTGCTCTTTTGCGCTGTATGCTTGGATGAAGTAAGTGATGGGCTGGTGGGAAAGTTGCGGGGGGCATATGGGAGGGTTGGAAGGGGTACTTACGTAGGTGGCAGAAGCGCCCGTAGAGGCCGGGGTCGCACAGGCAGGCGCCGTACGTGCGGTGGCAGCGCCCGTTGTTGGCACAATTGCACTTCTTATTGCACTGTTTCCCGTAGAAGCCCTTAGGGCAGCCTGGAGGAAGGACGGGTGACACAAAATCGAGGAGTGTGGGTCAGAATGTTCCCTCACTGATGGGGATGGGGATGGGGGGGGGGTGACTCACCGTCCTGGCACAACTCCCCGCTGACACCGGGCGGGCAGCGGCACCCACCGCTGACGGGGTCGCAGCTGGCGCCGTTCTTACACTTGCAGGGGAAGGAGCAGTTCTTCCCGAAATATGCGGCAGGGCAAGCTGTGGGAAACAATGAAGGGGGGGGTCACTGCTGATCTCTGCACGTGTGTGTGTGTGTCTGTATGTGTGTGTGTGTGTGTGTGTGTGTGTGTTCGTGTAGCCAGGTCTCACTCTGGTTGCAGATGAGGCCCGTCCATCCGTCCGGACAGTCGCAGCCGCTCTTCCAGAGGTTGCATTTGCCCCCGCTGGAGCAGTCGTCGCAGCTGAGACTGCAATCGTGTCCAAAGGTGTCGTCCAAACAGACTGGAGGCAGAAAAAGAGAAATAACAGGGGATAAAAGGACTTTAAAGCATCAAAAAAAAACAAATGCATCATGATAATATGGTACTAACAGTGTTATAACTGTGTTATATGTGAACCTGCAGCTGCTGACCCTGCACGCCCCCTGCCATTTATGGTCACTTCCTGCCCGGCGATCAGCTGAGAACCTACCGAACTTCTCCTCCAGGTTGCTCTCGGCCCTCAGCTCGCCTTCGTCGTCCTCGTAGTCGTCGTAGCGCTCCAGCTGCTGGCTGTAGTCCTGCAGCAGGGTGAGTTGCGGGCGGGGGAGGGGCAGCTCAACGGCGCCCCCGCTGGTGAGAGCCTCCACTGCGTCTTCCAGGGCTGCGGGGAGGAGAGCGGTGAGGAAGGCACCCTGGAGGAGGGCTACCTTCTACTTCGGTGAGCCAAAAACTAACTGCTGGGCTCAGAATCGGTCCTTTATCAGTGCTTGAATCATTCATTCATGCATTCTATACATCGCTAATTCTGCAGTCAGGGTTGCAGGGGTGCTGGGATCCCAGCTGTTGACGGGCGAGAAGCGGGGTTCACCACGGACCAATCGCAGGTGCGCATATAGCGACATCCAACCATTTATGCGGCTGGACCAGGGGTCGGCAACCCATAACACCCAAAGAGCCATTTGGACCCGGGTTCCTCGGAAAAGAAAACACCGGGGGCCCCAATTACTTTTTGACGTCTAAAATAAAGGCGCCACGGTATAACTTGCTTTTTATTACCTTTACACTTTGTATAAACAAGTGTGTACTGTGTTGCTTCAGACATTCACACGGAGAAAATTAAATTTTATTTATGTAATGAACTCATTTTGAGCTTTGGGCTTTCAGAGCGTGTAGCAGAGCCTTGACCTGAATTTTAAGAATAAATCGGGAAAAAAATCGCTGTGTCAGTAAACAATAAAAAAATAAATATTTGCAAAATATCTTCATAGATATTTATTTTACCTGGTTTATGGGACTTCTGCTCCTGAACTTCTGCGCACAGCATCTGCAGATCGGGACTTTACCGGCTGGCGGGTCTACCGGCTTCCGCGAGTGTGACGTTATTTTGAGCGGCGAAAAATAATAAATATAATTTTATTTCATATTTCAAGATCACAATAATCTTGCAACTTAGAACTAAAAGTAAAAAAAAAGGAATGAACACACTTCAATTAACCCTCATATTATGTTTAGGGTCAATTTGACCCATTTCACCCATTGACCCTAAACATAATATGAGGGTTAAATATTTATAATTTATTTACCCAAGCCGCTCGGAGCCGCAGTGTAAAGATGAAAGAGCCGCATGCGGCTCCGGCGCCGGGGGTTGCCGACCCCTGGACTAGACCGTTTATTATTGCTGCTATTCGAAGTCCGATCGCTGTAAATCTGGTTCGGATTTGCTCCCGGAGCTCCTTACTGATGTTCCTTGTACTCACGGACACAGGAGAGCCGGTCCTCCTCCAGGCGGAAGCCCCTCCTGCAGAAGCACTGGAAGGAGCCGGCGTTGTTCTGACAAGTGTGATCGCAGCCGCCGTTCCCCGCCAGGCACTCGTCCACGTCTGAACGCCGCCGACGCGCAGCGGAGACACCGCAGTCAGGACACCTTCTCCCAGCAGGTGAAGGTAAGCAGGAAGCAACCTTTGCGTCCGGGACGTACCGTCGCAGCTGCAACCGTCGGCGCTGAGCCTGTAGCCCGCCGAGCAGTAGCACTCGTAGCCCCCGGGGTAGTTGGCGCAGTCCTGCTGGCAGCAGGAGCTCCGCTCTGCACACTCATCCACGTCTGCAGGAGACAGGGAGGACGTCGACATGTCAACACCGAGGGCTTCCCTGTATGTCCACAGGGCTAAAGATAGGCTCTCCAGTGAACCTTGGGAGGAACCGGAGAACCCTGAGGAACCCACACAGACAAACATGGAGACTCCGCACAGGAAGGAACCTTGCGGGAATCCAACTAGGGATCTTCTGGCTGGGAGGCCGCTTGAATTAATAATAAGAATGCGGGTTCGCCTGGTCTCCTACCGACGCAGGTCTTCAGGTCGTCATCCAGCGTGTAACCATGGTTACAGGAGCAGACGGGGCCTCCGGTGGAATGCCGGCACAGGTGCGAGCAGCCTCCGTTGTTGTTCTCGCAGCTGTTGACGATCTCCATCTCGATCCCTGCCGGGGGAAAGGCCACGTCAGAACCAGGGGGACGCCGTCGCCGCCGCGCCGCTCGGCCGACGGCAACTCACTGTAACACTGCCTCCCGTCGGATCCCAGCTCGTAGGCGGCGTCGCAGACGCAGGCGAAGGAGCCCGGGGTGTTGCGGCAGCCGTGGGCGCAGAGGGATGCCTCGCTGCTGCATTCATCAACATCTGGGACAAAAAAAAATAGACGTTTGAAGGAGACTTGAGCGGGAGAACAACCTGAAACAACTGTGTATTAGCACAACGGTATTTAGGTTTAAATTGAATTAGCTAATAGAGACAACAAATATGGAGTTAAAATAAAATCTATCAATATTAACCCTCGTGCAATCTTAACATTGTGTTTACTCCCCTTGTCCTACGGGTCAAAAATGACCCATAAGACAATCTTTGTTCCCTAGTGGTGTACAGCCCATGTGGACACATAAACAAAAAAGAAGTATATCTTTTTCCAATTATGGGGTCTCTTTAGGAAAAGTCATAAAATTTCAAGTTGGAAAAAAATAGGTTAAGGTGTTTTTTCTACAGCTAAACATGGTAGTTGGTCACTTTTGACCCGCAAGACAACACAAGGGTTAATAATAACTGTGTTGCCATAGCTGTTCGTCTTTGTTGACACCCCCGCATCGGGGTGGCTAGCAGGGTAAGCTAGCTAGCAGGAATCAGGAACTAGCATTAATATTAATTAGCTCCTGCGGGGCTGATCATGTGATCTACCACAGGAGAACAGAATAGCCAGGTGATGTTCTGATGGCCTGGCGGCGGCAGTGGCGACGGTAGCGGCGGCGATCTCACCCTGGCAGCTCCGCCCGTCCTCGAGCAGCACGAAGCCGGGCCTGCAGTCGCAGTGCACCCCGGCGCCGTCGGACCTGCACTCATGCATGCAGCCACCGTTGCGGCGCGAGCAGGGGTTCTGCACTGTAATGGACAGAGAGGCGGCGGCTTTAGAAATCATCATCTGGAGGACCTTCATTTAAGATAAACATTCTGGGATAAAAAGGACGCCAAGAAGTTCTGGTCCTCGCCATCTGCTCACGTGTGCAGTGCTTGCCGTCCTCCGCCAGTTGGAAGCCCGGCCGGCAGCGGCAGCTGAAGTGGGCGACGGTCTGCTGCAGGCACTGGTGCTCGCAGCCGCCGTTCCCCACGGCGCAGGAGAGGACAGCTGCAGGAAAAGAAGAAGAAGAAGGGGTTATTGGACTCCCATCACACGTTCATCTACGTCAGACCCTCCGCAGGTGTTTGCCGGCCGCGGAAGAGGACAAAGCACACGCCGCCACCCGGTGTTTTCCTCCTGGAGGGCAGCGGTCCAGAACATCCATCAAACCCCAGACCTACGTTCCAGGCAAAATATTTCTCTGCCGCGGCCGCCGCGGCGTGTGGGATATGGCCAACCGCCACTGGAGAATCACACGCAACATGGCGAGCCAAGCCGGAGCCATCCGGGCGGGCTGATGGGACGGCGTCCCGGGCTTGGACGGATGTTCCAGAGCGTCCGGGTCAAAGGAGGCGCCGCTTCATCTTCCAGCTTAAATGAGGGCGTGATCACGATTATCACTCGTGACCTTCTGCCAACTTAGACTTTGGCGGTTGGTTTTGGTGGTCATCCCGGACGCAAAGGTCGCTTTCCGTTGCACTTCACCTCCTGGGTGAAGGGATTATTATAGGATATCAGGGTAGGTCCAGTTACTGGTCCTTGCATGGATCCACGAGTGGGCTCACATTAGCCGTTAGCAGTTTAGCTAACATGGCGATGTCGCCATGCTGCGGTTTCTCCCTCGTAGCCTTAACAAACCGGTTGTTTGGTCCAATGACGGAGGGATGGAGGAGGGGTGAAGGAGTGACCTTTGACTCTGGACTCCAGAGGTGGAGTCTGTATGAGTTTGGGGAGAAACATCAAGACGGTCCAGTGGATGGACAGACAGATATATAACAGACAGATGGGCTGATGGAGAGACGGGTGGACAGATGGACAATCAGATGGATGGACAGATGGACAATCAGATGGATGGACAGACGGGCAGATGTTACCGAGGCAGGTGCGTCCGTCCACGTGCAGGCGAGACCCCGGGTGACATTCACAGTAGAAGGAACCTCTGGTGTTGATGCATCTGTGCTGGCAGCCGCCATTATGGACCTGGCATTCATCAATATCTGGGGGGGGAGGACGGATGGAGGGATGAAGAGAGAGAGAGAGAGAGAGAGAGAGAGAAAGAGGGGAACTTACGGCTATTTGAATAAATCCTCTCATTACGAAGAGGAAAAAAAACATGGCGGTGGCGGCAAAGCCCAGATGAGCTGCCAAGCTGCAGGCTTTGGGATAAAGGTGCACAGGAGGAGGAGATGAGATGATGGATGTGCAAGGAAGAGAGTCCCACAAGAACCCGACACACACACACACACACACACACCGACACACACACACACCAATCCTCCCATGTGGTAACAACTACTGAACATTTAAAACCAAATTTAAATTCCTCCGCTTCTGGTTGGCGTCCCCCTGGGCCAAGACAACATGTGGAAAATTAAAGCGGTCGGGGGGGGGGGGTGCAAAACACACACACACACACACACACACACACTCCAGGCCAAGTGTGGACACTATAAACAAATAAAAAGAAGTGGTTTCTGAAGCACGACCACCTCCAGAGGAACCCTCCCCCCTACAACACACATTATTTTATGGGTCAGAGACGAAGAAATACTCCCTCATCTAAAAGTGCTATAATAAAGCATCAATAAGCGTCTGGAAAGCTGCTGTAAAAAAATGAAAAATCCTGAAATGCAAATTAAATTTCTTCCAATTGGAGATTTTATAAACATGCTGCCCCTCCACCTGATATATCAATAATAAAACCGTGGATGGACTCATACCCCAGGTGGCCGAGGAGCAGACGGGGGCGGTGGGTCCACGTGACCTCCCTGAATCAGGTCTTAACGCCCCCCCCCACTTTTGTGACATTATACCGGGGGGGGGGGGGGGGGGCAGGCGGAAGAAGAGAAGAAGGAAAGAATGCAGGATGCAGATCCAGAAGAACTTGGCAGGGAAGGTTGAAGAGCAGACCCCCCCCACGCCTCCCACCCGTAAAATCCCACGGCATGCTCTGGAGTGGGGGGGCGCCAGACCTTCTCCACCAGCCCCCCCCCTCCATCCATCCAGGGGAGCTGGCAGGAGCCCGTCATTCATTTTTCCATGTTTCCTCCTGTTTCGCTTTCCCTGGACGGGAATCCGGTCTTGTGGACCGCAAGCGCACACACACACACACACACACACACACACGCACACACACACACACGCCGCTCGGAGACAAAGCTACAGCAGCTGTTGGTTTTCACGGAGAGTGGTTCGGATGGTGAGACCTAAATACTACATAAATATATATATATGCATAAATAAATAACATGAACCCCCCCCCCCTACCTGCAGCCAGGAACCCGGTGCCGAGACCCCCGTTCCCATGGAAACAGAGGGCCCTGAAGCAGCCCCTCCGGTAGAACCCCAGTGGATAGTTGGCCCCGGACGCCAGGAGCGTCCCTCGGAGGACCAGCAGCAGCCAGACCCCCCCCAGGACCATGGCGGGAACGCAGACCTCCTCCTCCTCCTCCTCTGCCTCTTCGTCCTCCTGGTCTTCTTCTCACGATTGTGTTCACTCTTGACGGAAGCGCCGGTCACTACTTCTCATCCAGCCTGCCTGATATCCTCCTCCTTCTTCTTCTCTTCCTCCTCCTCCTCCTGGCTCCATCCTCCTCCTCCTCCTCCTGGCTCCATCTCCCCCCCCGCCGCGCCTGCAGCCCAGCCATGCGCGTCCCTTTCATTGAGCGCGGCTATAATTCACCTTTACAGGCCCACAGCCTGCATCTGCGGTACTTCATGGTCTCCACAGCACCACAGTACCGCCATCAAAGTACCGGGATCTTCTTCCAGGTGCTATAAATCCAAAGGGAGATGCTCCCGGTTGGAGGGGGAAGGGGGCGGGGCTTATTTACCCCCAGCTCCTCTGGTGAGGTTTTATTTTGCAAATCAACACGACCGCTTCCTGTCCTGTAGGTCCCCCAGCGCTGATGGAGGAGGTATGAACATCCAACTGAAACTGGCCTTTCTTGCTTCCCCCTTCAGTTGCATGCAGACCGGTTGCTTCCCCCTGCATGTGAACATGCAGCAGCAGGTGACTGAAGGTTCTCCAAAGTTCCCCACACTAAGTGTTGGGCGCTGAGCTGTTAACCTAAGAATATTAACCTCTTGAATGTCTGCAAACAACCTCCCCTCCTTTCCTCTCCTCTACTCCTTCCTCTGCTCGCCACCTTTCCTCTCCTCCTTTCCTTCCCTAACAGTCTGTCAGTCATGTAACGGCTAACAGGAACCTCTGCGCTTCAGCTGAAAGCCTTTTCCCAGCAGCTCCTCAGCTCTGGTCCAATCCCCCCCCCTCATCCCCCGTTCCTCCCCCAGTTCCTCCGCCGGCGGTAAACCCCCCCCCACCACCACCACCACCACCAACCCCCCGGCCCTTGGCGTCAGCACAACGGAGTCATTATTTTGATTAAACCAACCGTTTCCTGAGATTTCAGAATCAGGAACATCAATCCACCGCAAAGCGGAGAAGGAGGTTTGATGTTTGGGCTGGGAAGAAGCGCACTTTCTGTTGCCACGGTTACCGCAAGACACCGGAGTCCTCTGCTGCCAGAACATCTGCAGCTGGAGGTTCTACAGAAGAACCTTGTGGAACCGCCGTACGCAGTTCCCGGAATGCTACAAAAACTAGCATGTCGTATTAAAGGGTGGGTTGACACTGCTATTCAGCTTCATGGCAAACCCTACTGAGTGTGTGTGTATGTTAGTGTGTGTGTGTGTGTGTGTGTGTGAGTGTGAAACCAGGTGACCCGGATTTGATTGACTCCGCCCACCCAAGGACACCCTAGGAAGACTCCTGGATGATATTGAGAACCCGGAGGTGCGAGAACCGGCGCACCAGAAGGTCCTTGTGACATTGTTTTCATAATGTCGCCATGGCAACCACACCAGCTAGCAGGGGCTCACCTTGGCAGGTTCTGCCGTCGTCGCGGAGCTGCAGTCCGGCGGGGCAGCGGCAGTAGAAGCTGCCGATGGTGTTGCAGCAGACGGCCTCGCAGCCGCCGTTGGTCTCCTCGCATTCGTTGACATCTGACGAGGAGGAGGAGGAGAAGCAGCGGAGGAGGAAGGGGAGGAAGAGGAGGACAAGTCAGCGATGGGATGAAACAAAGCCCCCGTTGTGTTCGTGAGCAACCACAAAAACGCACACATGGACCCAAATCAGCGTTTGGGTTCGGAGCCGCTTTCAAATGTCGTTCGGATGTCGTGGAAAAACGGGACGTTCGGAAAAAAAGCAGTGAGCGAGGAGGACAGGAAGCCGGGGAGATCCTCCTTCCAGCCCGACCAGGGGGAGAAGGAGCAGCTGCAACCACGGAGAGCCAGCATGGGATGGAAAAACACAGCGGTGAGTTGAGAGGAGCTGAAGGAATAACGCGGCCACTGAACACGCCGCTGACATTGAACATCCCGATGACGTTGAAAATCCCGGTGACATTCGATAACCAGTTGGCATGAAAAAAACCCTGAATGCACCAGCGATGTTGAGCATCTGGTGACGTTGAACGCTCTGACATTGAACAGTGCAGTGACGTTTAAAATCCCGGTGACATTAAACAACCAGGTGACATTGAAAACCGAATTACATTTAAGGCCTCGGAGAGACTGAATATCCCGGGTGCGTGGAACATACCGGTTACGTTAAAAATGCGCCCCACACGTTGAACATCCCGCCGACATTGAACGCCCCCCTGACATCTACAACCCCCTAACTTTTCCTGGACGTGCAGCACGAGCAGCAGGTCGGAGTCAAGCTCAAATTCCATTTCCATTTTTTTTTCATTAAAGCTGTCGTCTGGAATGCCAGACAGAGTCTTCCCCTCAAGCTCCCAGACAACACATGATGACCCGGGTCAGATTCAGCCGCCGTCGGTCGAGAACAAGCCATAATCTCAGCCGCAGAACGCCCGGCGTGACGAGACGAGGTTAGAGACGTGCAACAGGAGAGCCCCGCGTCCTCTGCCAAAGCCCGAACCCTCTCATATGCAAATCAGCAGAGCCCCGCGCCTCCAGGATACATTTCCAAAACATGCACGATAAGTGTCGAGGTACGATTTCTGGCGGTGCCAGCCGCGGGTCACCTGGCACTGCACGTGCGGTCGCTAAATTTGGATCCCTCCGCCAGAAAAAGAAAGCCCCGTTCCAGCGCGGCGATCTCGTGTGAGGATCCGCAAGAAATCCAGCACTTTAAATGAGATTACTTCTGAAAACAGGCCTCGGCTTTGTGGCCGCGGCCAGCGGTTCCCGGAGAGAGGAAGGAAAAACATTAACAGACGGAAGAACGCCGCTTAGCCTCGCAGCTAGCTAATTAGCCAACAGTCTGTGGATCCAAACCCAAGATGAGATTTTTTTTTTTTTTACGTGCAGATCTCTGCTCTCTCTGTTCTGGAATCTTGCGCTCGAACCTCAAAAGCCAGGGGAGGAAATTAGGAGGCTACTTTCACTCTGCGCTAATTAGCTCGTAAAGCTAAAGTGGGATTACAACAGGAAGTGCGTGATCGCAAAGAATAACGTCTTAACTGATGCCATTGCTTTCCCCCATCCCAGCAGCCAGTTACACCCCCCAACCCCCAACACACACACACACACACACACACACAAACACACTCAGTGTTTACAACGTCTGGAAATGTTCACACCTGGAACCCTAGCCGTCCGAACTCGAACATCCCTTTCTTCGTCATCACACCGCTGCGGTCAAGAATGCGACTCCCAGGCGCCTTTTTTTTTTTCTCTCCACGTTTTTGCACTTCCTGGTGAGACGAGTCAGAGGGTTCAAACTCCCAGACAGGTGATGGTCACCTCAGAGACCCCTGGAGGGTTCCTGCATGCACATTCCTCCCCTGTTTGTGTTTGTAGGGCGTCCACATACACCCGTGCCGCAGGCCAATCAGGGGTCCGTCCAGGGTCACTGTCACGCTCATCACACTCCGGCATGCAGAAACACCGCCGCCGCCGCGAGGAGACCCCGATCCATTACGTCAGATCAGATCGTTCCAGAGCGCGTGTGATTTTACCGCCACCGATTGGCTCGGTGCTGCAGGTGGGCCTCCTTGAACCCGATGACCCCCCTCCTCCCCCTGGGGACGGAAGCAGTTTTTCCTCCGGGCTCCAGGGGGCGACGGTGAGACTTCCTGTTCGAGGGTCTTTAGCTCCCGTCTGTCAAAAGAAGTGAAACCGGAGCTCTGTCAAAGAGGAGCCTGTTCTCAGACCCCCCCCCCCCCTCCCCACTCCCAAAATGAGACACCAGATGCCGCCACCAGAGCGTCTGCAGATCTATTCAGGCCTGCCGGGGGTCAAAGGTCAAGGCTCAGGGTCGAACTCGGGGTGAATCCCAAGAGGTCCAGGTGCTGCCGGGTCATTCCAGTCCACGGGCTTTGCATCACGGCCAATGGGGGGGGGGGGGGGGGGGGGGTCACGTGCACACCCTCAGACACTGCACACCTTAATCTTTCTTTAATTGGTGCTTTATTTTGCATCATAAAGTAGCCTAGCTTCTCGGTTTAGCGCGTCACAGAGGTGTTGGATCTGGCGGGGGTGTGACTGACGACTCTTCATTGAGGATGATCATCATCTTCATCACCCTTATTTTCATCATCATTTTCGTTCTGGCTGCTGTTTTTCTCGAGACTTCATGGATTTAAGCTAACGTGGGAAAGCGGCGCTCTGGTCTGCCTGATGCCATCGGGTTCTGGGTTGCTGGCGGCGTCGGATAAACAGTTTCCTGGGGAGAAACTCGGAGAAGGGGGGGCCACGGCGAGGACCCCCAGGGGGATAGGCCTTGGACGGCGAGGACGCCGCCATTTACATTCCAATGCTGGATTGTGTGACTTCCTGCGATAAGGACAGAACGCCACCTCTCCCGGGTCCCAACAGAGCGGCTCGGAGCTCGGGGCCGGGGGCCAACGTAAACCAACAGGCCTCCGATATTATCTCAGAGGGTCATGAGCTGGAAAATTGCAGCGTTCATCAAGGATCAGGAGGGAGGTGGAGGGGTCGGTGCCGGGGGGGTGTACGGATAACCTGACCTGTTTCCTTTTAGCGGGCTGATCTGACAGCCTGCTGGGGTAGCTGAGCGTCCGCTCTGCACAGCTGCTTTCATTTACCAGGTGCTGTGGAGACGGGACGTGGAGGTGGAGGTGGGTCGTGTGAGCAGAAGCCGGGTCACAGGCTGACTCCCGGGCTGCGGGTTAGCTAGGACCGAGGAGCTGCCGAGCAGGAAGTGCATCTTAACCTTTGACCTTTGACCTACATCTGGATGGCTTGGGGGGGGGTAAAACACCCCCCTTAAATGGTACCCTGACATGGATCCTTTGCTCCCCCCCGTGGAAACGCCGCTTGGGCACCATGTTTGACCACGCGGGGAACGGCTGCAGCATCACCCCGTCTCGCCACACGCACACATCGGAGGCACTGGGAAAACCAGCATGCTCGGTGACCGCCGCCGCCACTGCCGCCGCCGCCGCCGCCTCGTGCACGTAATCTTCCACCCCCCCTGCTTTTCTCCAGGTCGCCCCCTTTATTCCTCTCCTCCGATCAGATCGCTCAAATGGAAAAAGGAATGTAAGATCCCTTGACGCTCCCACGGCAGCGCCGACTGTAATCGTTTGAAAAATCGTTTGGGGGGGGCTGGTGGCGAGGGGGGGTCCCATCACTCATCTTTACTGTCAGTCAAAGTTACAGGCCCAGAAACATGCCCAGCTGTGTGTCTTTGTCGCTGGAGGAACATTTTACGACCCATGTACAAAAGGGAGGGGGGGCACCTCTCCGACCCTGGGGGGGGGGACGACCCTCGACCCCTGTGCGTGCGCTCTATCCGCACCCGTCCTGTTCGAACCTGCGGGTATTCGCCGTGGCGGGGCCGACACATGGCGGCCAGGAGGAATCCAAAGATGTTTTGATTCTTCTCCCCGCCCTTAGAGCGCCCCCGGTGGCAGGAATGCAAACTGCGCTTCCTAGGTATGCTGCAGAAGGTGGCAGATACATGAAGGCCTCCAGATCGAGCAGAAACGCAGCTCTTCGGCGTGTTTTGGGCTTCCTTCTGGTCACGTCGACCTTGAAGAGAGAGCGGCGGTCGCCTCGTACCACGTGACCCGGACCCCCCCTCACCGCCGCGATCCCCTGGAGTCCAGGACGGCCTCCTCGGACCTTCTCACGTGGACGCCGCGACGCCGAGCAGATCGTGAAAACCGGGCCCGTCCGACCCGTCCGCTCGGCTTCGTATCAGAAGAGCGTCGACTACCCGTGCGTGAAGAGCGCCTCAGGTGAGAGGCCCCGCCCAGAGGTCCCTCTGCATCCTGAAGGATGGGAACCAGAGCTTTTCCCACCAGGACCAGGATTATTGCTGTAATTGTAGTTTCCTAACTCTTGTCACTTCTCATTTACCCCCACGAGAGACTGCCAGCGACCTTTAATCAGGAATGCTGTAAAAAGCCTAATGAGATGGGGGGGGCAGGAGGGGTGACTCAGCACAATTACAGGAGATTAGGATGCTAAAAGAAGACGACACGGTGGCAGCACCCCCCCCCCCCCCCCCCCCCCCCCCACAGGGGTCAGCCTCCTCCGGCTGAGGGAAACCATTATAACCTTTGGAAGATCTTTAACAATCAGCTCCTTTTCTGAGGTGAGGAGACAAGGAACCATGGACAAAAGGGGCCGAGGAACCGAGGAGACAAGGGGCCGAGGTGAATAGGAGGCGGGGAAATGAGAAGAAGAGAAAAACGAGGAAATGAGGAGACAAGCAGTCAAGGAAACTAGGAGGTGAGGAAATGTGGAGCAGAGGAGCCGACGAACTGAGGAATTGAGGAGACAAGGAAGACAAAGACAAAGTTCTCTCCAGGACAGTGGACCTGGTTCCACCTCCTGGAGGACTGCTGGGAGCCCAGACCTGCTCTGAGTAGCTCCTCGTCGACTGGAGCCTGCAGGCTGAAGGTGCTGGACCTCCACCTGCCCGTCAGCCAGGAGCTCCTCTACGTCTCACCTTCTTCTCATGAACATCTGCATGTCATTCCCAGAGCAGCTCGCTCTCGGAGTTCAGGGGTTTATTTTTACAGCAGGGACGGCGGAGAAGGAGCTCTTCCACCTCCAGTTCCAGCTCCGCCCACTGCATTCCTCCTGGACGTGCAGGAGGAACACAGATCTCGTGTTTGAGGAGAACCAGGAGGTCCACAGTGAGCTGCGTGCCTGGGATCACCTCGCCATCCGGTGCAGGATCGTCTCCGCATCGGTTTCTGAGGCCTCTCGGGACCACAGAGATTGACCTTTGACCTCCGTGCCCCCCACCAGTTTCCTGGCCGTGGGTTAATAGAACATCTGGTCCATCTCAACACCATCTATGGGATCATTTGCCAAGTTCTTTCACACTGTAGGAACCTTTTGCATTTCCGAGAACCTTCTGAGGTTCTCCGCGTTCTCCTGTCTGGGTCCTCCTTCTTCTTCCAGACTAAACTGGCGTGATTGACAGGTGGTCCCAGGTTAGACTCCGCCTCTAAGCCACCCCCCAACATCCTTTTTGGAGGGACCAATCAGGTTCGAGCAAAGTGCCCCCCTCATCTCCGTCAATTGAACGCATTCATTCATTCATGTGTCTGTTCATTTGTTCATTCTGTCATTCTGCACCTGTTGAGTCCAAGCAAACCAGGCCAACATTCCCCCGTGTTTGTGAAGTGGTTTTGTCCGGGGGCAGAGGGGGCGTGGCGTCTTCCTCCAAAGCTGTAATTACTGCGGCCTCGGAGACAAGGGCGCCGTTAAAAAGACAAACAGCTGACGGCAGACTAATTGGCCCCCGGAGCGGTTGCGGCGGCGGCGGCGGCGGCAGCGGCACACACGTGTGCACCGACCAGCGAACACAAACAGGGATGAACCACTTCAAAAAGCAACTGGGAGAAAAGACGCGGGGGGGGGGGGGTCAGCCATTAAACGACGAGTGAATCTACGATCGCGCGTTCCTCCTCGCTGTCGGCCACATCCTTCCTCTGAACGTAAACAAGCGACAACATGAGCAGTGAGCTGACGGCCTGCAGACCATGCCATGTGACTGAAGGGGGGGGGCACAGATGTTACTCATCGCCACAAGAATGTGAGGGTTACAGCGGAGTGGTATGAGCGAGACTGCCGCAGAGAGACCCCCATCCTAACCAGGAAGTGAAGTGAAGTGACCACCACCCCCACCGGAATGAGCCGGTCCGCCGTCGCCTCTTCGCCCTCCTGGCCGGGCAGCGACCCGGCCTCGACCCCAGCAGGACCCGAGGTAACGCGACAGCTGGGAGCGCATCGCTCCGTCACCCGTCCTGCAAATAACCCCCCAAAATTGTAACCCGGCCACCCCTCCCCCACCTGCAGCCAATCAGAGGCTCCCATGGCTGCATGTTTACACCGATGATGACAGCTGTCATTCACACAGTGGAACAATGCCAGAAGATTCCAATGTGGCGGCTGGGGGACAGAAGGTGGGGTCCCTTCACGCCCCGGCAGAAAGGTGGATGTATTTAGACAAAATGGCGGTCATCCACCGCCGGGGCAGAGCTTTTGATCATACAAATGTCCTCTGGGAGAAAATGGAAGATGCTGCCGCCTCACCCAAACAAATGGAACCCCCCGGTCCCCCCCGCCCTGTTTATACGATGGACTCCCCCATGAGTCCACTCATTAACCCCATTAGGTCCAATGGTTGCAGCCGTCGGGCTTTGGGGGTTAAAGCGATGTGGAAATACCATTTATGAATGCATGAATATTCATGAAATATACCATTATTTATGATTATTCCTAGACCCGCCCATCATATTTTGATTTGATGGTTGGGTTTGGAAGTGAACGCTCGAATCCCAGTCCAGTGAATGCATTTAATTGCGCTGGAGTGTAATTGGGGAGCACCGGGCTGTTCCAAAGGACGAGGGAGGACAGGGGGGGGCTTGGCGTGTAATTTGACCCGCAGCTGTGAAAACGGATGATCACGACCCCCTCCTCCCCCCTCCTCCCCCCTCCTCTTAAATGAATTGTCCCGCTTTCATCATTTCATCTCGGGGATGAAATTCTATTTGTTTAAATAAGAATTCGAGCAGCTGCGAGATTAAATCATTTCACCTCTGATCAGGGGAATGAAGGGGTGAATCCCCCCCCCCACACACACACACACACACCCCAGCTACCCTTGCATGAGCAGCACCCCCCCCAAACATCCAAGATGGTGCGCGCCGTCTGCAAACTGGTGAGGATGAAATTCAGCTGCAGCACTATTTCTTATATTTCCCGCCTCCTCGCGATCGGTTCGTAGGGGCATCGGGAGGGCAGGGGGTGTTACGCAACACACCCGCAGGGTGACCGGGGGGTTGACGCCACCTCGCGGGAGGGCAGCTCAGATCGGGGTGACTGATGAGCACACTAAGGGCTCGGTTCTTACATAACGCTAAACACGAGGAAACTAAAAGGCTCTGCAGAGATCCAGAGCGAGGAACCACCGCAGATTGACCTTGATTCAAGCAGCAGAATGGTCCGCAGGGTCCCGGACAGACTGATCTGCAATCGGGGTACTGGAGTTCTACTGAAGCGTTGACACGAGAGGAATTTCCTGCGGCGCGGTGTTATCAGAAGCACAACAAACCTCCGCTGCTTCACCGCAACGGCTCCCGCTCGACAATGGGCTCTGCTGATAATACTGTCAGAGACGCTGGTTCAGGGTGCGAGTGGTGGAGGTGGAGGTGGGGTCAGTCAGGTCAGAGGTCAGAAGCGCTTACTGCATCAGCGGACAGTGACGGGAAACCATACACGAGACATGGGAGAAACATCAAGTCCTCACAGAGCGGCCATTCCAACACGGTGAATGCGATCTGTAATACTAATGAATCAATTGATTCATTCATTCATTCGTTGGCTAGCATGCTAAGCTTGTGCTCAGGTGAGGCCAGAGCAAGAGCTAATCTGGCTAACCAGAGTTCCACCTGGAAGAGGAGGCTGTCAATCCCAGTCTTGGAGACATCCAAGCGTTCACCCTCTCATTCACACCTGTTCCATGAACCTGCTCAATCTGTTTCAGATGGTGAAGACGGAGAACCTGGAGAAGCCAGGCAGGAGAACATGAAGACTCCATGCTGTTAGAGTAACAAACAGTCCAAAAACACGCATGGAGGTTCACAGGAGACCTCAAACTGCCATGGCATGTGAATGAATGAACGAGTTGTATGTCTCTATACGACATGCCGATAAGAGGGTGAATGGCTGTATGTCAGTGTGGGTTGTGATGGATCCAGGGTGAATGAATGAATGACTCGGTAGGCTCCATCATGCTTGTCGTCTTTACCAGACGTGACGGCTCGGAGGGGATGCTGTTCCTGGCTGATACCGCATGCGGCTCCTTCTGCATGATGTCACCCCAAAGCCGACCTTCATGTCGGTCCTCCAGGAGGTCTGGAGCTCCGCGCGAGACTCCTCCGGCCCAGGAATACGTGCCGTGAGTCTCTGACCTTTGAGCGTGAACTCTTTGAGCGCTAGAACTCGCGGGTCGAGCGAACACATGCTCCGGCTCCCCGCGGGCGCAGGAACGCTGACGAGAGCGGTACAGACGGACGGGGGCGCGAGACATTTCCGGGACATTTCAGAATCCACTGACTAACACCAGAAGACAGGATGAGCGCGCAAACGCCTGATGTTCTACTCACCGTACTGGCAGCTTGGCCCGGAGAAGCCGGCGGGACACTCGCAGAGCTGGGCCGAACCCTCCCGGCACCGGCCCCCGTTGAAACACACGCCGTAGCTGCATACCGCTGCTCAACGACGGATCAGGTGCGTTGGGAAGGGAGACAGAGACGGCGAAGGTGAGTGGGGTTGAACAATCGATGTAAAAGCAACATACATAGCAACGTCGTAGCAACAATAGCGTCAATTTTTACCAGAAGGGCTGATAATAAGAACCGGTGTAATTGCACACCGGTGGGAAGGTTGTTCCTGGACTTCGCAGTACATGTAGTTTTGTTATCAATTAGTGAACGATTCATAATAATAATGAATAATTAGTGAATTTCTTCAATCACTCATTTTCAGTCAAAAGTCTATCTCAGCATACAATTGGAGACAAACGTTCACCCTCTCATTGACACATCTGCACAGTTTAGGGTCCCCAGTGAAACTCCTCCATGTGTTTGGACTATGGGAGGAACCTGGAGAACCCTGAGGAACCCCACGTAGACACGGGGAGAACATGGAGACTCCACACAAAAAGTTGTGTGTGTGTCCCTTTGGTATCAAGCCTTCTGGCTGGTAGGAGGAAGCGCTAACCACTGCAGCTACCAAGGAAACCCTTGTTTACCTGAGAATGATTTTGTCACAAACAACTGCAAGAACATAGCAGAAGGTGACATCAGGAAGCTGCAAGGTGACTCCAGCTCATCCATCTCCCGCCCCCAATCCATAAATCCCCCGCCGGTCAAGCAGCTTAGAGGTGAGAGGAGGCTACGTGAGCTACCAGCTTGGAGGTGGACCATCACATTCCTGGCACCGGCGCTGCACGTCAATCACCGCCGTTCTTCACCTGACGTTCCCTCACATGTCCAAAAATCCAAGAACAGGGAGATGATGACAACTGGCGTCCAGGGTCGACCAATCAGCGTGCAAAAAGACCTTAGCTGGAATTCCACCGCCGATCCTCCCTGGGATGCTGGAGAAGAAGTTGTCCCAGAGCCAGCCAGACTCTCCTGGCATCTTCTGCCAGACAAGCATTTTTCCGCGTGTCTCATCCGCCGAGAGTCCGCGTGACCAATCACCACATCAGGCGCCGCTGTCTCTGGCGTGGCGTCGTGCCCATATATGGTCGTGATGATGACATCATGGCGCTGCGGCGTGGCCTCTGCTGACCCCACGCCGATGGAGACGCGGTGAAGATCCAACGCTGAAAACAAATACCTGGCTGAAGAACTCGTTCATCTGTTGGCAATCAGTCCAACCACAGCGGTGCACTCTGGCCTCCGAGCTGGAGGATCTGGGTTCACAGAGAGCCTCGTGTTCTCCTGGAAACGGCCAGGGTTCTTTCCAGGTTCTCCTGCCTGAGTTCTCTCCATGTAGTCCTACTTGGAATTTCTCAAGATTCTTCTGGTTGGGTTCCCTCAACATTCTTCTACCCAGGTTCTCCATCTTCCTCCCACGGTCCAAAACCAGTCAGCAGGTTCATTGAAGGCTCTACATTGTCCACAGGTGTGAATGAGAGGGTTGGACGTCTCCGTGTGATTGACAGGTGAGCGGATTAAGCTCCGCCTCTCGTCCAAAGGTCAGCTGGGATTGGCTAAACAGATCCATGACTCAATTTTTAGCTAGGTGATTGACAATCATCAGGGGTTGGAGAAAGTGTTAAAAGAAGGCTAAAATGACAAATGCTAAGCCAATACTCCACTTCCCGCATTTTTTTGTGCTTTTACTTTATATTTCGTACAAATTTTTCACGGTGTTTCAGTAATCTGAACTGCACCGTCGTGCAACCAGCGGGGGAAAGGGGGGTGACCTGTGAGAGATCTTCAGCAATCAGAGGAGTCACATTCAGGAAACTCCTCTGAGAGCTAAAGCTTAGCCTTCATATCCGCCGTTCCACACCATTCAATCCTCAGACAACCTCTGACACACACACACACACACACACACCCGGAGGGATATTAAAACCACTTCTGTTGCCAAACTGAATCTGAGATTGTTGTAGATTCTCACAGAGGTTTTCCGAACACAGTCACACCGTCAAACGCTCTCGTCCACGCTCTCGTATCTGTGTCATCTCCCAGCCTTTTGCACGATTTGTGAGGTCAACGAAACCCGACCCCTGCAGGGAGACCACCGCGCCACCGCTAATCTGATTCATAATCACCATTTATTCCCAGAGTCTCGGTGATGCACCGCTGAGCTTCTACGTTTGGACGTGGAACCGTAACCGACGCCAACATTGTCCACTGGCTGGGACACCAATGCAGCGAAGGAGCCAGATGATCAGATGAACAGCCATCAGTGCACGTTGGACACTAGACAAATCCTGCACATTGGTCAGATAGAACCCGGCAGGAACCAGAACCATCATCTTCAGCGCAGTGATGACACCGCCAAACCGACGGGACCTCCTTGAATTAAAGTGAGAAGCTGCAGAGAACCTTCAACCCGAAGGTCAGAGGTCACAGAAACAGGTCAGCACAGTATGAAGTCAGCAGCTCAGAAGGGGTATGAACTTCCGTTCTTCTAAGATGCGCGGGGGCAGAATTCTTGGCAACTCGAGGTTCCTTCTGACCGCCCCCAACATCCTGAGCCCCCCGGGAGTCATTCCTTAATGTGGCGTGCAGCGTGGCTTGAAACTCGCTCTTGTCCATCAGAGCTACATGTCCACATCCAAGTTACACGGACGGGAAGATTAACGGCTCCCAGCAAATGAGGACGCCGGGGAACCCAGGAGGCGCTAACCTTACGAGTGGCCGCGGTGTATGTCTGTCGAGCTGCTTGACCCCCGGGGGGGGAAACTACATTTGGTTCTGTTTGGTGCCTTGGTCCCATAATAGGAGCACGCGGCTTAGCGCTGTATTTTAAGGCAACAAATCATGTTTTGCCGCTCAAAGGAATGCGCCATTTCAAAGGTTCCCTCCGGCAAAACAAAAAAAAAAAACAGGGCGCAAGACATCAAGACCCCTCTGACAGCTCTCTTTGAAAGCCTCTAAATACCGTTTAGGCAGCAGACGAGTTTCGGTGTTCCGAGGCAGGCACATTAGCGCTCAGCGAGAAGGGTGCGAGACCCTGTAATTAGGATATCGAGCGTTTTCTGGGCCTGACATGCATCACGCCGTACGTCTGCGGCGCTGCACCAACAGACCCTGTTACTAGAATGCGGTAATTGTCCCCTGCTCTGCTCAGCCTTTGCTTCTCCTGTTTCAGCCAGTCCGGGGTGTTTTGAAAGTCGAACTTCAAACCAAATTACACACCTGACTCCGCCAAGGAATGTAAGCTAAGTCAAAGAACGCTGGCGACTTTTCTGGACTTTGAGATTCTCCAAGTTTAGATTTGGGAAAAACAACAGCTCTTCATCAAGTGCTCTGCACTTTCCTGAAGGGAGGCAGGTGCCCCGGAGAAGTGTGAGGCTGCAGAACCGCACTTTCTTGAGTTCCGGTCACCAAGCCTGCCTTCGTCGGAGCCTTTGCGGACAAACATTCAATACCATTTAGTTGAATACGACCCGCTGCACCTTCAGCGAACGTCTCACTGGTCTCATTGCTCTGGTTTGCCAGTCTGTCGGTGGTGCACGCCGGCGAAGGTGGCGCGAAACCCGCCAGAAGATTCTGCTGATCAGGTGATCAAGGTGCATGGTCTGCCGGTCCGTCCCGTCACACGCATGCATGAAGACCACCCAGGGTCAGACTCCGGTCAGGTTCCCCGATCCGAGCTGCCGGGCCGTTTCACATGGATCCACCACCGCCAGCTCCCTCCAGCCACAAAAGGAGGCGCCAGCTCCCATTCAGGCCCAAACCAGGACAACGTGCCGGAGGAGCCATTGTCCCCGTCCTTCGGGCCCCGTCACAAAGCTCATTGTTGCCGTCAATCAATTTAAGTGCTTGCTTCCACTCAGGGCTGACCCTGGCCACCCCAACCCCGACCCACACCACAACCCCCATCCCCATCCAGCAGCCACGGGCTGAAGCTAAAAGGTCCTCCAAACTTTTTTAAGCGGAGGAAGTCACCCTCAGAAAGTCAAGAGCTCTTCACCTTCGGGAGGGACGGATAGTCACCGAGCCAATTGGCGTCTTTTCAACGGAGCAGACAGTCGCCTGGGTCGCAGACACCAGACTGCGTCTCCACAGAACTTCCCTCCAACCAACAACGCAGACAGCTTGTAAAAAGCCCCGGGAAGGTGCGACTCCCCTGTGGAACAGCTGCCATTAATCAGAGCACATTCTGACCGGGGATGGAGTTTGTCTTCAGCTCTCCGAGCAGATGTCAAACAAATCCTCCATCCAGATTAGCTGTTTTCCTGAGCTGTGAAGACATTCGACTTTTCATAGGGCAGACGATTCATTCAGCCCTCTGCTAAATGGCTGCTTTGGGACAGAAACGTTCTAAGAACACGCTTCTAAGAAGTGTCCTGCTCAAATTTGGTTCCAGGACGTAGCCTCCTCATGGGTAAACTTTGAGTTGTGAGTTCCTACAGGCTCTAAGGGACCACGGGAGTATCTGCAACATGCACCAACACAAACCACAGAAGAAGAAGAAGACGACACGGACAACATGGAGGTGGAGTTGCCACAGTGTTCATGGAATAATAACCATGGACTATCAGATGGTTGGAATATTGTTATCTTCTCCCTGCGCTGCTTCGCCGTATCAAGAAACCGTTAGCCATTAGCTAACTCTGCACTAATTCTGTTCCAAAATGTAGACGTTCCTCTGCAAGGCTTGGAAACCCCTCTGAGGCGTAGCAGGCCAGAAGAGCAAGGACCTCTTTGTCACTCTATTTCTCGCTTCTGTCCATTTTGTTCCAAGAAAATATCTGATCAGTGACCAGGATAAGTTTTACAGATGCTAACCGCGGTCTACAAGGAATGCCTGGTAGTGGGTGTGGCTTATGAGTTCCACTAATCACCAATAGGCTATGAGTTCCAATGAAACTGTAAACGACCCGTCCTCGGAATAAGAGCCAAACCGATCCTGGAAGTCCACTGTCCCTGGGCCCGCTGCTGTCCCAAGGCACCAAAAAACAGGCCCAGTTCCAGAAAAGCTTCAGGGAACTCCAAAAGGTTCTTGCAGTGAGAAAGGGGCTGGTGACAGAGCTACGAGGGCTCCAATGATGGTCGCCGTCGTCACTTCCCGGGCCTTTGTGCGCGTCAACTGAAACATGATTAGACCCTAAGCCGGCTCACAATGACCACGGATCATTTGCTTAATTACCTCACACTAATGGTTTATGAGGGTGCGCGCGCACACACACACACACACACACACACACAAACACACAACAATAGAAAAAGGGCAGACATTGAATTGCTGAATTGCCGGTTTCTTGATCTGAAGCAGGATCCATCCAAGAGTTGCTGCTGGGACAAAAAAAGAAAAAAGAAAAGCATCTCCCGGTGAGTTACTGCGCGGCTAGCTTGTAGCCGAGTGCGCGGGGAGTGGGGGGGGCGACGGCGGTGTGAGTTTGCTTTCATCCCGGTTCAGCAGCTCAAAGTAGAAGGGTGATTAGTTTGACCCGTCTCAAAGTGCTGTCACGTCTTTGGTTACATAGATAAAAGCCCTGGCTCTTGTCGAAAAGAGCAGCCATTGTCGCGGTAGAAGAAAGGCGGGGAACAAACCCCCATCCCACCACCGTCACCCCTTCCTCATTCGCCGAGATGATGGGAGACACTGTCCGGCCCTCAGGAATGCCTCCTCGCAACGTCTAGCTGTTTTTTTTGTTTTTTTTTTTTATGTATAAAACAAGCCCGGCTCTCCTGGAAGAAGACCCAGAGAGCAAGAAACACATTCTTGTATAATTTAATACGGGGACCTTCTCCCCCGGAAACAAAGGGCTCTTTGAAGGGATGCCGTAATAAGACGCCGACGACAGGCACGTCCAGGAGATCTTCTCCTTCTGCCTTCTGCTCCCCCCCCAAGACCACCGTCCCAAAAGCCCATCTGCCCCGGGAGGGGGTGTGAGGACAAGGCTTGAGGAGCTCGGGATGTTTCCCAACAGGCCGGGGACAGAGTGTTTACGGGAGGTCTTTGCCAAGGGCCCGTCTACGGTATGCAGGCTATGCGATCTGGATCGCTGGCTGCAAAATCCCATCAAAGGAGGCCTCCGGGGTTTCAACGGCGTGAAGTTAAGCTGATCCACAAGGAGACTGGCGGCGGGCGGAACCCTCCGCATCCAACCCCAAGCGAGAAGCACAACCGCTCTTCCATACATGGACCCACAAATCCGTGCGCCTCGTTCGTCTTTTATTTCGGCAAAGGCTGTGATTGGCCGACGCGAATGCCCGGGGGAAGACCTTCCTGTCAGACGAGGCGCCTCCGTAAGACGGAGAAGGTGACCGGTCATCTCTTGGGATGAAGGGCCTGTTTTCCGCAATCCAATTTGGGTGTCGACACTTGAGCAACCCCCATCCCAGACCTCACCCTGTCTCGATCCTGCTTGGCAGCTGATAAAATCTGCTAACACTTCCCAAACGGCCAGAGAAAAGCCCTTGACCCCACTGACCTCTGTCCGAAACTCCCTCCCCATGACTCTGGGGTTCACGGGTTCAACCAGGAAGCAGGTGGAGATACTTACGGTAGAGACAGCCGGCCTCTCCGTTCAGCTGAGACCATCCGGGGCAGCACTTGTGCACCGTCTGGTAGTCCTGCCTGTACACCTGCCGGTATGCCGTGTAGTACGCGGTTCTGTCGGGGGCGGGAAAGAAAAGGAGCCGAGTTAGGACCTTCAAGACAAAACCTGAGGGATCGGCAGATGTTTGGACGGGAACAGGTGAGGTTGGAGGAGATGAAGGTGAGGTTGGAGAAGGTGGAGCAGCACATCTGATGGTGATGGCTGGAAGACAACCATGACTCTATGATGTCATGGTGAACAAACTCCTGAGCTTGTTTATGGTTTCCACTGATCAACTAATAATGGTGTGTGTGTGTGTGTGTGTGTGTGTGTGTGTGTGCGTGTTTGTGCGTGTGTGTGTGTGTGTGTGTGTGTGTGTGTGTTAGTAAGCTGAGATGAGAGAGGCGGGTTTTAACTTGGACAGGTAACCTGTCATTCACAGGGCCAATTTAGAACAATTAAGGACCATTTAGTGGACTTGACATTTTTGGACAGTGGGAGGAAGGTGGAGAAAATGGATCCAGGGAGGAGAAGATTGAGAACCCATACAGTCAGGAGAACATAGAAAGAACGCACAGCGAGAACCCAATGGATCAGTAGAGCAGCCACTGGAGGTGACGGCGTCCGGTCAGACACCTGATGTTTGACCTCTCGGGTCGAGAACGTTGACGTTTGAAATGAGTCCAGAAGGTTGGAAGTTCATCATTCTGACGTTTCTACTAAACACTGTTTACTTGTTCATGACACCAAGAGGTCACGAGGTGCCAGGGTGTGTGTGTGTGTGTGTGTAGACACACTGGATGTGGCTGCGTGTGGATTAGAAGCTGTGTGTCCTGGTGGAGGAACCGTACCGACCCTTCCCAGCACTCTGAAGACCACATCAGAGGGAAGCGCCCGGCCCTGTATTTTGGGACCCCTCTCATTGCCTCGCCGCCGCGTTATTAGGCGCCGCGGAAGCACCTTATTCCTTCCGTTGGCTCGGGGAACCACTTCTGACCGAGGTGCGGGAGGCCCGAGGAGGCCCGAGGAGGACCTTCCTGCCCAGGAATGTGGACTGCAGAGACACCTGGCAGTGAACCGGGCTGCACCTCGCGTTTGAACGGGGGAAGCTGAAGGCTGTCATTAGCTGGGAGGCGGAGGGTGGAGGTAAACATCTCCGATACGCATGACTCAGGGTGGCATCGCGAAACCGGTCATCTGCGCGGGGGTTTTTTTACGGTTTTCCCCCCCATCGACTCACCTGCGCTCGTACCCGACGCACCACGGCTGCGCGGCGCAGCCCTGCTTCCACACCTTCACCATGCGCGTGAAGGCCTGCACGCACGGCTGCCTCCGGGCCACCAGAAGAACCTCACGCTCCGCGCAAACGTTGGGCCTGCAGAGAAAACCAGGAGGAAGAGCGTAAGCAGGAGGTCCGGCGCCAGAAAGGTGGCGTGAGTTTGAATGTTTACAGCCTGTCAGGGCGAGCCAGGGGGTCGGGAGGGTTGAAACGGGGCTCATTCCACACACCAGCGCAAGATACTACCTGCACTTCACCCTGCGTGAAGTTACAAATTTTATGCACGGAGACAGGCGGGCGAGTGACGGAGGTCAATATTTCCGCCCCCCGCGGGTTTAAATGGGTCGAACCCGGGGTTTTTGTCCTCCTGTCGGACGGCAGGACGGACAGGAGGAGGACGGGGAAACTCAGAAAGCGATGGAGACGGAGCAGAAGGCGGAAGGTGGACTCACATGTGAGGCTGCAGGCTGCTGGAAGCCTGAGAGACCTGGATGGCCATGAAGAAAAGATAGAGAGCTGCGACAGCCATCTCCTCCTCGCCTCTTCACCGCCTCCTCCTCTTCTTGTCCTTCTTCTCCTCCTCTTCTTCTCTTCTTCTTCTCCTCCCCCTCCTCCTTCCTTCAGCTTCAGACTAACCACGTGAAAGGCTCGCGCAGACGACCATCAGCGCGAGCCTTTGCATCGCGTCAGACTTGCAAATCAACTCACTAACCAACTAACTAACCCGCTAACCCGCTAACTAACCCCCAGACCGTCCGGCTGACCGGGCGGAGCGTCGAACGCGTACAAACTTTCTTAAAGTTCCTCAAGAAGCTCCGGAGGAACCGAGCGGAACTTTGCGTGACAGCAGCGACACGCCGGCTCCCCGCCTCTGCGCGTGCGTGTGCGTGCGTGTGTGTCTCTCTCTCTTTATACGCGCGCGAGTGTGTGCGTGTGTGTGTTTGGGTGTGCGTGTCTACCTCTGTTTTTTTCGCTCTCTCTCTCTCTCTCTCTCTCTACCTGTGTGTGTTTTTTCTCTTAGTGTGTTTTCCCTCTCTCTCCTCTGTGTGTGTGTGTGTGTATGTGTGTGTGTGTGTGTGTGTGTGTGTGTGTGTGGGAGGAGGGCTAACTCTCTCTCCGCCTCTGTGTGTGTGTGTTTTCTCCCTCTACCTGTGTGTGTCTTCTTACAGTGTTTTCTCACTCTCTCTACCCGTGTGTGTGTTTTTTCTGTGTGTGTGTTTTTCTGTTTGTGTGTTTTCTCACTCTCTCTCCCCCAGTGTGTGTTTTGTGTGTCTGTGTGTGTTTTCCTGTGTGCGTGTGTGTTTTCTCACTCTCTCTACCCGTGTGTCTATTTTTCTATTTATATGTGTGTCTGTTTCTGTTTATTTTCTCTCTATACCTATGCTTGTGTGCTTCTGTGTGTGTGTGTGTGTATGTGTGTGTGTGTGTGTATGTGTGTGTGTGTGTGTGTGTGTGTGTGTGTGTGTGTGTGTGTGTGTGTTCTCTTTCTCTCTCACTTCCTTCCTCTCTCTCTTTCAGTTCCCCCTCTTCTCTCGGACTGCATTCTTTCACTCTTTTCACTTGGTAATACGCGTTTTCGTGTGTGTCTAAATGTGTGTGTGTGTCTGGGTGTGTGTGTGTGTGTGTGTGTGTGTGTGTCTGGGTGTGTGATGGCCAACAGCTGATGGTGCGCGTCCCCGCGCACATGCACGTCTGTGACCCTGCGGGGTCCCGGGTCGCAGCTTCGCTCCTCTCGTGCCCGTGACGTCAGCGCCCCCTCGTGGGCGGCGCTGGATGGACCGGAAGTCCGCGCGAACGTCAGACCGCGCGTGGGTGGCAGTGGTTCCGCTCCGCGTCACGTGACACAGACGTTATTATGCATGAATAACATCACATTCATATAAAAACATAAATGAATAAGTAAATTTGAGTTAACAGATCCCCACGTAAATAGCACTAATGGATTTAGTTTGTATTTATTTATATATTTGTCTTTTTGTCACTTTTATAGTTTTTATTTTCATTTTTTTTTAAATCAGTGTTTTTGGTAAAAATCTCTACAGTGTCCTTGAGTGTCAATTAAGGTGCTTAAACAACATTTATTGTTATTTTTATTATTATTATTAAATTATTATTATTATTAGTAGTAGTAGTAGTAGTAGTAGTAGTATTACCACACATGCACACACATACATATACAGACATACAGTTTTTTGCAAAAGTACTCCTAGAACCTTTCCACATTTTGCAACAGTACAACAACAAACATGAATATATTTTGTTGGAATTTTATTTGAGAGGCAAGGTGGCACAAAATTGTGAAGTTCGAAAAAATTGTGCTTGATTGTATTTTTTTTAATTTAAAAAAATAGAAGAAGAAGAGGGAGAGGGGGAAGACGGGGTAGGAGTTATCGTGAAGGAGTTTGTCAGGAATGTTCTGGAGGTGAAAAAGAATGTCAGATAGATTTATGAGTCTGAAACTGGAAATTGAGGGTGTGATGCTCAATGTTGTTAGTGGCTTTGCCCCACAGGTGCGATGTGAGTTAGAGGATAAGGAGAAGTTCTGGAATGAGTTAGATGAAGTGATGCAGAATATCCCCAGAGATGTGAAAGTGGTAATTGGTGCAGACTTCAATGGACATGTTGGTGAAGGCAATAGAGGGGATGAAGAAGTGATGGACAGATTTGGTATACAGGATAGGAATGCGGAGGAACAGATGGTGGTAGACTTTGCAAAAAGGATGGAAATGGCTGCGGTGAACACTGTTTTCCAGAAAAGACAGTAACATAGGGTAACTTCTAAGAGCGGAGGTAGGAGCCCGCAGGTAGACTACATCTTGTATAGACGAGGTGACCTGAAAGAGATCAGCGACTGCAAAGTAGTTGTAAGTGAGAGTGTAGCCAGACAGCATAGGATGGCGGTTTGTAGGATGACTCTGGTGACAAAGAAGATGAAGAGGACAAAGGCAGAGCAGAGGACAAAGTGGTGGAAGCTGAAATGGGAGGAGGGTTGTATGGTTTTCAGGGAGGAGTTGTGAGAGGCTCTGGGTGGTCAGGGAGAGCTTCCAGATGACTGGACAACTGCAGGCTGATATTATCAGGGAGACAGGTAGGAGAGTACTTGGTATATCATCTGGAAGGATAGTGGATAAGGACACTTGGTGGTGGAATAAGGAAGTGCAGGAGTGTATACGGAGAAAGCAGTGGCAAAGAAGAAGTGGGACACTGAAGGCACTGAAGAGAAGAGACAGGAGTACAGGGAGATACAGCGCAAGGTAAAGATAGAGGTAGCAAAGGCAAAGCAAAAGGCTAGACTGGTGCAGGACATGTATGCTAGCTGTCAGACAGTAGTGAGGTGTGCTGTAGGTGTAACAGAGAAGTTCAAGGTGGAGTTGGGACATCAGAACCAGAATTGCTTTATTCGCCAAGTAATTTTGCAAAGACAAGGAATTCGCTCGGGGTTGAGTGTGCTAAACAGACAACATGTAATCAATATTAAATAAATGAAAAATAAAAAGGAGATCAGGGCGATCATGGTTGGTTGTGCAAAATGGCAAGTTGTGCAAAGCAGTGTAAGGTTGTGCATTACAGTTGGTTTGGATGCCTGGAAGCAGGGCTCAGCTCTGAGCCCCGACTTGTTTGCAGTGGTGATGGAGAGGCTGACAGATGAGGTTAGACAGGAATCTCCATGGACCATGATGTTTGCAGATGACATTGTGATCTTTAGTGAGAGCAGAGAACAGGTTGAGGAAAATCTTAAGAGCTGGAAGTATGCTCGGGAAAGGAGACAAATGAAGGTTAGTCGTAACAAGACAGAATATGTGTGTGAATGGGAGGAACACAGCTTGAATGGTGAGGCTTCAGGGAGTGGAGATCAAGAAGGTGGAGGATTTCAGGTACTTGGGATCAACAGTCCAGAGCAACGGAGAGCGTGGAAAAGAGGTGAAGAGACGGGTCCAAGCAGGTTGGAATGAGTGAAGAAAAATGTCAGAGGTACTACGTCACACATTCATATCAGCCAGAATGAAAGGAAAGGTGTATGAGACAGTGATGAAACCAGCGATGCTGCATTGTTTGGAGGGTGGATCTGGGATGGAGACTGTGTGTATAGGTTCACATATATTCATATAGAAATTGTAAACATGTGAAATAGAAATCATTTACTGAATATATGAACCAATGGACCTAAAATAAAACGCATGAATGAATAAATATACAAACATGAATTGATGGATACATAATGTTAAATATGTTACTATTAAATGTATTATAATTATAAGTTCATCATTATGTAAGATTTAAATTTAAAAAATGAGAATAAATAGATTTGAATGTTGAATTTTGGTTCATCTAGTTTTTGATATATATGACATTTGTACAAACAAAAAAAATAAAAATATAAATATAGATTTTTTTTTCAAAAATAGTTGAAAAAATGCACTTAATAAAAATAAGTCATTATTTTCTTCAAATATTTTATGTCAATTTAAAAAATCGTTTCTAAATGTTACATTTATGTTATGTGACATGTTTATCTGTGAAAATGGTGAAATGAATTTCCAAAATAAAAAGTTGAATAGATGTAAATGTAAATGTGAATGAAAATATATTTCTATTATTTTATCATTTATTTTTCATTTGAGATACAATTTCAATTTTATGAATGGAAATGTTACTGAAAATGTTAAGCAATTGGTTAGATATTTTTATGCCTTTTGTATTTAAAAGTTTCTCTCCTTGAAGATCTTTCCTCGTGTCCTATATCATCTGTTATGTCTTGTCCATATTCAGGGTGAAAAACCCCAAACATATATAATATATACAAGCATTAATTAAAATATATATATAATGTTCAATATGTAAATCTAATTTTATTAATGTATTAGGTATACATTTAAAACCAAATCTTAATACATTCGCAAATCAAACTACATATTGCATTTGTGAAACATAAATATGAAATTTTTAGAAATACAATTTGCATTTAAACGTAAACAGTTTTGTAAAGTTGTTTTTTTCAAACATATAAATAAAGGAGCACTTAATATGAATATATATCCTTTTTTTTTCCTTCGTTATTTTTTTTATTGTGCATTTGTATAAGAATAAATAAACATGGTAAAAGAGGGATCTATATGAAACTAAATGGATTTAATAATGTAATAATTATTATCTTATTTTGACATAGTAGCCGTGTTTAAATTTTAATTTTATAAATATATGTATGTGTTAAAACATATATAAATATTTTTCTCCAAAGGATTTCAGATATTTGTCATATAAATTTTATATGTTTGAAATGATTGACATAATTTCAATAATAAAACTAAAAGCTAATGTAAATGCAACATTGTATAATTTTTTTACATTACTTTTTTGCTACTATTTTAATTTTCATTATATATATGTATTTTTATCATGTATAAAAAAACGAAATACTGTATATATTAATGTATGTATATATTTTTTAATTTTCAATGTTCAATACTTCTTTGACTATTGTTTTATTTATTTTGTTATTTGTTTTCATTTAATTTCATTTCATTTAATCGTCAAAAAATATAGCAATAAATAAACAATACAATAAAAATAATATGAAATTTCAAAATAGCCAACAAATTTTGGAATTATTCTATTTCATTTTATCATTTTAATTTTTTATTTTATTTTACACATATATGAAAAAGCACCAAGTGTAAAGAGATAAAAATAATTCTTAAATTTGTTGCACATTTTGAATTTTATATTATTTTTATTTTATTGTTTATTTATTGCTACAATTTTTTGAAAATTTCTATAAATATAATCTCTTTACAATTCGTGATTTTTCATATATGTTTAAAATAAAAAATAAAAAATAATATATATATATACATATATACATATATGTATATATATATAAAACCCTAACGCCAAGTAAGAACGAGTTTTTACTTTTTAGAATTACATTTTTTAAATTTCTTTTTAAAATGCATGATTTTAATGTAGTAGCAGTATTGATATATAAATGTAGCTTTCAATTTTTTTTCCAAATTTTTGAATTTTACTTTATAAATCTCTATAAACAATGTTTTTCATTTTTCGTATACTTGTAATATTCTATAGAATATCTTATATATGTAATAAGTTTTCAGTTGTCTATAATTTATACATTTATTTCTATGTATAGTTCAAAATATCATAACTCAGAATATGCATTTTTTCTCATTTTTTAATTTTGACTTTTTAAATTATACAAAATCTATCATTCCTATATTAAAAATGTTTCATTTGTAATTTTCTAAATGGATGCACTGTATGCATGAATTAGATGAATAAATAAAACATTTTTTTAATATTGCAGATATTTAAAATATAAAGTCTCAATCTTCAAACCTTCAGTATAAATGTACTTGTATGACTGGAACTTAACATTCCCAGTTCAATTCTCGGTGTGTCATAGTGTGTCGAAGTGTTGTCGAGCAAGACACTGAACCTCTAAGCCTCCCAGAAAACTTTTTTTTTATTAAGGATAACTTATTATTATTATAATTATTATTATTATTGGTAGAGAAAAAAACAAATAAAGGCGTGTTTTGTTTTCCCTTATAAAGCCTTTTTCTCTTGGTGTTTTAATTTAGATGTATATGTGTGTGCATATATAATGCTTTTATAATGATGTATATCATTTTAAAAATATGAAATAAATGAGTTTGAGAATTAGAAATATATTCCAAGTGTCGAAACAACGATAGTCGGGCTTGCCTCTGCTGTCACCCGCTGGTGAAAGTCGTGTAATGCACTGTTATTATACAGAACCATTGTCCTGAGCGTGGGTAGCCGCGGGTGGGAGGAGGAGTGTGCGTGGGGGGTCGTGGCAGGCAACCTTCGCACGACCTGTTACCCACTAAAGTTTCTTTTTTGACCAAACACCGTTTCACAACTTCCGCTTTCACCGGGGAGCTCATTTTTCCGACGGTCCCTGAACGCCACGTCCCCCTGTTACCGCTCGGAGTGAGTTTGTGCGGTAGCATGCGGCGTGCGTGTACCGCGCTGCAAGCACTCCGACACACGCACACCGTTCACCCCGTCCGGAAGATGTCTTCGTCGGCGGCGGGACGCCCGGCCTCCCTGCTCGGCTCCATGGCGTTCGGCGGCCGCGCCGACGCCGAGCAGAGCTCCGCCATGGTGGCGGCGTTCCTCCGGCGTGGGCACAAATGCGTGGACACCGCGTACATGTACACGGATGGGAAATCCGAGGAGTTCATCGGGGGAATGAAGCTCCCCGCCACCGGTAACGCGCCACCTCTGAGTCTCACCATTTAACGAAAATCATTAAAACTTAATTATAAGACGTGAAATGACGGCTCGATGAAGAGTTTCTGATCGCTGTTACGTAAGTTTTAGAAAGGAGTCCAACGTCCAGTTAGTTCCAACCCAAGTAGTTAACGTCGGTGTATTTTAGTGTGTATCGCTCCCTACCGTGCGGGAGTGGGATGACATCCACCGCATGCGGGTGAGAAACGTCATAAACACGCAGGTTGACTCTTATGTGACAGTAAGCATCGCCACGAAGGCTAACCCGTGGGATGGGAAGACCCTGAAGCCGGAGAGTGTGCGCGCTCAGCTGGAGACGTCCCTGCGAAGGCTGCAGACCGACAGCGTGGACCTCTTCTACCTGCACGCCCCCGACCACCAAACCCCCATCAGGGACACCCTGGAGGCCTGCAACCAGCTGCACCTGGAGGTAGAGGAGGTGCAAGACTCCCCGAGCGGAGAGGCAACCTCAGCTGATGCCTGACCTTCTACCTGCTCCCCTCGCAGGGAAAGTTCAAGGAGTTGGGTCTGTCCAACTACGCCTCGTGGGAGGTGGCTGAGATCGTCTCCGTCTGCAGACATAACGGCTGGATCGCTCCGACCGTGTACCAGGTGACCCGTCGCCTCCTTTACCGATCCAGATCAATATGCGGTCCCGACCGGGAGGTGACTTTGGGACGACTGTTGCGTCCACAGGGGATGTACAACGCCACCACCCGGCAGGTGGAGACGGAGCTGCTGCCTTGCCTGCGCTACTTCGGGCTGAAGTTTTACGCCTACAACCCTCTGGCAGGTAGCGTTTCATTGTTGCTATGGTTACATTACAAGGGGGGGTTCGTCTTCAAATCACTAGGCAAACCAGTGGATGGGTTTTGTTTGCGTCCCCAAATTAAATCCCACCCCGCACCCCCTCAGGCGGCCTCCTCACTGGAAAGTACACCTACTCCGATCAAGAGGCCTCACAGCCTGCGGGACGATTCTTTGGTAACAGCTGGGCCGCGGCGTACAGGGACAGGTGAGGCCCTGGGCTGATAGATTTCATTAGATATTATGGGATGTGCAGCTCAGCCCCCCCCCTTTTTTTTTGGTTTCAGATACTGGAAGCAGAGCCACTTCCAGGCCATAGATCTGGTCCAGAAGGCCCTGGAAAAAGCATACGGACCAGACAAGCCCGCTATGACCTCCGCCGCCATGCGCTGGATGTACCACCACTCCCGCCTCCAGGTACCTGCTGCTCCACCCCGTGCTCTGGGCAGAGATCATCAAGCGTGGTCTGGTGTGACCCGCCTTGTTCGCAAAGGTGGTGGAAAGGCGGACCGATGAGGCTCCACAGAAATAACCCTGTTTGCAGATGACACTGTCATGTGTAGTGAGAGCAGGGAGCAGGTGGAGGAACATCTCAAGAGGTGTCGGTGTCTGCTGGAGAGGAGAGCAATGAAGGTCAGCTGAAGAAGACAGAATACATGAGTTTGATTGAGGAGGACTCAAGTGGTCAGGTGAGGCTACAGGGAGTGGAGATGAAGGTGGAGGACTTTAAATCTTGAGGGTCAACAGTCCAGACCAATGGAGAGGGTGGAGAAATATCTGCAAGCAGTTTGGAATAAATGGAGAAAAGTATCGACTAAAATGAAAGGTGGGAGAGGAGATGGTGAGAGCAGCCCAGTTATCTAGGTGGAGACACTGAAAAGACAGGTGGCAAAGATGAAGATTTGGAGGTTGGAGAGGATCAGGAAAGAGTCTTAAGATGGACGTGGACATCAAGGACGGATGGTGAAGATCTAGGTAGGATAGGGGCGGCATAGTGCAGGAGGTAGAGCTGAACATTCTTGGTTCGAGTCTTGGCTCCCCTTAGTGCGTCAAAGACTTGTTGTGCAAGACACCTAACTGCTCCCCTGGCACTGGTAGACGGTATGCTTACTGCTTCATCCATGATGGGGTTCATTGCAGAGAAGGAATTTCCCCACAGGGATATAAAAGGATAAATTATTATTATGAGGTTTATGATGGAGGGAAAGAGGAGAGGGTGAGATGGAGGCAGGTGTTTGGCTGTGGAGACCCCAGGAGGGATCAGGCCAAAGGAAGACAATTCGAAGACCACTCTCTTTTCTGACGTTTTTTAAACTTAAATGTTTAAAAGCTTGTTCTAGGTTGGGAAAATGGCAGCGCGGGATGTTGCAGCTCTGCCGTCACTGACCGCCGCTTCGCCCCCGCAGGGCGACCTCGGAGACGGCGTCATCATTGGCATGTCCACCATGGAGCAGCTGACGGAGAACCTGGCCGCCGCTGAGGAGGGACCTCTGCATGCCGGCGTGGTGGAGGCCTTCGACCAGGCCTGGAATCTGGTCGCCCACGAGTGTCCCAACTACTTCCGCTGACGACCCCGACCTCCCGACCCCTCCAGAGAGGACACACCGCCCCTCCCGATGGGAAATCTTGACTCTTCCAATGTTTCAAATCTGATTTCTCTTGCCCCGGAAACAAAATCACCGACTCTGCATACACTAAGCAAAAAACATCATATATTCTTCAACAATTAAAATGTGTTTAAATGACGGCGTGTGAAGTATTTGTACGCGGTACATCCCCCGCTGTACTTCAAAGTATACAACACTTTGAAGTACTCGGACTGCAGTCTCAAGTTCAGTGAACACGTTGCTCCAGATCTCAACCTTCTGCTTCTGGATGAATCCTTGCAGCAAGGATTAAACACAGAGTGTTTCCGCCATTCCGCTTCGTCCTCCTGGTCGTCGTCGTCGTTGTCTTCCCGATCCAGCGCGGCCCCGTGGTCGGCGACAAAGTTCTCAAACTCTCCTGTCTCGGAGCTCCACATGCATCTGATGTTCACCTTGAACTCGGCCATCTCGATGCCAAACAGTTTCTGGGGGCAGAAAAGATGGATTAGGAAGTCGCTTCCGACGCGATCCGTCTTATCGTTGCCTTGGGGAACCCACCAGGATCCGTGCCTGCTCCGGAGTCAGAACATCCCCCTCTTTACAGACTCGGTGGTCCTTCAGCAAGGTCACCACCCCTGGTGAAGATACGACAGATCGTTTGTAATAAGACGCGAAGATCTCAGACTGGCCTTCCCCTCGCGCCGGTGCTCGCTTACCCTTCTTGAGGATATAGATATAGATTTTTTTTTCAAAAATAGTTGAAAAAATGCACTTCATAAAAATAAGTCATTATTTTCTTCAAATATTTTATGTCAATTTAAAAAATCGTTTCTAAATGTTACATTTATGTTATGTGACATGTTTATCTGTGAAAATGGTGAAATGAATTTCCAAAATAAAAAGTTGAATAGATGTAAATGTAAATGTGAATGAAAATATATTTCTATTATTTTATCATTTATTTTTCATTTGAGATACAATTTCAATTTTATGAATGGAAATGTTACTGAAAATGTTAAGCAATTGGTTAGATATTTTTATGCCTTTTGTATTTAAAAGTTTCTCTCCTTGAAGATCTTTCCTCGTGTCCTATATCATCTGTTATGTCTTGTCCATATTCAGGGTGAAAACCCCCAAACATATATAATATATACAAGCATTAATTAAAATATATATATAATGTTCAATATGTAAATCTAATTTTATTAATGTATTAGGTATACATTTAAAACCAAATCTTAATACATTCGCAAATCAAACTACATATTGCATTTGTGAAACATAAATATGAAATTTTTAGAAATACAATTTGCATTTAAACGTAAACAGTTTTGTAAAGTTGTTTTTTTCAAACATATAAATAAAGGAGCACTTAATATGAATATGCATCCTTTTTTTTCCTTCGTTATCTTTTTTATTGTGCATTTGTATAAGAATAAATAAACATGTTAAAAGAGGGACCTATATGAAACTAAATGGATTTAATAATCTAATAATTATTATTTTATTTTGACATAGTAGCCGTGTTTAAATCTTAATTTTATAAATATATGTATGTGTTAAAACATATATAAATATTTTTCTCCAAAGGATTTCACATATTTGTCATATAAATTTTATATGTTTGAAAAATGATTGACATAATTTCAATAATAAAACTAAAAGCTAATGTAAATGCAACATTGTATAATTTTTTTACATTACTTTTTTGCTACTATTTTAATTTTCATAATATATATGTATTTTTATCATGTATAAAAAAACGAAATACTGTATATATTCATGTATGTATATATTTTTTAATTTTCAATGTTCAATACTTCTTTGACTATTGTTTTATTTATTTTGTTATTTGTTTTCATTTAATTTCATTTCATTTAATCGTCAAAAAATATAGCAATAAATAAACAATAAAATAAAAATAATATGAAATTTCAAAATAGCCAACAAATTTTGGAATTATTCTATTTCATTTTATCATTTTAATTTTTTATTTTATTTTACACATATATGAAAAAGCACCAAGTGTAAAGAGATAAAAATAATTCTTAAATTTGTTGCACATTTTGAATTTTATATCATTTTTATTTTATTGTTTATTTATTGCTACAATTTTTTGAAAATTTCTATAAATATTATCTCTTTACAATTCGTGATTTTTCATATATGTTTAAAATTAAAAAAAAAAAAATATATATATATATATATATATATATATATATATATAAAACCCTAACGCCAAGTAAGAACGAATTTTTACTTTTTAGAATTACATTTTCTAAATTACTTTTTAAATTGCATGATTTTAATGTAGTAGCAGTATTGATATATAAATATAGCTTTCAAATTTTTTTTCCAAATTTTTGAATTTTACTTTATAAATCTCTATAAACAATGTTTTTCATTTTTTGTATACTTGTAATATTCTACAGAATATCTTATATATGTCATAAGTTCTCAGATGTCTATAATTTATACATTTATTTCTATGTATAGTTCAAAATATCATAACTCAGAATATGCATTTTTTTCTCATTTTTTAATTTTGACTTTAAATTATACAAAATCTATCATTCCTATATTAAAAGTGTTTCATTTGTAATTTTCTAAATGGATGCACTGTATGCATGTATTAGATGAATAAATAAAACTTTTTTTTAATATTGCAGATATTTAAAATATAAAGTCTCAATCTCCAAACCTTCAGTATAAATGTACTTGTATGACTGGAACTTAACATTCCCAGTTCAATTCTCGGTGTGTCCTAGTGTGTCGAAGTGTTGTCGAGCAAGACACTGAACCTCTAGTTAACTGCAGAAAACTTTTTTTTTAATTAAGGATAACTTATTATTATTATAATTATTATTATTATTGGTCGAGAAAAAAACAAATAAAGACGTGTTTTGTTTTCCCTTACAAAGCCTTTTTTTCTTGTTGTTTTAATTTAGATGTATATGTGTGTGCATATATAATGCTTTTATAATGATGTATATCATTTTAGAAATATGAAATAAATGAGTTTGAGAATTAGAAATATATTCCAAGTGTCGAAACAACGATAGTCGGGCTTGCCTCTGCTGTCACCCGCTGGTGAAAGTCGTGTAATGCACTGCTATTATACAGAACCATTGTCCTGAGCGTGGGTAGCCGCGGGTGGGAGGAGGAGTGTGCGTGGTGGGGCGTGGCAGGCAACCTTCGCACAACCTGTTACCCACTAAAGTTTCTTTTTTGACCAAACACCGTTTCACAACTTCCGCTTTCACCGGGGAGCTCATTTTTCCGACGGTCCCTGACCGCCACGTCCCCCTGTTACCGCTCGAAGTGAGTTTGTGCGGTTGCATGCGGCGTGCCGACACACGCGCTGCAAGCACTCCGACACACGCACACCGTTCACCCCGTCCGGAAGATGTCTTCGTCGGCGGCGGGACGCCCGGCCTCCCTGCTCGGTACCACGGTGTTCGGCGGCCGCGCCGACGCCGAGCAGAGCTCCGCCATGGTGGCGGCGTTCCTCCGGCGTGGGCACAAATGCGTGGACACCGCGTACATGTACACGGATGGGAAATCCGAGGAGTTCATCGGGGGAATGAAGCTCCCCGCCACCGGTAACGCGCCACCTCTGAGTCTCATCATTTAACGAAAATCATTAAAACTTAATTATAAGACGTGAAATGACGGCTCGATGAAGAGTTTCTGATCGCTGTTACGTAAGTTTTGGAAAGGTGTCCAACGTCTAGTTAGTTCCAACCCAAGTACTTAACGTCGGCGTATTTTAGTGTGTATCGCTCCCTACCGTGCGGGAGTGGGATGAGATCCACCGCATGCGGGTGAGAAACGTCATAAACACGCAGGTTGACTCTTATGTGACAGTAAGCATCGCCACGAAGGCTAACCCGTGGGACGGGAAGACCCTGAAGCCGGAGAGTGTGCGCGCTCAGCTGGACACGTCCCTGCGAAGGCTGCAGACCGACAGCGTGGACCTCTTCTACCTGCACGCCCCCGACCACCAAACCCCCATCAGGGACACCCTGGAGGCCTGCAACCAGCTGCACCTGGAGGTAGAGGAGGTGCAAGACTCCCCGAGCGGAGAGGCAACCTCAGCTGATGCCTGACCTTCTACCTGCTCCCCTCGCAGGGAAAGTTCAAGGAGTTGGGTCTGTCCAACTACGCCTCGTGGGAGGTGGCTGAGATCGTCTCCGTCTGCAGACATAACGGCTGGATCGCTCCGACCTTGTACCAGGTGACCCGTCGCCTCCTTTACCGATCCAGATCAATATGCGGTCCCGACCGGGAGGTGACTTTGGGACGACTGTTGCGTCCACAGGGGATGTACAACGCCACCACCCGGCAGGTGGAGACGGAGCTGCTGCCTTGCCTGCGCTACTTCGGGCTGAGGTTTTACGCCTACAACATTCTGGCAGGTAGCGTTTCATTGTTGCTATGGTTACATTACAAGGGGGGGTTCGTCTTCAAATCACTAGGCAAACCAGTGTTTGGGTTTTGTTTGCGTCCCCAAACTAAATCCCACCCCGCACCCCCTCAGGCGGCCTCCTCACTGGAAAGTACGCCTACTCCGATCAAGAGGCCTTACAGCCTGCGGGACGATTCTTTGGTAACAGCTGGGCCGCGGCGTACAGGGACAGGTGAGGCCCTGGGCTGATAGATTTCATTAGATATTATGGGATGTGCAGCTCAGCCCCCCTACCCCCCCTTTTTTTTTTTGGTTTCAGATACTGGAAGCAGAGCCACTTCCAGGCCATAGATCTGGTCCAGAAGGCCCTGGAAAAAGCATACGGACCAGACAAGCCCGCTATGACCTCCGCCGCCATGCGCTGGATGTACCACCACTCCCGCCTCCAGGTACCTGCTGCTCCACCCCGTGCTCTGGGCAGAGATCATCAAGCGTGGTCTGGTGTGACCCGCCTTGTTCGCAAAGGTGGTGGAAAGGCGGACCGATGAGGCTGCACAGAAATAACCCTGTTTGCAGATGACACTGTCATGTGTAGTGAGAGCAGGGAGCAGGTGGAGGAACATCTCAAGAGGTGTCGGTGTCTGCTGGAGAGGAGAGCAATGAAGGTCAGCTGAAGAAGACAGAATACATGAGTTTGATTGAGGAGGACTCAAGTGGTCAGGTGAGGCTACAGGGAGTGGAGATGAAGGTGGAGGACTTTAAATCTTGAGGGTCAACAGTCCAGACCAATGGAGAGGGTGGAGAAATATCTGCAAGCAGTTTGGAATAAATGGAGAAAAGTATCAACTAAAATGAAAGGTGGAAGAGGAGATGGTGAGAGCAGCCCAGTTATCTCGGTGGAGACACTGAAAAGACAGGTGGCAAAGATGAAGATTTGGAGGTTGGAGAGGATCAGGAAAGAGTCTTGAGATGGACGTGGACATCAAGGACGGATGGTGAAGATCTAGGTAGGATAGGGGCGGCATAGTGCAGGAGGTAGAGCTGAACATTCTTGGTTCGAGTCTTGGCTCCCCTTAGTGCGTCAAAGACTTGTTGTGCAAGACACCTAACTGCTCCCCTGGCACTGGTAGACGGTATGCTTACTGCTTCATCCATGATGGGGTTCATTGCAGAGAAGGAATTTCCCCACAGGGATATAAAAGGATAAATTATTATTATGAGGTTTATGATGGAGGGAAAGAGGAGAGGGTGAGATGGAGGCAGGTGTTTGGCTGTGGAGACCCCAGGAGGGATCAGGCCAAAGGAAGACAATTCGAAGACCACTCTCTTTTCTGACGTTTTTTAAACTTAAATGTTTAAAAGCTTGTTCTAGGTTGGGAAAATGGCAGCGCGGGATGTTGCAGCTCTGCCGTCACTGACCGCCGCTTCGCCCCCGCAGGGCGACCTCGGAGACGGCGTCATCATTGGCATGTCCACCATGGAGCAGCTGACGGAGAACCTGGCCGCCGCCGAGGAGGGACCTCTGCATGCCGGCGTGGTGGAGGCCTTCGACCAGGCCTGGAATCTGGTCGCCCACGAGTGTCCCAACTACTTCCGCTGACGACCCCGACCTCCCGACCCCTCCAGAGAGGACACACCCCCCCTGCCGATGGGAAATCTTGACTCTTCCAATGTTTCAAATCTGATTTCTCTTGCCCCGGAAACAAAATCACTGACACTGTATACACTAAGCAAAAAACATCATATATTCTTCAACAATTAAAATGTGTTTAAATGACGGCGTGTGCAGTATTTGTACGCGGTACAACCCCCCGCTGTACTTCAAAGTATACAACACTTTGAAGTACTCGGACTGCAGTCTCAAGTTCAGTGAACATGTTGCTCCAGATCTCAACCTTCTGCTTCTGGATGAATCCTTGCAGCAAGGATTAAACACAGAGTGTTTCCATCATTCCGCTTCGTCCTCCTGGTCGTCGTCGTCGTCTTCCTGATCCAGCGCGGCCCCGTGGTCGGCGGCAAAGTTCTCAAACTCTCCTGTCTCGGAGCTCCACATGCATCTGATGTTCACCTTGAACTCGGCCATCTCGATGCCAAACAGTTTCTGGGGGCAGAAAAGATGGATTAGGAAGTCGCTTCCGACGCGATCCGTCTTATCGTTGCCTTGGGGAACCCACCAGGATCCGTGCCTGCTCCGGAGTCAGAACATCCCCCTCTTTACAGACTCGGTGGTCCTTCAGCAAGGTCACCACCCCTGGTGAAGATACGACAGATCGTTTGTAATAAGACGCGAAGATCTCAGACTGGCCTTCCCCTCGCGCCGGTGCTCGCTTACCCTTCTTGAGAGCGGTGGGAAGGCCCAGCTGCCTCAGCTGCGGCTCCATGGAGTGGGTGAAGTGTTCCAGGGGTCCCTCATCCAGCGTGATGTCCATCTTCGCCTGGTTCCCCGCCCGGGCATAATCCACCTCCTTGAAATGGGTGAAGTACCTGCAGACCAGGCGGTTGATAAGCATCATCCCGATGGCACGGCCGCAGAAACAACGAGCGGCAACTGACTTACTCCTGAACCTCATCTTTAGTTTTGTTGGTGAACAGCACACCCACTTCTCCTCGGAGGTGCTTGCTGACCTGCTCGAGGAGAAGAGAATCAGTGGCTCTGGCGGCCAAGTCTGAGCCGTTGCGGAGAAATCAGCATTTTATTTCTGCATGCAACACAAACATTTTAATGTTTTTGCCGCCAATCTCTGTGCAATCAGTGCTTGATGGTGTGCATGACTGTCACTGACCAATTTAATTTATATTTCATAGGCAATAGTCGACTGAAACATTCATTCAACTTTGTCCATGTGATTTTGGCTCCTAACCCTCGGTGCATTCCGCCTGCACATCAGCGCGGGTGTTACCTACATCAGCAGTAGCCAGGCACAATTTGAGCCACCCAAAATAAAAATCAAATATGTTTTATTTGAATTTAATAGTTAAGTGTTACACTAAAAAAAGGAGCTAACATAACATGAGATCCTTTATTTTCCAAGCCCCTGAACTCCCGGGTGTAATAATAGGAATGTTGTAATTGCAACAAAGTCTTCAGCGGGAAGATCATTTGGGGTACCGGCCCCTGCTGGAGGTGTTCCCTACCTTGCACAGGTTATCCTTGTACTCGTCCGTTTCCCCTTTCCCCATTGCAATTATCATTACTTTGTTTTTGCCAAAGAAGAATCTGCAGGAACAAAGATGTACAAAGTTGTGTTTGTGGAAATACTTGTATTAAAGTAGCTGGTTGAAGTCCCAGTACCTGCTGTGTTTCCAGGCCGTCCTGATGTCTTTAAGTTTACTGTTCCTCATATTGTCCACGGAGAAGACAAACAAATACTTGTAGGTGTCCACACAACTTCGCAACTGGAAAGTAAAAACAGGTAAGACGGTTGGATTACTCTGAAAGCAGCTGCACCTGAATGAACAATGTAGGTTTAGGACAAGACAGATTATTATTATCATTACCACTGAGTGTTAGGCTTTGACATGAAAAACATAACAAATCATTATCCTCAACATCCTCTACTCTCACACCTTCCTGTCCCCTATCCATCCATCCATCAACTGCCTCTCTGGTCTTCTTCTAGATCTCCTACGTCAGCCTGCTTCTACCCAAATCTTCTCCATCCCTCCTCTGTCCATGTCCAACTCAGTCTGACTGGGTCCAGAAAATCTAACATGCACTGTCCCTTCTGGTCCTCTATCAAAGAAAGCCCCAACACCTTCATCCATTCTGGTCTCTAAGCAAGTTAATAGTACCATATTTAAAAGACAAACAAACTGAACTGCATCATATAGTTCATCAAAAAAAGAAACCTCAAAAATTGTACTCATCATACCGATCAAATGCAGTCTCCTTCAAGCTGATGGGTGCAGCTTAGATTTTAAATATTAACTGCAACCGTTTGTCATTAACAGTTTTATACCCAGACTTTGGCAGTGTGTTCCGGACAGCAGACTGGACAAATGTAGATTTACCATGTGGTATTTGAGTTACCAGTCACCCCGGTTATCCACTCACTGGTTACAGCGTATTAAAACGTTAGGAAAAACAAAAACTCACCTCCTCTATTAGCTTCTGTTTCAATTCCAGTCCCTTCTTGGCGGTTTTCGTTAAGGAAACTACGGAGAAATTATTTAAGAAAGGGTTAGAAACGGCTAAAAACACTGCTAGCATAGCTACAGACTGAGCTGCTGTTAGTATGTTTCACGGACTCCCGTGTCTTTTGAGATATCTGTGTCGGCCGTTATGAGCGACGAAACTATTTAAAAGTATTACTTTGCCCGTGGATCTGTGTCAAATATTTTCCAAATGTTTATTTGCTCACTTTTCTTGTCCCTCTTTGACTTCGGCATGGTTGCGTCTCACGCTGTCCTCTGCCCGTGGCTCCGGCACAGGCGCACGTGAAGCCAAAGGACCCCGGATGTTTCGGTGCGGCGGGGGTGGCCCGCGGCGCGCCTGACTAGAAATGCTTTTACACAGGCGGATTTGAAACCGCGATCAAACTTTTCCACTTTTATTTTTCTGTTTTGATCATTTTAATCACAGCTTTTATGGTCAACCATGTACCTGTATTTATGGAGGCCAAGAGGGGGACATTTCATGCTAATCCTTTGGTATATCGTTGTTTTCTAAACTTAAGAAGGGAAACGACGGTGGCTATTTTGCACCTCTATTTCACAAATCTTTTTTAACAAATTCCCAGAATTATTAACAACAGTGCGTCCAGTTAATTAACTGAAAACACGATATTAATATGAACATCTCAACGAGGCCCTCGGTAAAAGGGGTATACCTCATTTTACCACTAGAGGGCACTTGGAGGCGAACACTCCTGCACACTGTGTTTGTTGACAAACAATAATAACCTTTTATACAATAATAATACGTTACCCAAAAAAGCTTTTCCTGTCACTGAGTTTATCGTATTGTACTCCCAGATCCTGTTTTTGTTTCCTTTTCCGTCTCCTGGCTTCACATTCACGTATTGAAAGTGGATTCAAGGAATAAATCACTACTCGTTGTTTGTGCAGGTGTAGGGCCAGGGGAGGTTTTTTCAGAAAACAAAAGAAAACAACAACCGCTGGAGTTTCTCCTCAATATGGGATTTCGGTCAATGTGCAATGTGACCAAATGCATGCACGAAATAGAATTAGAGAAGCTTTCTTGTCATTTCAAAGTGCAATATAATGAAATTGAGGTGCATCTCGAGTGTGTGCTGGTCACACACACACACACACACACACACACACACACACACACACACACACACACACACACACAAACATACACACACACACACAATGCTTAGGTGGATAGAAGGCAAAATGCACAGAAGTTTAGTTGCACAAAAATGACCGTGTATGAATGGGTAACAGCTGAATGTAACAGCCGAAGCTAAATCAGTGAAAGGTGATCACATGACGCGCCGTGGGCGATTATGAGCGGATGATGTCACCCCGTGGGAGGCAGGGCTGTTGAGACGACCCCGCAAATCACTTCCAAACGACCCGCCGGTCGTCCAACCGTTGGAACCAACCGGAAGTTTAATCATCCAACTAGTTGGAAAGAAAAAAAAAACGGAAAGCGTCCCAGGCCCCGATCCAGCTCCTGGAGGGTGGAGGTGGGAGGGGCTCCAGGCGGCCGATAGTGCCTAGTTTAGCACTTTGCAACCTGATCCTCGCAGATGACTGAGAGGCCGGGCCCTGCGGTCCCGCATCCTGCCAGTCCGCCGCACCGCGCCGCCGCCGACGCAGCCGCAAGTGACGGGGGGATGCCAGACGGGCGGAGGCGGGCCGGTTCTTCTCCGTCTGCAGACGCGACCTCGCCGAGCACCGGCAGCAGAAGCTCCACCAGCAGCTCCTGACGAAGCAAACCGGGAGGAGATGAGGGCGACGGGAAGCGGCGCGGCTCACTGCGGTCTGCGTCAAACCCCGCGCTGCTCCGGGAGATGATGCCCTCCCACACCTCGTGACGGACTTTCTCGTCGGTTGTGATTGTGTGGTTCGGGTCTCCAGGAGGTAAAGCGTGCGTGTGTGTGTGGGGTGTGAATGTGTGTGTGTGCGTGTGTGGGGGGGTTGTGATGGTCAACCGGTCTGCAGCCGCATCTGCATAGAGGGGGCTCCCGGAGCGGTGATGCCCAGATAAACGCCGACAAAAACAAACTAATAAACATCAACAACAGCAAGCGGCTCGGCTTCCGGCGCCCCCGCGGTTCGGCGTGGAGCTCCGAACCATGAACTCGTTGTTCTTCCCGGACGTGCCGGCGGCCCCGGTCCCCGGCGGCCCCTCGGGGACCAGCGCCCTGCGGAACGACCTGGGCTCCAACATCCATGTGCTCAAGACGCTCAACCTCCGTTTCCGTTGCTTCCTGGCCAAAGTCCATGAGCTGGAGCGGCGGAACAAGCTGCTGGAGAGCCAGCTGCAGCAAGCCCTGCAGAGACCGCACTACCGCGGCGTGTACGCCCGAGACGTGGCCGTGCAGACGGACGGCCCCGGGTCGCGGATGCCGGGCACCATCTGGAGCTTCACCCACGTCCGGCGCCACGGGGAGCGTTTCGAGACCCTACACGGACCCGGCGTGACGTGGACGCATCCGGACGGGGTCGGGGTGCAGATAGACACCATCACCCCGGAGCTGAGAGCCATCTACAACGTCCTGGCCAAAGTCAAGAGGGAGAGAGACGAGTACAAGAGAAAGTGAGTAAAGTCTCACACACACACACACACACACACACACACACACAGGACCCAGGTCTTCGTAATGCTGGAGTCCCCAGGATGGAACCCTGTGGGACTCCAGGATGGATGTGTATTATTGTTGCATGATTGTTGACTGCAGCGGTTAGCTCCTCCTCCTCACAGCCAGAAGGTCGCTGGTTGGATTCCTTCCTGTGTGGCGTCTCCATGTTCTCCCCGTGTCTGCGTGGGGTTCCTCAGGGTTCCTTCCACAGTCCAAACACATGCAGGAGGTTCACTGGAGACCCTACATTGTCCAGATGCATGAACGAGAGGGTGAATTGCCGACATGTGAATGGTGTCTGTCTACGCGGTGCTGTGATTGGCCAGTCACAGGTTAACCCGGGCTCTCAACCAATGACCGCTGGGGTGAATGAACTAATATTCACGTCATGATCCGATCTTTGTTATTATCATCAGCCCACACGGTCAAACGTCGACCGGTGAGGAGATCCGCCAACAGGTTATGGCGTGGGACCGGGTAAAGCTGACGGGTTCTTTTGGCCCAGATGTGAGGGTCACTTCCTGTCAGATGTGTGTGTCACTTCCTGTCTGGTGGGTGTGACGTGCCCCGACACTGTTCTCACTGTTCTCATGCGGTTCCTGAGGAAATTCCTCTGTATGTCTCAACTCAGCCGGATTGTTTTTGTTAATCCCCGGAGCCCCCCCCACCCCCCCGCCCCCGCCGCCGCGCCTCGGCCCCGGACGACCCGTTCCGCGGCCTGGCCGTCTTGGCTCGCCACCGGTGGGCGGCGAGCCAAGCAGCCGTCTGCTTCTGCTCGCCTGTCGTGATCCAAGCGCCGAGGCATTTCTTAACAAGGCTCCGCCGGTCATCCCGGACCAGAACCGGGACCAGGAGCTCAGAAGGCCCGCCCTCCTCCCCACCTCGGGGACATCCTGTCCAACCCTTTGGCACTTTCCTTTTTTGAGCATTGTCCCATCGTCCTCTGAGCCCGTCCTGCTGCTGGTGTTTCATCTCCGCGTCTCCGCCACGGTCACGTTTCACGCTTCGGCTCCTTCTTTTCTTTCTGGGCTCTTTTGTGCGCGGCCATTCCTCCGTCCTCCACCCCACCCCTGGCCATCCCTCCGCCCCTCTGCGCTGCGAAGACTGCTTTGTAAGGCCTCCTCAAACACCACCACCTCCACCACCCTGGTGATTTATTGAAGCCCCACCAGTGTGGACGCGCCGTGAGAGATGGATGGCCAGCTGCCGCCTGTCCCATTCGTCCTCTTCCATCCTCGTCACCGAGCGTTTAGCGGTTGGCGTTGCCTCCGGGCCCGCTCCCGCCAGCCGGAGGGGCTTCGTCGCCACAACGACTCATTGTGGGGTCCGTACAAAAGACCCTTACATGTAAACAACACCGGCTCGCACAAATATACATCTTAGAGGAAGATACATCGAAAGAGACGCCTATTACCGTCTAAAATATGTAACAACAGTGTAATAACAACATGCAAGAGCAAATTGTAACAGCTGTGTTATAACAACACACAAAATCGCACAAAAGCCAATATGTAATAATGATTTAATAACAGCGCGGCAAATCAAATGTGCAACAAACAACGCACAAAAATCAAGTATGTAACAACTGCGTAATAACAGTTCACAAAATCAAATATGTGATAAGCGTGTCATTGCAACGTGCAAGATCAAATATGTAACAGCCGTATTATAACAATGCATAAAGTCAAGTAGAAAACTACTGTGTAATAACAACATGCCAAATAAAATGTGTAATGACCGTGGAATGGCAACAAGCAAAGGTAAATATGTAACAACTTTGTAATAACAATGCGCAAAATCTTAACGCAACAGTGTAATAACATCATGCAAAACAATGCACAAAATCAAGTATGAAAACGACCATGTAATAACACGGCAAATGTGCAACGACTGTGTAATAATGTGCAAAATCAAATATGCAACAACTGCGCAAAACCAACATACAAAATCAAGTTTGTAACTGTGTTACATATAGTGCGTAAATACAAATACAAAACGACTGTGTAATAAGGGCACGCTAAATCAAATATGCAATGGCCGTGTAATTGCAACACCCAAAATCAAATATGTAACAACTGTGTAATAACACGTGAAATCAAATCTGTAGTGACTCTGTAATAAAAAAAAGCGTAAAATTAATGTTTAACAGTTGTGTAGTAAAAATGCGCAATAAAAACTACACAATAGCCGTGTAATAATATTGCGCAAAACCAAATTCGCAACAACCATGCAAGAACAAGGCACAAAATCAAATATGTAGCTATGGTGTAATAACAGTGCATGAAATCAAATGCGCAACCGTGGTGTAATTGCAATACGCAAATTATGTGCCGGAGGGGTGGGAAATAAAAAAAAAAAAAAAAAAACATGGTCAGGATGTCAAAGGTGGGGTGTGTGCACCCCTCTCCCCCACACACACACACACTCTTGTGTCACTGTGAAATGCTTCATGGCCGCCGCCGTGCCTCCGAACCCCTCAAACGGCGTCCGGAGCTCCACTGCCGTCGCCGTGATTCCACGCCGAACGTTTGGCCGGTCGAATCGGAGGCGGTTCTGTTGACGGGGCAGACATTTTTTCTGCGAGTTAGCGCCCATTGGAGGATCCCAGGCGGCGTCGGAGGACGTCCCGCAAGGCAGGAAGTCGTTCTCTGGCAGGGTTTGATCGGGGCGGCTGATCAGCCGGTGACCCCGACCCTCCGTTAGGGTTCCTCCCTTCCTGTTCTCCCCGCGTCCCAGCAGATGTTCAGCTGCGGCACGGAACTGGAAGCCGTCCGCCGCCTCCGGGGACATTTTTTTTTTCTTTCCCATGAATAATTCAGGCGTGGCTAGACTTATCCGCGGCTGGATCAATTTGACGGCGGGTTCTGATGTCACTTCCTGTTCGGGTCTCTGACCAGAAAGGACGAGTTAATCGGGTGGCATTTTTAGACGGCGCCGCGCCCGTCGTCCTCCTCTCATTCCCGTCTTTGCCGCTGACCTCCTGCGTATAATCCAGCCGGGCTTTTCTAGAGAGGGATTTGGTTTAAGCCGCCGCTGCCGAGGCCTCCAACCTCCAGCAGAGCCGTCGCCACAATGGCACGAAGGTCTCATCCATGGCGGAAAGGGGGGGCAAAGGGCGACGGGGTCTGGAGAGACTTCCTGCCGAGGAGACACAGAGGGTCCGGTTCAGTCACGGCACTGAGCTTCACATTCCTGAGATTCTTCTTCTCCTCGTCTGCTTGTGTGGGAGCTGCCGCTTCTCCGGAGTGGAATCTCATTAAAAAAAAGTGTGAGCTTTTATTTTGGAAGTTCCTCCTACGGGATGGAGCTCAGGGTAAACCCTCCGGAGATCTTCTCCAACGGGGTCAGAGGGTCTGGAGATAACACAGCGGTGAGGAACGTATGGAACGCTGCACCGCCCTGTAGATGAACCTCAGGGGTGGTGCTCGTTTTGAGTCCAGACCCTCCCCCACCCCCCAAAAAAATCAATTTTACAGCATGAGCCTGCCTTGATCAGGGGAGAGAACGCCATCATCTCAGGAGAACTTCCCTGCGAACGTGGACTTAATATTGATTGGAGCAGAAGGAAACGTCTGAAGGAAACATCAGCAGGGGTTTAGTTCAAACAGAAGGTCGGCGCCGCTGGAGAAACGTTGGTGTTTCCCCTGCAAATGCTCTCCTGCCTGGGTTCTCCGTCATCCTCCAACAGTCCAGAAAGAGTCAGCAGGTCCATTGGAGACTCTTAAGTGTCTGGAGGTGTGAATGAGAGGCTGAACGGCAGGATGATTGACAGCTGACCCAGGTTAAGTCCCGCCTCCTACCCTGGGATTGTTGGGATTGGCTTAGCTCAGGTCGGAAAGCATTGGATTCAGATTCCGAGCAAAGTCTAGGTTTTAACCTGGGAGTCTTTGTCCAGACCGGGCACTCCGTACCTAGACATGGTTCCACACACTGTCATGGTGCTTCTGACAGGTGTGTGTTCCTAGAAGACACAAAAGGTGTTTGCCCAGGTGTGTTTGTTGACACCACCCAGATTTCCTCCGCCCACCTTTGTCTTCTGTTTTAACCCCCCCGCCCCCCGGGCCGCCCCAGCGTGCTCGCTCCTCTTCTGAAGGAATCTCACGGATCCTCGTCATTTGTCATACGAGTGCCTGAAGGCCTTCATTAAAGGATCAGGGGAGGGAGCGCTGGGGTTTGTTTGTCCAAACCCAGGAGCTCTGGTTGGTGAAGGTGGCGCTGCTGTTCATTGTGGTGCATCTACACCTCCCTGGGTTCATGTACTTCCTCCATGTAGAACACACCACCTCTGTCCTTCCTCTTGCGTCTTGAAGATCTACCACCTTTTGAGTCCTTGTCTTACAAACACCAGGAGGACCTGGGTCTTCTCCTGAGGCAAAAAGGAGGGATCCTGACCAGATGGAGAGAAGCAGTGGCTCTCCTCCTCAAGCTACCATCCAGTCATGATGGAGGAGGTAAGGCGGGGCCTATGATCCCAGGAGCTCAGTTGTTGATGCCCCCTTGTAGGTTCACCCTTTGCATCCACGTCCTACATGAGGGTACAGACAAAGAAGCTCAGAAGACCCCTTAAGATGGAAGGCAACAAATGGACCTAGTCTACCCCTTGTGTTGTCTTGCGGGTCAAAAGTGACCCACTACCATGTTTAGCTGTAGAAAAAACACCTTAACCTATTTTTTTCCAACTTGAAATTTCATGACTTTTCCTAAAGAGATCCCATAATTAGATAATTTTTTGTTTATGTTTCCATGTGGGCTGTACACCACTAGGGTACAAAGAGGGGAGTAAACACAATGTTAAGATCGCACGAGGGCTACCATCAAGCTCCTGGTTCTGGAGAGGTGAGAGCCTGTAAGGACCTTGTTCTTGTGGGGTCACCACCCGAGGGAGGGGCCGAGGGGGGGTCGGGTGGTTGTCAAAGTTGGGGACATTGGCGGTCCAATCCTCGGCTGTCTCTTGGAGCATGGATCCAGAGCTCTGGTCGGTGAACATCTTCACAAATTGTCCGTGCCTCCAGGCGTTGATGGAAGGATGCCTTCCTCTTCATCAGAACGCTCCCTACAACTTAATCATCTTTAATAGTTTCAAAGAGGCGACGCCTTCCGCAGGTCTCCGTCAGGAGTCACGGAGGCCGGGACTCCCGAGAGCCTCCTCCACCCACAGCTGCGTCCTGGAGAAGGGCGAGTCCGGCCCACGCCCCGCGCTTCGCTGGAAACAATCTAGTAAATGTTTAAAAAGAAAGTTTCAACGTGTTTGGACAGCTCGTCCAAACTGTCCGCCGCCCCTCGGAGTCCTGCCGCTGCTTGCTGCATCTGCTCTGCCAAGGAACACCCTGAGTCGCCCGGAGATCATGACGTTCTGGGTCGGTTCAGACTGGAGCTCAGTGGCTGACTCATCCCTGCTCAGAGGCTTCGGAATTTAAAGAATGCTTGATGAAGCACCAAAATAATAATTGATAACAATTAAAGTCTTTTTCGGTTTTACTCAAGACCAGGAAAGACTGAAGAGGCTTTCCTCCTGGGACATCGGGATGATGATCTGATGATGATCCGGAGCCTCTTAGGGGAACGTGGAGGAACGTGGCCGGTTCCTGGATGGAGGTTTGAATGAAGATGAAGAAGACGGGCTGGGGGGGGGGGGGGGGGGGGGGGGGTGTCACAGGGTGATTGACAGGTGGTCCGGGGTAAAACCCACAACCCTGTGAGCAGGACAGCTGGTGAAGAGACAGAGATGGTCTCAGAAGATCCCGAGTTCAACCATGATGCTCGGCGTGGTCTTGAGGTTATCCTTCTTGCGGCGCCGTCCGACATGATGGAGTGAGACGAGCATTAATCTACATGCATGCTGGACGCCGGCCAGCGGCGGGTGGTTACCATGGATACGGGAGGACCGTGTGATGGAAGACGAGTGTGTGTATGTGTGTGTGTGTGTGTGTGTGTCATGGATATGGTTTGAGGAAGGACAAATAAAGCTGGCTTTGACCTTGGACTTCTGTCTGGCCAGCAGAGAACAGGAACCCCCCCAATTAGACAACAGGATGGTCTCTTCCACTTCCCAGGACCGTACCATTTGTCCCATCAAAAACCTCACATCAGGACGCTTTTCCTATCATGCCCCCAAATGGAATCAGTCTGAGCGTGTGTGTGTGATGAAAACACACACATACACACACACACCCTTTCCTGAGGGGTGACGTGATGTAGGACCATATAGACACCTATAGAGCTGATGGAAGCTACCAGACCCTCCTCTGTTATTCATGTGCATGTGTGTGCGTGTGTGTGTGTGTGTGTGTGTGTGTGTGCGCGCGCCTCGTGGCCGAGCGCTGCGTGTTTGTCCTGCACGCTATCGCTATCGATCCGCGCGTCTGTTATCATGTAGCACTTCCTACTCCCCGTGAGAATTTATGGTCGCGGCTCACAGTGGCGCCGCCGTCGGGCTCACTGGCTTCAGAAGGAGAAAAAGAGGATTCTGATGAGGGTTGAGGGAGTTGATGGAGATCATTTCTCCAATCAGATGAAGGTCGGTGAGGAATACCTGCGTTATTACAATGTAATAACAATACTTTGAGCAGGATGCATGACAACACATTCTTATAAGGCTCTTTCCGACTGCATGGAAAAATGAAAATCTAGAGGAACCTGCGTTCTCACACAGAACGTCCACCGAAGCAGAAGAAGATGTTTACAAACGGTCCCGGACCTCGGGAACGTCAGAACACCAGAATAAAATGCTATGTTATGTCCGGGACCTGCGCATGAATGCGCCACATGTTGTTCCCGGTCCTGCAGAGGGACCAGGCAGGTTCTCAGGCCTGCTCTGCACAACGGAAAAATAACAAAACCTCCGTGTCCTCCGGGCTGAGATTAAGAGGGTGTTGTCTGGCGTGAGAATGGCGGCGGCGGCAGCGGCGGCGGCGGCGGCGGCCTAACCCGTTGGGCCCCACCCTCTTTTCTCTCTGATCTGTTACTCAACAAGGCGGCGTCCCCCCATTCAACAAACACCGGTAGGAGCGGGAAAATGCCTTCCGGCATGTGTGTGCGCTATGTGTGTGTGTGTGTGTGTGTCTGGGCCTATACAGGGAAAAGCAATAACATGTCTAGATTGAAGGGCGTGAAGCTTCTCAAGGTGAGAAGCGGTTGAACAAATGAGAGTTTTACCACTGTACAATTTGTTAATAGCACAGTGAGAATGAGAGAAAGTCAAAAAGTCAAAGTCAGCTTGATTTTCAATTTCTCTGCATGTACCAGACATACAGGAATGTCTCAGAAAATTAGAATATTGTGATAAAGCTCTTTATCTTCTGTAATGCAATTACAAAAATAAAAATGTCATACATTCTGGATTCATTACAAATCAACTGAAATATTGCAAGCCTTTTATTATTTTAATATTGCTGATTATGGCTTCCATCTAAAGAAAAATCAAAAATCCTATCTCAAAATATTAGAATAACATGAAAAAGTAAATTTTGTTTTTTTAATTGCATTACAGAAGATAAAGAACTTTATCACAATATTCTAATTTTCTGAGACAGTCCTGTACAGAGAAAAGTGTCGGATACCGTAGAAGACTTTCAGCCAGAATGAAAGGAAAGCTGTGGTTAGACCAGCGACGCTGTATGGACTAGAAAAAATGAAGAAATGACGAAAAGTATGTTACAATGACGAAAAGACAGGAGGCAGAGTTGCGTGTGTATAGGTTTACATATATTCATATAGAAATTGTAAACATATGAAATAAAAATAATTTACTGAATATATGAACCAGTGGACTTAAAATAAAACGGATGAATTAATAAATATACGAACATGAATTAATAGATTCATAATGTTAAATACGTTAATATTAATTGTATAAGTTCATATCTAATAAAATGAAAATAAATGCCCAAATAGATTTGAATGTTGAATTTTGGTTCATCTAGTTTTTGATAATTATGACATTTGTAGAAACCAAAAAAAATAAAAATATAAATGTAGATTTTTTTTTTTTTCAAAAATAGTTGAAAAAAAGGCACTTAGACAATCTTACACAATCACAGTAACATGAAATTAACAAAACAATAATAATAACAGAGAGCAAATTAACAGTAAAGTGCCCTGTTACATTAAACTGAGGTATGAACTGTAAAGTGCACGCAGATACACACTAACTGAATGAGAGAGGAGTAACAGAAGTTTTTTATTTGTGTACAGTTTAGTGCAAAGGTCAGTAGGTAGTACCATAAATGGTGTATGAGGGAGAAGAAATAAAAAATAATCAACTGACAGAAATGGTAAAATTCTTATTAATATATGTATTTGTAGCCGTCTCGACACAGGAAGCGCCGGAGTGGATGTTAGCAAGATAACCGGGCACCAGAGTTTGTTGTTCCCGAGCGCCGCATCAGGAAAGGCGGCGACTGCATGGGAGACACCGGCCGCTAGCATGTAGCTTAGCATTTGGCTCCATAAACCGCGTGTCCAGGCCTTCCGGTTTAGCATCGACTTTGTGATTTCTAATTCTCTGATTCATACCACTTCTAAAACATCTAGCTTAGCATTTGGCTACATGAATGGTAATGAAACCTTGGAGATAATAGGAGGCTAAATAAGTGTTTTTCTCAGTGTGTGTGTGGTGAATATGAATTATCTTGATATAAATTAAAATCCACCCACGGGCCTCACCGTGAACACCTCCTACTGTCACAGGGGTAAAAGCCGAAGATATGGATTGAACCCGCGGTACGTCCTCTAGACCAGGGGTGGGCAAACTTTTTGGTTCAGGGTCCGGGCCAGCTCAAGATACGATACACAAAAAAAAAAAGCATTTGTAAACAGTACATATCAAATATAAACAGAATAAAGCATTGCAGTGTTAACATACCTTATAGAGGGAACAGTGTCGCTGATCACTGTCGATCATCAGTGTTCTCACGCAGCTCGAAAAATTAAATCATCTCCTGTTTTGGCTCCCACACGCTTTGACATACTTTCCCCAAAGCGAGTCCCTCTGATCAGCATCAGTTTCTTCAAGAAAATTAATAAACTGACAATGGTGCTCGAATAAAGTTTCACAACTGGATTCGCTATGTGGTCAAGCTGCACTGCAGATTTACACGGTGCTTCCTGGTGAATTATGCAGTGTAGGAAAATGTCCTATTTCACCCTGTCTTGGATTCTTTTGAGCAGCACGAAGTTTTTTCCCGTCCGATCTGGTGATCCATCTGTGGTAAAGTTGGCAAGCGTACTCCGAGGTACCTTGCACCTCTTTATGACCGCCGACATGCTGTTATATAAATCCTCTCCCTGTGTTTTACCTTTTAGGAACTCCATAGCCAAAAACTCCAAGGTTATCTCAAAATTTTCAGTAATCCCTCTGATTACAATTAAATGTCACTGCTTTTGTTCAGTACCAAAGAATATAGTTTAAATGACTTTGCTTTTTTGTTTAGCTTGCTTGTTAAGGGTTTGTCAATTACTTCAAAATGGCATGTCCTCTGTGATAAGCTAATTTTTTCAAATTTGTTCTTGCTCTAAGGACATAAAATACATGCCGTCTCTACCATGCACTCTTTGAGGGGGAAGCTTGATGGATTTTGCTAATTTGAAATAACTTATACTGGGCAAATAACGTACTCGTATTTGATTCTTGGATGGAAGTTGTTCAGATAAAGGTATTTTGCTGAGCCTGCAAGCTAGCTATGAGTGGTAGCCGTCTATTCTTGCGTTGACGGGTTGTTGCCGTAGTTAGCATGCTTGGTGGAAAAGTGACGACTGATGTTGTATTCCTTTAAAACCACAACCGAACTTCAGTAAAAAGTATTCAGTTGTCCGTTCCTTATTTAACACCCAGTGCTTACTGTTGACTTTTCTTTTCTTTGACATTGCTGCAGATGGGTTCCCAGGATTGGAAGAGTGATAACAGGAAGTGACTTGGGCTCCGCAAAATCAAGTCATCGCATTTACTGCCCCACCTGGTGGTGAATTACAATTCAAAAGTCAAATGAATGCAATCATTCGCATCAAGTATGAATACTTTAGCAATCTTTGGGGGGCCAGATTAAAAAGACCAACGGGCCGGATGTGGCCCGCGGGCCGTAGTTTGCCCATCCCTGCTCCGGACCTTTTTTGTTTCACTCCTGGTTCATGTTTCATGCTATGATGTGAATATCAAATGAGTAGAATTCCATGTAGTTTTTCTCGTGCTTTTGTTGCTTTGTGCCGATGCCAGGCTTCTTCCCAAGTTCATTTTTGTGAGAATTCTGGGAGAAAAAAAGACTTAAAAAAAAGGGATTCTTCTTTATTCGGGGCTCCGGTGGACATGAATGCATATTGGGCGCTCTGTATTTTTTTTCTTTTTGGTATTTAGTTGGCCTTAATTTGTTCCATCAAAAATAAAATTTAAATTAAAAATGCCACACCCCTCCCTCCCTCCCGATGGAGAGCGGTCTTTGCGTCTGCTGTTAGATGAACGTCTGGTCTCCGTCCGTCCCGCTGCCTTTGCCCTTGTAAGGAGACTCCGGGTGTGTTTGTGGGGGGGGCAGGTGATGGACTGCCTCTGCTATGTCCAAGTGTCATCTCAATTCGGCTCTGACTTTTATATTTTCCTTGGATGGCGCTGGTTTCCTCGTTTGCTCCAGACATCTGATTAATCATCAAATTGATTGATTTGAGCGGTAATTGAATAATTGAATGGTGGGATCATCGGCAGTGGCGGGGTTGGGGGGGGTGGCAGCGATCCAATCGGCGGTCAGCATGCGAGCGAACCTGGAAGCTGCGAGTGTGTCTGCGTGCCTGTAAAGGCCTCCATTAGCGGTACTTGACATAAATAAGCCTGACATGTTATTGGATGGAGAGGAGGTGGAGGAGGGACCCCCCACCCCCTTCCCACCCCCCCCCCGCCTGTCGATATAATTGTACAGCGACAACGTGAGATGCTGCAAACAGCCAGCTTCTTTGTGGAGGGCGGTGATGTGGCGCTGGACCGCGGTGACCTCAGCCACCCCCCCAGCCCCAAGTGTTGGAGACGGGGGGAAGCGGCGCTGCCAGCTTTACTGTCTTTTTACGAGGGTCTGCCCCCCCCCCCGACACACACACACCCGCCATGGGAATTCTTCTCTCTAATGAGATGGGGAACACGGAGTTCTGCTCGGGAACGTGAATCTCTGTTGACGCATGTTTGCGGGGAACCGCCGCGACTCCTTGGTGCATTTCTGACGTCAACCCCCCTTCCATAAACTCTCACCCCAAACACCCCTGCAGAATCCGGCCCCTGTTCTCAATTCCAGACCTGGCCGGGGCTTCTGAAAAAAAAAAAACCCACATAAAATCCGACACACACACACACACACACGCGCACTCAATCTGAGTCACAAATGAGTGACTGGGTTTCTTTCCTTCGCCGCCATCGGTGGCTCAGCGTCCCGCGGGCCTTCTCAATGAATTCCTCCGCTATTATTAATCTCTTTTGGGGGGCGGGGGGGGGTCCATGACTCAGCTCGCCTGCTACTTCATTTCCCCAGGAAACAAAAGGCAGTGATGCACTCATGCACGCACAAACACACACACACACACACACACTCATCTCTATCAGATAGGCCCCTTATTTTTGTTGTTGCAGCTGCCACCGTGCAGATGAGTGGTATCTACATCACCCAGGGGTGTGTGTGTGTGTGAGGATGGGGGTGCTGGAGGGGGGGGGGGGGGGAGAAACCGATGCTGTTAATTTTAGCCTGCAGCGGCGATGAGGTCTAGCACTTTTTTTTTATTTTAAGCCCCGCCAGCAGCAAGACCAAGGGCTATCAGTGCATCAGCCGGTTGATGAGATGTTTGTGGTCCCTCAACCCACCACCACCCCCTCCCAACCCTTCCCTCCCCAGCACAGGGTGACAGTAGAACACCATCTTTCTTCTTGTGTCAATTTTCACTCCTGCGCTAGCTGGTCATATAGCATCACATAGCTTGCCACTAACATGCTAACAGGCTAGTGCCAACTGCGGACTCTTTAGGACCCACCCCGTCATGAATTAGCGATCCTCCTGTTAGCATGCTACTGTTAGCATCAAGTGCTCCTGCGCGTCAACGATTGGGATGGATGGTGGCTGCTTCCTTAGTTACGTGCATGGCTTCACTTGGAGACGGTGAGCTCAGGTTGCCATGGAGACCCCCCCCCCCCCCCCCCCCGTTACGGAGGTCAGTTCCCAGGCTCTGCTCTTCTTTGTGGCAGCAGGGGCTTTGAAGGCACCTGACGGAGGGAGATGAAGACAAAGGACTGGGTGTGACCTCCACCCACCCAGTGTTGGAGGTGTTATGTAACCAGAGATGGGACCATTACCCCCCCGCCTCCCCTCCCTCAGGGGCAACAAAGTAACCCACCTTTTCTTCTGTGTGTTGCAGATGGGAGGAGGAGGTGTCCAGGCGCCAGCAGGTGGAATCCACGGTGGAGACTCTGCAGCAGGTCAGCACTTTACACTCCGTTGGGAAGTACACACAAGTACTATAAAAGTAGGGGTACTCCTGGTGGGGGGACCTACACAATCTCCAAGACCTGTGTGGGCCCTCAGAACCCTTGTTAGAAAAGGAGAAGGTTCCTGACCCAGTTTCCGTGAAACCTGAACGCCTCTTAGGCGCAGGGTGGAGATCTGAGGATGGCGGTAGGGGTTTCAGATGATCGGATGACGGACAGAGGAAAGCGAGATGGCCGATGGAGTCTGGCATGAGAAGGTGGAGGTAGAGGAGAGATGAATCCCACTGACCTCCTCCAGCAGCTTCCCAGGTTCCTCCTAGTAGAGCAGCCTAAGGGGAGTCGCTGGACTATAAGATGTCTGTTCCTGGTTCCTGATAGTCAGCCAGGTGTTCCTGCTCGGGTTCTATCAGTGTTTTCTCTCCATGTTCTCCATCTTGCTCCTCACAGTCCAAAAACAGGCAGCAGGTTCCTTGAAAACCGTAGTCTGGGATTGACAGAGTGATTGGCTGCAGGACAAAGTCCAGCCATGTTCATGAACTCCGATAAAAACACATTTACGGCCCTGAACTTTTGAGTGTGACAGACATGCACAACGGAGTGTTACACACACACGCACACAAACACACACAGGTGTGTCGCACTGTTAATATCTCCTTATCTGCCGCTCCTTTTTTGATTCCTGTCCACCAGAGGGCCCAGGAGTCGTTGGAGATCCAGGACGACCTGAGCGAGAAGGTGGAGCGGCTGCGTACGGAGCTGGTGGTCTACAAGAGCCTGATGAGTGATGTAAGTCCTGGTCCATGGCCTGCTTAGGAACCTTCAGAACCTTCTCCGCTGTAGCTCTCCAGCTCCTCTGTCACTGGAAGCCATTAAAAAAAATAAACGCCCAAACAGCAGCTGTAGCTCACTACCCGTCCCGTGGCGCCTGCCTGGTTCCTCGCCAGCTCCGCCGCCGGTCAAATCCATCCAGATGTTGCTTTTCTTGGGGGGGGGTTGTTGATGTTTTCCCCGCTCGGCTTCTTTCTGGCCGCGCTGGTCTTCTTCATGATTTTCTCTGTGTCCCGTGCATCACCGCCACACCTGAATCCAGAGGCAGGTAAGTGACCCTCCGGCTACGCCCCATCGTGTTTAGACCCCCCACACCAGAAGAAACCATAGCGGGGGGGAGGAGGGTGCAAACAAGCTGAAGAATATATTCTCGCAAACTAGAAAAATATAGAAGCGTATTTAAATATGAAGGTGTTGCAGCTGTTGGCTCCTCCTCCTCACAGCCAGAAGGTTGGATTTCCACAGGGAGCCTTCCTGTGTGGAGTCTCCATGTTCTCCCCGTGTCTGCTTGGGGTTCCTCAGGGTTCTCCGTGTTCCTCCCACGGTCCAAACACATGCAGGAGGTTCACTGGAGACCCTTCATTGTCCAGAGAACTGTCCTGTTTAGCAGCAACTGTTAGCACTGCTCACATTGAGCGCTAACAGCGGTGTTCCTGTCGAGCACTAACAGTGAGCTCCACTCCTGTTGAGCGCTAGCAGTTAGCACCACCACTGTCAAGGGCTAACAGTTGGCGCCTCTCCTGTCGAGCGCTAACGGTTAGCACACCCCTGTCAAGTGCTAACAGTTAGCACCTCTCCTGTTGAACGCTAACAGTTAGCACTAGTCCCATCGAGTGCAAACAGTCAGCACCACTCCTGCTGAACCATTAAAGTTAGCACCAGTCCCTTCGTGTGCTAGCAGTTAGCACCAGTCCCGTCTAGTGCTAACAGTTAGCACCACTCCTGTCCAGTGCTAACAGTTAGCGCCACTCCTGCTGAACGCTAAAAGATAGAACCAGTCCCGTCGAGTGCTAGCAGTTAGCACCAGTCCCGTCGAGCGCTAACGAATAGCACCACTCCTGTAGAGTGCAAACGGTTAGCACCGCTCCTATTCAGCGCTAGCAGTTAGCACCCCTCCCGTCAGGCGCTAATGTCGTCTGCGTCCCTCTGCCTGCAGCAAATGACCGACCTGGACTCCAAGATCCAGGAGAAAGCCCGGCACGTGGACATGGACATCTGCCGGCGGATCGACATCACTGCCAAGCTCTGCGACGTGGCCCAGCAGCGCAACTCGGAGGACATGACCAAGATGTTCAACGTCAGCCCGGCCAGGTCGCTGCCGGAGAGGGTGCGTGCGCTGCCACCGCTACCGCCATCGCTCAATAAAAGAAACATTTGTGGAGAAACCAGTCAGCATGTTTCTGAGGAAACCGGAGCTTCGGCGGGACTGATGCTCTCTATCACCGGCTGACCCTCCGGAGAGTTCACGGCCACACACTCACACATACACACCATAGATTCAACCAGTATGTGTGTGTGTGTGTGTTTCCCAGGGTGCCGTGGCGTGCTGCAAGAGGAAAGAGCAAAAAGCCCCGTCGGACGACGACAGTTCAGAGATGGACGCGGAGCCCAGCCCCTCGGAGGAGGACGTCCCGGGGACGCTCAATATCACCGACGAGATGAAGCGCATGCTCAATCAGCTGTAAGCGCCCATTCACCGGCGCCGCGCCACCCCGAGTTTCGCGTCTTGACACCTGCTAAACCGTAGGAGGCCTCGTTCACACCAAGCCAGACACTGGTTTGGATAAAAATAGAAAAGGCACCGGTCTTAACAACCCTCTCCTTATGTATCTAAATGATATGAATACATTAGCGATCGCAGACCGGCCGTCCCGGGAAGACGCAGTTAATAATTCATGAATCCATGACTGCACGGATTTTCCATCACGAATCAAGGCCGGTGTTTCGCACCTCAACGCTACATGACAGGAAGTCCATTTAAGGTTAACCCTCTTGCTTCTTAGTTAAGACTCCATATTAATAACGCCGCCGTTAGTATCCTGTTGACTAACCCATTACTTATTTACTAACCGCTAGCTTAGCGCTGCCGTAAATCCTGCTGCTGCACGCACTCAGTCCGGTGGCTGGTTTTACTATTCTCTTTCTCCTGCTCTTCTCTTTCTCCTCTCCTCCTTCTCCCCCTTTCCTCCCTCCCGCACAGACATTGTTCAGATAACTCCTCTGTTACCAGGCGCGAGACCTTCGACATTGACGACGACGACTGTGACAGCCTGACGTGGGAGGAGAACGAGGAGACCCTGCTACTGTGGGAGGACTTCGCCAACTACAACCTGCCGTGCACCATTGCCGCGGCGCCCGCCACCGCCGGCGTGCCCACCGAGGGCAACAGCGAAGGCGCGGACCCGGTGAGTCATTAGCGGGCGAGTCATTGCCATAGCAACCCCCGCGGGAAGATTAATATGTCCACACCCCCCCTCTTTCCAGGACTCTCAGGACGGAAGCCTCGGCAGCCTCATCGACGAGACGGAGTCACTGTTCAAGACCCGAGAGCAGGAGTACCAGGAGACCATTGGGCAGATCGAGGTAGGCGGCAGCGACGACGGTGGCGGCAGCGGGCTCCTCGGCTACTAACCACCTCCGTCCCGCCTCTCTCAGATGGAGCTCGCCACCGCCAAAAGCGACATGAACCGCCACCTGCACGAGTACATGGAGATGTGCAGCATGAAGCGCGGCCTGGACGTGCAGATGGAGACGTGCCGGCGGATGATCAAGGGGGGCCGGAACTCGCCCTCCGTCAGCTCGGTGGCGAGCAGCGACTCAGGGAACACGGAGGAGATCCAGGACGAGATCTCCGACAAGGACGCGGAGGCCGAGGGCCCCGTCAGTTGATGGCTGGATGGCTGGGTTTCCCCCCGCCTTCGCCGTCCCCCCCTGCCCCCCCGCCATCAAAGGGGTTAAAAGTGTAAAGATGTTCGGAAACTGCTCGGGAGTGTGTGTGTGTGTGTGTGTGTGTGTGTTTGGGGGGGGTCCAACATTAACCCGGGCCTGTTGGACCTTCTCTACGCTCTAGAGGTCACGCTCAATGACACAGGCTCGGAACTGGTGCTTTTTCCGTTGTCCAGATGTAGAGGTGGGGGCGGGTGGAGGCGTTCGGGCTCCATAGAGAGAGGAGGTGAGTCGGGAGCTCCACGTGGAACACAGAACCCGCGGTGGACGGGCGGAGATCTTTTTCTATATTCTTATCTGAGATCCTTTTTTTCTAAAGGCAGTTGAAAATAGTACATATTGTGCTCCACCTTCCACTGACACCAAGCATCTTCGCATCCATTACAGCAGCCAGGATGTCTCCCCACCCACCCACCCACCCACGCCCACCGGGACGCCTTCCGTTCCCCTTCATTTGTCCTCTAAAAGAAAAGCTCTTCAGCTGTGAGGCCGGGCTGAGTATAGACAATCCCAATTCAACTGCTGGAGTAGTCGGGCGGGGGCAGGGCTACACGCCGCGGGCCGACCGGCACCGACCGAGGAAAGGAGCGCGGCCTTCTGACGCATCGGTGCACTACTAACGTTCTATGCAATCCAGCAGGCCTTATCTTCTCCGGACGGCCCCCCCCATCTTCACCTCCACCGTGTTTCACCTAGAACCAGTGCTTAGCCTTTTATGCAAAGCAGGAGTTTTCTACGTCTCATGTGAAGAGCTTATTTTTCCCGTACTGTCCGGTAAAGGGCGCCCCCTACGTTCGCACAGTGGTTTTGCCTTACGCCATCTTCTTTATTTCGAGCAAACCGACGGGGAGGGGACATAACAGACATCCTGGAAGCTCCTTCAGCGAAAAACCAAAGGACATATTCAGTCTCCGTCTGGTGGTTTCCAGATTTTGCGGTGGTTTTGCTGCCTGCAGTACCACTCTGTACCAGTAGAGGGCTCTGGCCACACTGACGTACCCCAAACCCCAGAGGCCTTTTTCAGTTCCTGCTGGTCAAGTTCAGAAGAGGGCTGGACCATGAATGTGCGAGTGTGTGTGTGTGTATGTATGTGTGTGTTGAGAAGACTCCCCCCCCCCATGCCCAAGTCATACCATTGCGCTTTCAATTTTTTTTTTCTCAAAAATTATTTAACATTTTCGCAACCGATCCTCGTCACCGACGGCGAGGGAAACCCCACAAGAAAACAAGCTTTTTGATTTGCCGCAATTAGCAAGATGGAACACAGAGGGCGTTCCGCTGTTTTGGCCCAGACAAAAGCGTCTCATCACATTTCTCAACCCGACGGGTACGTCGGCCTCCTGTCTGAATTGTACGTTTTTGCTGGATCACAGATAAAGTGCTACTTCTATCTTGAAGTTCAAGAAAAAAACTGAATGTTAAAAACTACAAGTTTTCTTATTTCGACGTGTGTCTGCGTGCAGAAAAGTAGCTTTCTGTGTTTTTTATAATGTTTTCCGGAGGAAAGGGCTGCCGTGCGAGCCGAGGCTGCGTTTTTAACCCGCTCATCACAGACAGTGACGGACGTTGTCGCGAGGCTGCGTCTAAATGTTAGTTTTGCAGAATTAAACTTTTATTAACGCTGTTTAAAAACCGGCCCGTGATACCCGGGCGGGATATCTGTCTTAAAAAGTGTGGAGAAAGCGGTCCGAGTCGGCGGCCCTGCGGCTCTGACGTCTGTAGCCTCTCTGCTAGATGAATGTAGCTTCACACAAGAGAAATGGGTGGGTGGGGGGGGTTAAACCCAGGGATCTATGTTCATGCTGAAGCAGGTCCAGGTCATGACCGCAGCAGGTGTGGTTTTATATTTTAATTGTGGCCTTTGCTTTGAATTCCCCCACAATGTAACCGGGGTGGGCGGGGTCTCTCTGATCTCCAGGACCTTCCTCTGTTCACGGGCGATTCTTCTGCTTTGACTTCCCAATCTGTTTCCTTTGAGTTCATATTTGTGTGTTTGTTCGCCCGCCGGGCCTGAAATCCATGAATGTGCGGCCCGTGTTATTTTCCTTTGTGGGAGGGGGATGGTTAAAAACTGAAATAAAAACGGTGAATTGGATGAAACTCCAATCTCTTCCAACATGTCTACTGTTCTCGTTTTTAAGGGATAAAAAAGTTTGCAGATCACACCTCTTTAGTTATCAAAACTGGTGGCCCGTCTCCAATGAACCCCCGCTATTAACAAGTGGTACAGTCCAAAGGACGAATGTAGAACAGAAAAAATATTTATTCCTTTGCTCATCCGGCTTCCAGTTTCCTGAAAGCGCAGAAGCTCGGTAAAAACAAGTTACTCCTTCAATCGCCTTAAAAGGGAGCGTGTGTGGAACTGTCTTTAAGCTGAGGCGGGTTTAAAAGGCACACGCAGTCATTAAGAAGAAGGTTCTTCTGTCAGGTTTTAAGAACCCTCAGGTGGTGGAACAGGAAGTGACGGACTCTCACCGCTCCGTCTCCAGGAACGCGATCCTCTTGGCGACGCCGTTCTTACCGTACTTTTCCTGCAGCTCTTGGCGGTCGGCGGGGGAGGCAGACGACAAGAGGCTGTCGTCGTGTCGATCCCAAAAAGGCCCCTGAAAGGACGAGGGGTTGGAGAGAAGGTCCTGCGCGGCACGGAAGTCGCCGCTGGTCTTGAGCAGGGCTTTGGTCACAGAAGCTAAGTCCTGAAGACAGAATAGAAACCAGGAAGTTGCAGTGCGAGGGTTTCTTGGAGATACGGGGGGTTCCCCGAAAACCCCGAACCACGTCACACCGAGGGGTGTTGGAACACAGGAAGCGGTCGATCCATGGAGAGCCGACGTTGTGTTAGGGCCCTCGGATGTGCTCACCTGCTTCGTCTGCTTCATCAGCTCTTTCATTCGCTGCTTATCTTCCTCCATCTGCAGCTGAGTCCAGGACGGAGCTGCAGCTGCCGCCTGTTCGATGATGGACTGAGAAGGTTCCTCCTGGGTGTCCTGCTGGAACACGAAGAGGTGGGCCTTGGAGGAGGACTGGGCCACCGCCACTCCTTCCGCCTCCGGTTGGGTGCTGCTGCTGCAGTTCGGGATCTCCTGCCGGGGAGCGAGTTCAGGCTCGGGTTCAGGTTCGGGTTCAGGTTCGGGCTCAGACGACGTGGACGCGGTATCTGCGGCGGCTTCTGGACAGGGGAGGGGGGGTTCTGCCAATGTTGGTGGTACCGATCCAGCTTCAGGAGGGTCCTGGCAAACCTCCATCTCCTCCTCGAACTGGGACACAGAAAGAGAAGAGGTCTTAAAGCACCAGCGGTTCTTCTCGGAACATTGGAGATGATCCTTCCTACGGAAAGGAAACTCCATGCCAATAAACAAGAAGATGTAATCTCTTCCATACATCAAATGTAAAAATCTTCTTGAGCTTCTCCTTCTGTGTTTTTGCACAGCTGGAATACCAGTCAATGCTTTCCAGGGTTTGCGGGCAAACGTTCAGAGCTGTCCACTTTATCAGAATGTCAACACCAGACATGAAGCTAGACTTGACATCTACTTCTAAGCGCCGCCTCACCCCGCTGCCATCCTCGAACTCCTTCGTCGCCAACTCGAGGATCCCCAGCGTCGTTTTCGTGCCGTGGCCCACCGGGGGTGAGCCTGTATCTGCAAACCAAACGAGGACAGGTGAGACCGGGGTTCTCGGAGAGGACAAGCATGCTGTCATCTCCTGGCCGGGAGGGGGCCGTCGTACCGGCTGGAGCTGCTTTGGGAACGGGATCCTGATCACGGCCCACTGCCGGTGGACTCTTCATCCCCCTCGGCCTCTTGGAAGGCGGCGAGCCCTCCTTTGCGTCCTCTGGGGGATTGGGCCTCGCCTTTGGCTTTGTCTTCTTGGAGGGCGGCGGAGACGTGCACGGTTCTTCGTCAGAGGAGGACCTGAGCTTCTTGCTGTAGACCTTCGGCTGAAAATCCAGCGCCCTGCAGGTTGCCCGGCGCAGCGGTTCCACCGGCTTCTTCATCTGCCTTTGTGTGTTTTGAGACAAGCCGGCACCCGGAACGCCTGCTTCACCTGACACACTTTCTGTTTGGGGGGTGGCTTCGGGGTGGGTGCGGAGGTCAGCAGCTATCTGAGGAGAAGAACCATCAGCTGGGCCAAGGTCAGCATCTCCCTGAGGAGGAGGTCCATCAGCTGGGCCGTGGTCAGCGTCTCCCTGAGGAGGAGGTCCATCAGCTGGGCCGGGGTCAGCGTCTCCCTGAGGAGGAGGTCCATCAGCTGGGCCGGGGTCAGCGTCTCCCTGAGGAGGAGGTCCATCAGCTGGGCCGGGGTCAGCGTCTCCGTGTGGAGATCCATCACTTGGGCTGGAGTCAGCTTCTCTCTGGAGCTGAGGTCCCTCTGCTGGGGCGCAACACTGCATCTCCTCCTGGTCAGTCTCCACCTGTGTGACGTCCTCAGTCTGGGACGCTGGTTCTGATGGCTCCGTGCACTGCGCTTCCGGCGGAGGGGTGACGGTCACCTCGGCCTTGACGTTTTCCGTCTGCTCGCTGTCTGCGGGTGCGACCGGTTCGTCCACCTGAAGGAACACACTCAATCATCTCAGCCCGGTCTGTTAGTTTACAACCCATAAACCCTGCAACTCTATGTCCTTCTCATAGCACCATTAAGTCTAGACAGAAGCAGTTAGCTACCATCTATAAACAGTCAAGATTTAATCTCCATCCCTGGAGGGTTGTTTGCCTCCATCATCTCAGACCCAGACAGAGAACAGCTTTCTGGATCCCGATCCACTGCTGTGTTTGGAATTCTCCAAAAAAAAAACAAAGGCCTCATAGTTACAAACAGGCTTGGGAAGGGAAAAAAAAATCTCATATTTTAAATCCTGGCCTTTGGTGCCACCTAGTGGTGTTCTCAAAGCCCTGCTCGTCTTCTGAGGAGCAACATACAGCACACAGCAGAAGCCGCTCCACAAGTGGGAACCCCGTCTGAGCAAATGACCTTGGCCTGTTCCGTCCCCGTGTCGCCTGCCAAGGCCTCCGCCTTCTCCTCTTCCTCCTCGGACTGCCTCTGAGCCAGTTGCACTCTGTAGCGGTATTTCATGGACTGCCAGCTGTGACCGGTCACACGCTGCTTCTCCATCTGCTGCCACAGTCGGTTCCCACCGACTTCTGATTTGCGGCCGCGGATGTAACTCATAATGGCGGCGTCCTCCTCCGAGGTGTAGCTGGTTCTGCCTGGGTCCAAACACACAGACCATGGATATAAGAACGGAGCAGGCTACAGATGATAGCTACGCTAATGTTGCGCTGACAACAGCAGTCACCAGACCTTCATAAGGTCTTGGAGTCCTGCCTCTGCTGGATTTGGCGGAGGACCTCTGGACCGACTCTGGAGTTAACCTGTAGTCTTCCACATTCAGCTGCTCTTCTTTCTCCACACAGTCACGGATGTACTGAGTGGACACATACCTGAGGAGGAAGGGGAGGGAGGGGTCACACAGGAGCCTCAATGTCTCAACATCAACATCTGAATTGTGATTTGCTCGTATGTGAAATGAAAGATCCCCTTTAAAATGACCTGAAATGCCATGACTTTGTGATATTAAAAAAGAAAAACATACATTATAAATAGCAAATGATATATGAAAATAATAATATATTATAAAAGAGAATATAAAGGAATAGGGTGGTTTTATTACGTGCATTTACCTGGTAGATTGGAAGATGTTTGTAATTGGGTGCTCTATTGCATAACTTAAAGGGAACCCAGACAGGGAGGAGTGATTGGCACAAATATGCTTAAATGTTTGTCATATTAGAATGTGCTGTTAGAAAAAGCATGAAGAATAATTATTTCTTTAAAAACCCCAACTTATAACACATATTCTAACCTATGAGCACAGGCATTGTTTTACCACAATGCTTGCTGGGCTGCACTGTGTTAACTTTGGCTTCCCGCTAGTGTTAACATTGGTTGTACAGAATACGCTAATACTGCCACGTCGTGCTCCTTTGGAGCAATTTCGAGTCCGAGGGAAACAAAGAGAGTGATGGAAGTCTTCACAGCAAGAAGAGAATAAAGGAGTGGGAAATTGCTTTTAAAAAGAGACTTAAACCATATGCCATGCCTACAAGCACACAGAAAACCCTCGGGAAACGAGTGGCGCTGGAAGAAAAACACCACAGGCAGGAGACACTGGAAATACCTCTGCGAGGATGTCAAACGACCCGCTCCTCCTGAAGAGGTAGCATCTGATGACCAAAGACCGGCAGCAGCACGACCGAGGAGGATGCTGACAACAAGTCGCCCGACAAACTCATCGATATCTAATAAAGGCGTTTGTTATCCTGGTAATATATAAAACACGCAACAGTGGATGGTTCTACTAGCTGAAATTATATGTGAAGATGGTCGTCTAGTCAAAGGAGGGTTAGATATGATGACCTTGGACAGCTGATGACAAAAAGTGGAGCTCCTTACAACAGGCGTTCTCTCTGTCGACACAACACCACAGTTGCCGCACACACACTGGTGACTGGCTGACCCTTGCCTCTTCGCTCGTCTTCATTTTGCCTTGTCTTCAGCGTTCACCTCACTCACGGGTTCAAACGGGAAGTCGGACAAACAACATCTTCTAGCGCTGACGGGGCCGAGCCCAGTGCAAGCATATGACATCAATATCCAAACGGCATTGCGACTTGAACAACAATGGCGCTGTAAGAATGAACGTCTTTGTTTTCCAATTTATGCAAAGTAGTTGACAGATTTTATTAGCAATTTTATGTAGCTGGTACAAGTACTGATCAAATCGGACAATCGATCCTTTTATTATGTGTTACCAAATGTAACAAGCACACTTTTCTGCACTTTTTGTCGAAACTCTCTTTATGGATGGAGTGAAGCCGTTCTTCTTTAAAACCATCAAACCGTCCCCGACCAGCTTTGAATGACAACTCTGACGCCTCATCCGTCAACCTTCCCACCCTTTGCTGCACAAAATCCTTGCCTTCTCACAGATGATGCTCTCCTTCACCCCGTCTCTTCAACAACTTCATCTCTTCATGGACGAGACCACAACATGGACACCTCATGTTTTTCCCTGGGCTACCAAGTAGCAGGCAGCTCGTCCCATTGTCTTTACACAGCACTTCATCCATCCAAAAAACTCTGCGAAGCAACGGCTTGTATCTCAGAAAACTCCTGAGCTGATGCACTCGTAGTGCATTCTTATGTAGTGATTGTGTTTTGTATAGTTGTTTAATGTCAGCAGGTTTGGTTACCTGGAGACGACGTCTGCAGGAATGGAGGCTTTTTCCTTTGGATCGATGAGCAGAATTGAGTTCGGCTGCTGGAGATTGCACAGCCTGCCTCCCCCGCCTCTGATGAGGGGCTGGAGCTCGCGCTTGAGGGGTCCCGGCCGCAGGTAGAACATCATGGGTTTGCCCTCCACAGTTAGGAACAGGATTGGGGAGACTCTGGGTTTGACCGCAGTCTTGTGTTTGAAGGACATGGTTCAGCGGGGCCCAGCTGGGGAGGGGGAATCACATATTACAAAAAAGGAAAAAGTCTGAGACTCATCACGTTATTAAATAACTAAACTAATCAAGTTGGGATCAAAATGCAATTATTCAGACATTTCCATGTTCTCTTTGGGAGAGATTGTGAATGTGTCTATCAGAGAGACAGGGCATGTTAAATGGAGTTAGTCAGAACAGTGAAGGTTTGGACATGGACAGAGCATGGTGGACGAAGATCTGGTTGAAATTGGACCTGGCGGGCAGGAAGTCTGGAGGAAGACCTGAGAGATTTTTTTAGACGGAGGGAATGAGGACATGAAGTTAGTTGGCGTGAGAGGAGAGGATACAAAGAATAGGGCTAGATGGGGGAAGTTGATTTGCCGTGCAAAAAAGCAAAAGACAACGAAAATGATTAATATTAGACTAAACCAACTTTACGGCCGGTATCATGTCAGACAGGAGCTCTTTTAGCTCAACTTTTCATAATGACATGATCTTTACAAACATGAAAACCAAATTATATTAGCAATTTATTGACTCGGAATACGGAATATCTCAACTGCCTTCCAGCTAGCTTAAACTCGACGGTTTATATGACCCTCTTTAAAGGGAGCAGTGGTGTGTGTTGATATGTACTGCCATGCAAGTACAAGTAATACAAGAGGATTTCAAGTATTTCTAAAAAGTTTGTATATCTTATTCGTACTTTTAAGAGCAGTTGAATTTGTCGCGTTTAAACACTGCGGTCGGAAGGAACAGGCAAAGAGGATATTACCCCAACATGCTAGGTCGCGAAAGTAACCCTCCTCGCCCAGCGACTAACTGAAGAATTAAAGCAGTATTAAAACCAAATTAAAATAATTTAGGTGTTTATAAAATGAGGAGGCAAATACTGAGTATTTTGTTTGGACGTTGCTAGGGCCCGCTAGTTTGCTCGGTGGGCATTCTTGTTGCTAACGTTCCTATCGTAAAGCAAGTCACCCGTAAGGATTGATAGCAAATTAAAAAGGCTACTTCACTTAACAAGTATTAAAAAATACGCCGCTAAACTCCTTCTTTATTTCACATGAAATGACCTAGACTTACCTTTAAAACTAGGAGTTTTCCCGCCACGACATAAACAGACAGTGTTGGACTGCAACGTCCCTTTCCACCCACGCAACCGATTCTTCTTCTTGAGATGTCGACGTGCTGCTTAAACAACCAACACTGCCCCCCGGTGGCTGCTACTGGTACTACAATTACAGTATTTACATTTATAAATCCTAAGAATAAGAGAATAAGAACTGCAAGAGTTACAAGAAAAAAAACAATAATAGATAAAAGGAGAAAATTGTATAAACGTTAAAAAAGGGGAGAATAAGAAATACAAATAAACTATAAAGTGTCTTAAGTAACAAGTGAAGATTATAAAGTGTCTTAAGGTCTTAAGTACCTAGTGAAAGATAAGAGTGCACAAGAGTATGAAAAAATATTGTATATGAAGCTGTTATGAAATGAAATATTGCACAGATGAACATATACAGATAAATTATTACAATTTACAGTTAGTGGGTGAGATTTTTTTTTTTTTTTTTTTTTAAGGTTCAAGATTGAGATTTGAGATTTGAGATTCCCCTGCGGCTGAAAGCAGAGGAATTAAAAAGTCTGATAGCCTCAGGTAGGAAAGACCTCCTGTGGCGCTCAGTGGAGCTCCTCTGTGGTTTCACTCTACAGCTGAGAGAGCTCTGACATGATGTCAATGTGGCATGCAGGGGGTGATGGACATTGTCCATGATGCTGAGGAGCTTCCTCAGATTCTAGTATTTCCAGCTCTTGCTGGAATGGTTCGCAGCCGAGTTTGAAGCGGCCTGGATCAGGATCAGCACCTCCAAATCCGAGACCATGTGCTCAACCGGTAACACGTGAAATGCCCACTCCGGGTCGGGGAAGAAGTCCTGCCCCAAGTGGAGGAGTTCAAGTATCTCGGGGTCTTGTTCACAATTGAGGGAAGGATGGAGCGGGGGATCGACAGGCGGATCGGATCTGTCGTGGTGAAGAGGGAGCTGAACCAAAAGGCGAAGCTCTCAATTTACCGGTTGAGCTACGTTCCCACTCTCACCCATGGTCACGAGCTGTGGGTTGTGACCGAAAGAACGGTATCGCGGATACAAGCGGCCGAAATGAGTTTCCTCCGCTGGGTGGACAAACTATCCCTCAGAGATGGGGTGAGAAGTTCGGTCATCCGCGAGGAGCTCGGAGTAGAGCAGCTGCTCCTCCGCATAGAGAGGAATCAGATGAGGTAGCTCGGGCATCTGGTCAGGATGCCTCCTAGACGCCTCCCGGGGGAGGTATTCCGGACATGTCCATCTGGGAGGAGACCGCGGGGAAGACCCAGGACACGCTGGAGAGACTATGTCTCCAGGCTGGCCTGGGAACGCCTTGCAGTCCCCCCAGAGGAGCTGGACCACGGGGGAGAAGGAGGTCTGGGCCTCACTGCTGCTGGTGCTGCCCCCACGACATGACTCCGAATAAGCGGGGAAGATGGATGGATGGATGGATGGATGGATGGATGGATTCATGTACGGACTGCGGGTGGAAGACGGAAAACATGAAGAGAAAGCAAGGGGATCTTGGAGTGATAACGTGTATCGGTATGCGTCTTTTCATATCGAATAAAGTATCATCGCAGCTCCAGGTGCAAAATCCATGACGACCACACACTTCACACCCACCCTGAACATTCTTAACCGGGTGCACAAACTTGAAGGGATGTGAACAACACAGGGAGTCACCAGTGTTGCACAAAAATCCAGAGCAACTCTCAGACTATCATTAAAACGCCGTTAAAATTGGAGAGCACATTTGACCATTATAACATTGTGGTATTTGTCTGTTGACCCAGAAGTATTGAAACTACCGAGGGATTTCTCAGGATATATGAAGGACGTCTGGGGTCAGACCACACACGCAGGCAGATTGCTGATGATCTTGTTTACCAAGCGGAGGAGAGAATTCGAGGATGGTCGAAATCCACAGACCTTCTCGTTTCTATCTCAACGCTCGGGTCCCACAAACATTCCCACCCGTGGGACGACGCCGCCGTCTGATTGACGCCCCTAAACTGCTGGCTCCATCGTTATTTTGTCTCTTCTTCTGGGCCGGTTTTACTCCGGCACCTCCCTGATCTGGCCTCCTCCTGTACAGCCGGTGTTGTTTTCACTGGCCCACCAGGGCTTCTCCCTCCTCGCCTCGACCAGCTGAAACAATACCGAGCCACCGGGGCATCGTACTCCTCCGAATTTGCGTGTTTGCACGTTCTTTGGCTCGATCGCTCCTCCGGCGAAACCACGGCCAGGGAGCCAGCTGAACCCGCGTGGAATCGCGGAGATGTTTTCTAACGTGGTGAGAAGATGGAGCGGAAGATGAATTTTTGCAGTTTACGATCCAAGCTGACAGATTCTTCTCTCCTCCTGTGGGAGGCGGTATTGCACAAGTCATGAAAGCGCGGGGATTTTGAGGGATATTTGCGATCATGTGCAATATGTTCAATGTGGGCCGCCGCTCCTGGTTGTAGCTTTAATCATTTTAAGTTGAATAATGTGTAAACAAGTCCACCAGTCAGAATAACCAGTGTTATTCTGGCAAGGCCTTGGCTACTGCAACAGCGAAAAAAAAACATGGCCATGACCCCCTCTGCGTCCGCCGGTCATCAGCCGAAGCTTCTCAGGGAAGGTTCTGGCACGCTAATCTCCCTCCGGACCGGCTGCTTGGGTAAACTGGATGCGTTGGCGGAGGTGGGAACCATCATCGTGAATCGAAATGCTTTACATCGACGTTGAATTGAAACGTCATGCAACGATGAGTGTGAAATATGATATACTTTAGCAAGAAATGGGCCGCTTCCTGTCACTGCTTTGTCACTTTGGTGCTATTTTAGAACATCTCTGAATAATTTCGGGTCAATTCATGGTGGATTTGGGGTATTTTCACACACACACACACACACACACACATACACACACACTACACACACATGTCCGACAGAACAAGTTTTCCCCTCAGGTGTTATTTTGTGCCACACCGGTTGTATTCACGCGTGACGGAGGTATTTGCATCACACGGGTAACTTTCCACCGGCGGGTCAGTCACTCGTGGCAGCCAAGAGCAAAAGTGTGAATCACCTGGAAAGAAGCAAGAAAAGCAAAACTACCTGACAAAAGAATTGCGTTGCAACGTAATCAGGGTTGAATTGAGTTCGTGAAGGAAAAATTCTAGTGGGCGGTAGGAGTGACGTCTGGGGCGAGGAGAAGTTTCATCACTCTTGCGACAGAGCCGTCATGGCAGCTCCTTGTCTCTGCCAGCTGGGCCAGAAGGCAGATGTTTGGACGCAACCGAGGGCCGGGACCGTTACAAATTCACTGCAGGCCCATCCGGTGCAACCAGTGGAAACATCCAGGTACATCGGCTCTCTCTCCTGGAGGGTTGGAAATTTTCCGCTGGCCCTCTCGGCAACGCACACTGCCGTCTTCTGTTACACAATCGACACATTAATCTCAATGTTACCTGTCCAATTCAGGGGTGCAGTGTTGCATTTTGCTCTTGGTCGTCGGTTTCAAACAGTTCCAGATGGTTTGAGAGCAACCTCCGAGCACCCCGGGCTGCTGTGGGAAACACCGGGAATGCCGTCCTTCACATGCCAGGCCAGTAGCTGGCACTGTGGTTTGGAGATAAGCTAAAGAATCACTTCCTGTCCGGGCCCAACAACAAACTTGGGTACTGATGAGGCGCAGATACGGCTTAGAGCAGGCCTGGCCAACCTGTGGCTCCTGAGCCACATGGGGCTCTTACGTTCATGTCGACTGTTGTGTTTGTGTGTTTTTTACTTGTGCAATCATGTGCCGCTCCAGTGTTCTCCGCGCACAGCAAAAAAAAACCACACAAATACAAAAATCGACATGAACGTAAGAGCCGCCTGTGGCTTGGGAGCCACAGGTTGGCCAGGCCTGGCTTAGAGTGACCCCGAACTACAAGACCAGTGAATTCTGGGAGGATGTAGACTGCAAGTCATACTGGTCCGAGTACTCTGGAGTACTCCAGAGTCCAACATTGTTCTTATGGTCGACCCGCTTGCACAACACAATCCAGTATTTGTACAGGCCAACAATGAGGTGCACTTACTGCTTGGAGTGACCCTGAAACTACAGGGAGGGTGAATTCCAAGAGGAAGTAGACTGGGAACCATGCCAGTCAGAGTATTCTGGAGTATTTGGAGTACTCTGGAGTCCGCCATCATATCATGGTCGAGCCACCTGTCAATGGCAATCCAGTATTCTTACAGATTGACGATGAGGTGAAGTTACTTCTCGGAATGATTTTGAAAGCACAAGACGGATAAAGAGGAAGTAGACTAGGAGTAATGCCAATCATTGAGGTACTTTGGAGTACTCTAGAGGTTGCCATCGTTGTTGGTGATTGGCTGCAACCTTAGTGGTCATGTCTGTTTTTCTGCATCCGTCACGCACCAACTTACATCTTCTCATTTTCATCACATTGCATGAGAAGAAATAAAAAGTGCGTTTGCTCTCATCGGCAATGTTAAAATAAAGCCAAGAGCTCTTGGGTGGAGGTGGCCCTCGGCCCTCACACCTCCACCCTCCACCCCCGATTCCCGAAACACGCTCACCGCGGTTCCCGGAACATTCCTGCTGTCAGGAGATCCAAACCGCGTTGACAGTTTGACAGAAGACTCCAGTTTCCTTTGAACCTCCACGAACACCAAGTCTGGAGATTCGTTTCACCCTGGAACGAGGGAACGTCCAGGGACTCCACCCTTCATCCATTCATTAGCTATAAACACTACACAGCTGTCGTCGTGGTTACTCATGCTAGTGTTTGGTCGAAGCGGCTGAAGACACCCGGAAGCATCACGAGAGCGGCCACATCTACGTGAGTTTAGAGGGCTAGCAAACGTGGCCGTCGCCGTTGTCCTCCATTGCTGGAGTCCAGTGTGGCTTCATCGACCGTGGGAGGATGGAGGAGAATCTGGAAAGAAACCAGCCTGGAGAACATGATGTGAACAGAACCTGGAATCTTCCAACCTCTGATCTGCTGCTCTACCAGGTCTGGGAATCACAGATACCCTCTTACTGATGGGAGAAGATCTGCTGGTCCACCTTCGAGAGCAGGAACCCGAGGAACCCTTGGAACCAGTGACAAGGGGAAGAACAAAAGCCGGCGTGCCTGCGGGGGGATTCCAGCCGTGTTTTCTGTCCAAACACCCGACTGAACCCAGCCTCCTTCTGTTCGGGGAGTTATTTCTGGGCCTCGGTGGCAGGTGTATCACTTCAGAAAGGGGGTTGTGGTGTCACACACACTCACACACACATTGAGGTATCACACACTTCGACGGGAGTGAAATTCCTCTGATATTATAAACAAATAAAAAAGGGGGATGAAAAACAAAAACCAAACAAGCTGCTGATTTTCTTGGTGTTCCAACAGAAACAGCCCCCCCCCTCCCTCCCCCCGAAAAAAAAGAAATATAAAATAAAAAAATCGCCGCCTCCATCTTTGGCCGAACGATTTCAGCAGATCGGCGGAGGAATCTTGGCAACCGGTGGTCAGCGGAGACCCGGCCCCGAACAAAGCGAGGATATGCTGACTCGACATGGAGAACATATTTAATCACCATCATCGTCAAACATCCACCATCCGGCCCCTAGACAGACCCCCCCCACACACACACACACACACACACACACACCGCCGCCGCCGCCATATCCACCCACAAACCGCCGCCTGCCAATTCAACAGGCTTATTTTAAAGAGGGGGTGAGCAAACTTCTTCTTTCCTTTCTCACGTCCTCCCAGCATCTGCCCTCCTCTGCCCCCAAACCCAGGAAGTGCTATAATCCTCATAGTTTGGATTAGAATATTCTGAAATAACCGCTGACAATGCAGGGACTAAGAATAGACGTTCAAGCGGTGGAAGAAAACAAGATTGCTGGAATTTAAAGTGAAATCGAAGAGGTAACCCCCACCACCACCTCCGTCAGCGCAGATTTACAGCTTCCCCCCAGATGACGGTTAGATCAGGGACATGGCGCTGCATTCAGAGGGCGTAGGAACTTCCACCTTCCCATGTTGGGAGATAATCAGAATGTGTGTGTGTGTGTGTTGAGGGTCGGGGGGGTAAAGATTAAATCCAAAAAATATTGGGTTTTTTTTTCAGTTTTTACAGACCTGGGGATTCGGAAAGTTCTGGTTTTACCCCGAATGCATCTCATCTGCAGAGGGAGATAAAGATCTGGGAGGAGATGCACACCTGCGCACGTGAGAACTTCTCACAGGTTGTGTAAGTACTTAACCCAGCCGCCAGTACTTGTTAGAACTACGTACGGAGTTGTAGTACTCCTCGCTTACCAGGCGTGCAGACACGACCACGAGCTTCACCTTAGCAAGTGAGTGGAGCAAGTGAACACCTTTTGAATAAAAAGATAGAAAACATCTTTATTTACAAGAAATATCACTCCATCCGGTTGATCCGACACGATAAAAAAAATCTTTTTTCCGTAGATACGAAAGAATCCATGTCCAGATCCTCCTGGTGGTTCCTCTTCTTCTTCTTCTTCTTCTTCTTCTTCATCTTCTTCTCAGCTTGCCACGTTCTTGCCGCCTTTCCAAGCGAGTGGAACCACAGTCTGACGACAATCAGTGTGTATCAGCAGTCTGTGTGTGTTAATGTGCGCATAGAAGAGGTGCAACATGTGTGTGTGTGTGTTGGTGTGTGTTCACAGATGTTTGGAAGCATGTAAACACTGATGGTCGTCAACGCAACGTGTAGGCAAGTCCTTCGGACGTTCTGGCGAGGCTCTTTTAGTGCTTCATCCGCTCGTTCCTCCACCCCTGGTCCACTTCGGCGCTAATACAAGTCCTTGATGATCTCCTGCAGCAACGGGTGCACGCACATGTCCACCTCGGTCTTCTTCAGCAGCTGGATGAGGTGCACGTGGTCGGTGACGATCTGCCGCAGGTCGGTCATCTTCTGCAGCAGCTTGGCAAACAGCTGCAGGGAGTCCGGGTGGTTGAGCTTCAGCTGCAGCTCCAGCGAGTGCAGCACCGTCTCCTGGAGCTGCTCGATGGGCTTCACGTTCAGGAGGCCCGGGCGGTCTGGGGGGGGGGATTCATGATTTTTATCGCTCAAGGAGGAATTTTAAAGTATCTAAGGTGGGAGCATCAGATTAGTTGTAATTGTACTGCGTGTATCGTGTCTTTGGTGAGAAGATGAGAGGATATGGCTCACCGCCGCTGAGGATGATGACGGCCAGGAAGAGCGCCATGTCGCTGTCGTCCAGCTCCAGCGTGTTGAACTTGACGGAGAACTCGAACTTGGGCTCCATCATTTGGCAGAAGGGCTTCCGGAGGCTTTTGAGGAACTCCCGCGTCATAAAGATCTGCCCGTAGGAGATCAGCGTGCCGTCTTTGTTCATCAGCGGCGCCATCATGATGATGATGACCTCGATGACGCCGTACTTCAGCAGCGTTACCTGGGAGACCGGAAAGGGACAGGCTTCTCGCATCACCGCCGAGACACAGGTGGGGAATCATCAGAGGGACCCGGTGGTCACCTGATCGTTGAGGTCCAGGTCGGTGAACCCCGGGATGCTCTTGGCGAACTCCGTCACCTCCCTCACCGCCTCGGCCGAGCGGGACTGACAGCTGTGGAAGAAGCGCAGCTCCACGGCATTGGTGGGTCCGTACCCGGAGATGCTGGTCATCCCCGGCATGCTGAAGTCCGACCCCGGGGTGGTGGCGGCGCCCCCTGGCGTGGGGGGGGGGGAGAAGGAATCCGCGATTATGAAGCTGAAGTGTAGAACTTCAAGGAAAACTCATCAATCATATTGAAATCCCGCTGATGCCAGTGGAGGCGGCGCCATTCACTGACCTCCGTGGAGGGCGGGGTTCTGGTCCGGATGGTCCTGGACCGGGACCTGCCTGCAGTTGATGAACTGCTCTCCTTCTATCAAGGATTTCATGTCGTGGATCACGAAAGGCTGCAGACGGAGGGAGAGCAACCATGAAAAGGTCCTTTCAAGGAACTGGTAATTCTCATAGACATCCCATAATTACATCAGGTCAGTTTGACCCTACGGGTACAGAAAGGCTGAGTTCTGCATCCGGCTAGAAGATAGAAGAGACAGAAGCAGTCTGAGCAACACCGAAAACAACTTCATGGACGCTCCATCCGAAGTTCTACCTGACGTTCAGTCATAGAGGAACCCCAAACCACGATGGACGACCAATTCTGGTACCGCGAGACAAAGTTTTGTTTCCATGGTAACCCACTTGCAAGCAAACATGGCCGCTTACCGCGTTGTCCCCCGTCTTCCCGGAGAGGATGGCCCGGGCCTTGGCCTTGGTGAGGGGGAAGTGCTTCAGGTAGGCCCCAAACAGGTGCTTGGCCAGGGCCCTCAGGTCGGCCGCCTCCGGGTGGATGAGCTCCATTTCGGTGGAGAACTCGGCCAGCAGCTTCTCCTTCTCCGCCTGGGGCATTCGCCCGAAGCGAATGGCTGGTGGTGGATGGAGGAGAGGGACGGGTGTCAGTGAAGGTGCCTCTGCTCCACAAGACGGGAGCAGCGACCCCTGATGCACATTCGTATATCCAGACGAGATACAGCATCCTGGGGTTCAAGTCAGGTCACATGTTATTTAGTTGGCGCTAAAGCACAACTACGTTGACGATGACCCTTGTGGAGCTCCTTGTAGAGCAGGTTTGGACCACACTCCTGAAGATAATCTCCGGAACCCCTCTCACCAGGAGCAAACACCAATGATCTCTTACTACTAATCCCAGAAGGGCTATCAGCTACATGCTAATGCTACATTGATAGCGTAAACGCTAACAAAAGAAACAGCAATGGCGGACGATAAAGCCACACCTTCAGGGTGGATTGCGGTTAATATCGTGCACTGATGAGGGCATAGAGGTTGAGGTGCATCATGGGATGTCCCTCTGCGGAGAAAGCCTGCGGCAGCAACGCTGGGAGAGCCAAGGTGACTTCCTCAGGCTATTATCAAGTAGAACATCTGAAAATATTTTGCTTCAATCTCTTTTGATGATCATCCAGTCCAACTGGATTCAAACTAAACACGCTTTCCTCCACGGTTGCCGCGCCCGCTGCAGGTTGCACAAAAACTGCAGAATCATCGTGAGAGTCACAACCTCCCGCGATGGAGAAGAAAACCAGAGGATCATATGGATTTATTGTGAAACACTGATAACAAAAGAAAGTAATCTGAGGGGCGGGGCTTAACCTGGGCATGCTAGCTGTCAATCGTGTTTTTGGACGAGGAAGACGGAGAACCTGGGGAACTCAGGCTCTAAAACATAGAGAGAACCATAGCAGGAGAACATGGAGAGCAGGAAACATATGTCAGGAAACATATCATCCGCAAAAGGAACCTCAGATGTTTTAATCCTCAGAGTGGATCAGAAGCTCAGCGTCCTGTCAGTACATTACGAAGGTGGCGCTTCATGTTGTGATCGTGTTGGGTGGAGGCAGATGATTGGTTGTGATGACCCTTGAAGGAGAGGAGGCAGATGTTTCACATCAGCCCTTCTGCTTCTCCAGCCGGCTCACTCTGGAACCAACCCTCCACCTTTATCTTGCCCGTCGCCCAGCGAGGAAACCGAGGCCAGAGTAATAGCTAATATATTATCTTGGGACTCTGAAGGTCCGGCTGCCGCACGTGACCAGAGTCACCACGCTGGGCGAAGGTCCCTAGCCATGCTTGGATTCCAGCTGCTGTGCCTCGATGTCCCCCCCCCCCCCCCCCTTCCCCAGAGCTCATCTCCAGGGTATGAATACAAATGGGAGCGGCCTCGGCGGCGAGCCCGATGCCATGACAAGGCATGTTTGAGAAGTCAGTCAAGGTCTGCACGCTCTGAGATGTCAATTATTTATCAAACACGGACACACACACACGCACACAATGCATGAAGGTGCCGGGGATTCAGCAAATGGCCGACTCAGAGCGGAAAAACAGCTGATTAGCATGATGTGCATGGCTTATATGGACTATTCCTTTCCTGTATTTAATTGATTCATTTCATTTGCATCACAATGGTTTTCTTTTTCATTTTATTTCCTTCGTCCACATCGCCTCACTTCCTCAACTCAATGTCGGACACGCTCCTGATTTTTAATCGCACATTTTTTAGAAATATTTCTACTAATACAGCAAAATCCCACTATTTGAAAATGGCTCTCAGATATAATCAGGGCAGAGAAAGACGATTTTGAAAGGTTGGTTCCATAACGCCCACCCACTGCTGCGGCCAGCGCCCCATTCGCAATTAGCGCAGTTAGCTTAGCTATTAGCATCCAGCCCAACGCACACTTATCACAAAACAAAGTACCCTATTTCAAATTAGAGTCCAAATAAACACCTGTATGTTGGTATTAGCAGAATTAAAAAGTAGCAGCCCATGAGATATGTCGGTGTCACGTGACCCTTGAATCAGCCTGTTTCTTCATCATCATCTTCAAGAAGAAGAAGAAAGATGGAGACAGAAAATAAAAGGAACGCAAAGGCAGATATTGCTACTCTTTTCGGTCAGCCTTATAAACACAAGGTCTTATTCAGCAGAATTGTCAGTGGCCCCACCTGGTGACCACATGAATAAAGAGCCCGCTAGGCTTGGGGCGTGTTATTTAACTGTTACCATGGTTACTGAGGTTGACCACCTAAACCCATCATGGGTCCACATTGTAAACAAACATGGCGGACAAACATGGCTGCCACTGCTGCTCGTGCAGTAATATGCTCTTTACTCCATTACTGTGGTCCAGTTTAGCTTCATCGACCTTCTCCCTCCTTCAGTCTTTGCCATCTTTGCATTCATAGTCCTGTTACTTCCTGTCATCTACTGACGCTACTTCCTGTGTCTCGCCTCCTCTTTCTCATTGGCTGGTTGAGTCATGTGTCAGGGTCGGTGATTATCACGTACGACCTAACTGAGTCAGCTCAGAAGTTCAAACGTGCTCGATTGACAGTGACGGAGGTCGGGTAAGTCAAGTTCGCTGACAGATTTTCTGTCATGACTAGCCACGCCCACTGCCCCAACTAGCAACGGCCAATGTCCGCAACTAGCCATGCACCGCGGTCCCTGACTAGTCTTACCCATTGTTCCCAACTAGCCATGACTGTTGTTCCCAGCTAGCCAAGGCCTTTGTTCCGAACTAGATACGGCCACTGTGCCTTACTGGTCCTAGATGCTGTTCCCAACTAGCCATGTCCACTGTCCCAATAAATGTTGTTCCCCAACTAGCTATGCCCATTGTCCTCAATTAGCCACAACTGAGTTTTCCAACTAGCTATGCCCATGGTCCCCAGCTAGCCATGGCTGTTGTCCCCAGCTAGCACGCCCACTGCTCCAATCAGCCATGTCCACTGTCCACAAACAAAGTGGCTGTTGTTCCCAACTAGCTATGACTGCTGTTCCCAACTAGCATTGACTGGTGCCAACTCTCGTAGCGTACCCTTTGCGTCATGTGAAGAAGACCCCCCCCACCCCACCTACCGTTGTGAGACATGCCCACGTTCAGGCACTTCTGGAAGCGGCAGTACTGGCACTTGTTGCGGGACTTCTTGTGGATGCGGCAGTGGAGGTCGCAGTGGTCGTACACCAGATTCAGACGGATGGTGCGCCGGAAGAAACCCTTTGGGTGGGGGCAAAGAAGAGAGAAATATCTGTAGTATCTGTTCAATCTTGATTATTAATAAACAGTTTGGTCCAAAAGGCTGCAATAAGACACTTCATTCTGATACCGGTGTGAATATAAATATAAATAGACGGAACAGGAGGGAGGGGGGGGGCATATTTGGCGTCCGCTCTGACCCGCCGATGTCCTTCTGTGGATCCCGGGTCATTTCCAGGAGGAGGAAGTGAAAGGGGTGAGGCTCCGCCTCTGAGAAGAATGTTTTCTGTTCGGACACAATCGGGCCTTTTGCCTCCTTGGCTGACCCCCCCTCTTCTGGACGCCCTCCCCAGGGACGGCGGCAGAACAATGGCTGCGGGGCTCTGCCTGCGGAGGTAGTGCTCGGACGTTGTTCCAGGAGGCGAGCGTGTCAGCGAGCCTTCGCCACTTCCTGCGGGTCGAAGGCTTGAGACCGAGAAGCTGCTCTGCACACACAGGGTCCAGACCCCTGCAGGTCCACCACTGTGGAGGATGACCCGCCAGAAATTCATTCATTCATTCGTTCATTCATTCCCTTCGTCACTTTTCCTGCAGGCTGGAGCCAAGCCAGGCTGTGATTGGCCAAGAGGCAGGGTTCACCATGATCAACCACAGGGCCACACAGAGACATACAGCATTCATTCACTCATTCATAAATGATAGAGATTCATGTCATAAAAGACATATAGACATAAAACTATTCATTCACATGTCATATAGAGACATGCAGACATTCTTATTCACATGTCTAGACGATATGGGGTCTCCACTGAACCTCCTCCATGTGTTTGGAGGAACCCGGAGAACCCTGAGGAACCCAACGCAGACCAGGGACCTTCTGGCTGAGACGGAAGCTCAAACCTCTGCCAGGAAAACACCAAATTTTCACGTGGCGTTTCATCATGCTCTTCTTCAAGTAATCAATGAGCTGTTTTTCGGCAGAACTCACCCACACACACACACACACACGCACACGCACACACACGCACACACGCGCACACGCGCGCACACACACACACACACAGTGGAGTGGAAATTGTTGGGGGTGTGTGGTTTTGAGTGTCAGACATCAGATCGATAGGGAAACGCAGACACTTTCTCGCTGCATCTTAAAGCGAACCGTCGGAGTCAAACCCAAGGCGTCGCCTTGGAAACTGTGACCTCACTTCCTGTGTGTCTCTCTCTCTCTTTTTCGAGGTGGGCGAGCGCCACTGCGGGATGCCGCAGTTTATGAATTGATTATCAAAACATTAATTTATCGATGGAGACGCCAAGCACCGCATCCCCTCGGGTTTCCAGGCCTACCTTGCAGCCCTCGCAGGCGTGGACGCCGTAGTGAAACCCACTGGCTTTGTCCCCACAGACGCGGCATTCGATGCTCAGCACCGGCGCCACTGCTGCCGGCGCCGCGTCCTCCTGGTGCTTGAGGAACGCCGGGCTGTCATAGTACTGCGGCGGCGACTCTGGCTCCAGCTTGACGGAGCCTGGAAATAAACAGACAGCTTGAGTTTGTAAGACGTTGAGCTAAAACAGCTAAAACGGCTAAAACGGCTAAAACGGCTAAAACGGCTGGTCGTCCTGCCTCTTGGACTCACTGTGCAGGTCTGGCTCTGCCCGGTAGCGGCGCGGGCTGGCGTAGTCCATGTTGGTGAGGTGGTCATCGCTCTGCGGCGGGCTGGGATCGTAGGCCACGCCGCCGGAGGACATGGGCGACACCAGCGACGGAGACAGGGACGAGGAGGAGATGGGGCCGTAGTCCAGCGTGGACAGATGCTTCATGTCCAGCGTGGTCAGGTGTTTCATGTCCAGCGAGTGTGAGCTGTCGTCCAGCTCGGGGAGGTCCGCGGCGCTCAGGCTGAAGCCCACCGACCAGGCCAGCAGCTGCTGGGTGTCCACCATGTCTGCTACCAAGGGGGAGAGGAAGCGGTGACGTGTCAGCTGATGCGGCGCCGTGTTGACGTTGCGCGTCCTTGGCGGACGATAACGCTGGCGGGGGAGGCGGAAACAAGGAGGCAAGGGAGGGGTCGGGCGGGGAGGAGAACATCAGACCACGGATGGAATATTTGTGTTGACGCTTTCCATTATTTGGAGAAATCCAGAACTACTGTAGCGTTAGCTTGATGAGTCCTCCAACCCCCCCCACCCCCCCGCCACCACCACCACACCCCAGCTGCTTGCCGTTATCTGCGACTCGTGGAGACCGTGGGAGGAGGAGGAGGAGGAGAACAGGACGATCTGAGGAGATGTGTCTCAATCTCAAAACAACAACACACACACACACACACACACACACACACACACAGGGACTGTTTGGGTCTCCAGGGCCAAGGATGGAGAACCCGTCCCAGCCTGGAGGAGGGAGGAAAACCTTCTGGAGGGGGAGGAGGAGAAAAGTATGAGTAGATATAAATATATCCACAATGCCAACATGGTGACCGCTTCCAGTGAAGACCTCCATCAGGCCTTCACTCTGAGGAGACTTCCACTTCCAGCCAATCACAGGTGTCACTGGGGCTGGATGGGCCTGCTATCAGCATGAACCCCGGCTGGAGATCATGGAGAGAAACCAAGGGGGGTCGGGGAAATCATGTGAACATCTGATATTTACAAGTCAGACAGGAGAACATGGAGACTCATCCACCTCCACTCGTATCTCCTGGCCTTCAAAAGCTGTAGAAGCTTCCAGGCCCCTGACTGTCTAATGATGCGATTGAGGTTCATCTGTCAGATTTACATCCGGCACCGGAACACCTCGCCAGCCCACACTGGGTTCTGGGGGTCACCTGCTGGAGCTCCTCACATCTCCTAAGCTTGGACTGTCTGCAGCAGAGGTGGGGGGACCTCCAAACTACCTGGCCAGGGGTGGGGGCAAAAACTAGTAGATTATGCAACAAGACAGAAATAAACACGGGTGGCACGCTCCGGGATAAAAATGGCTCCGAAAAACATCGCCGTGGAAACCCCCCCCCCCCGAGATTACTTATTGTTTCCTCCGCTCGGGTGGAATGTACCAACCGGTAACACCGGTGGGGGGGGGTTAAAAATAACCCACTCCAGTGTAACATTGTTCCACCTGTGTGTGTGTGTTTGTGTGTGTGTGGGTGAAATTTGGGCCTCCGTTTCCTCAGCAGCCCCGAGGTGGGGGGGTGGGGGGTGCTATTAATAGCCCAGGAAACCTGGTTATTTCCCCATCAGGAGGAAGACGAGGAGCTAAAAGGAGGACCTGTGACAGCCGGTCAGAGGGCAGGAGATCTGGAGATGAGGAGTGTGAGAAGACCTTCATCACCCCCTGACACCACCCACCAACACACACCCTTAAACCATTGGTGTTCTGTTAGCTTAACCGCTCATCCTGCATGCAGGGGGGCGGAGCCTGTCACAGCTGACACTGGGGCTGAGGGGCGGAGCTTAACATGGATGGGTCGCCTGTCAATCACCTGTCGGACATCCAACCGCAGAGATCTCAGGTAGAAGAATGTGGAGAGAACCCAGGTACGAGAACATGCTGAGGAGAAGGGTAGGAGAACATGGAGAGAACTCGGGCAGGAGGACATGGAACCTCAGCGGTGCAAAACCGCAATCACGATGACACCCTATTGTTATTCGCAATAGTCTACACACACACACACACACACACACACACACACACACACACTAAGCGCGCATGGTTGAAAAGAAAGATGGCCTCCAATGGTCACACTGGCTATCTGCCTCTCTCCTCAGCTGGCCAGTACTTCACCACACTGACCCTGTCCAGGCGTAGAAGTAGAGGGAAGTACTTGGAGTATAGCAGTTCAGTAAGTACATGCTCGCAAAGTACAGGACAATCCTGCATGATTGTTTGACATCTTATTGTACTTATTGTCTGACGCTCAAATACCTCGTGTATTTCAAACAGATACTGCTTAAAATACCACTTAAATACCAAAACTGCAGTACTTGTGGTGTGCCAGCTTTGGTTGTGTACTTTTCAAAGTATCCGGGCCGTTGTTTGTACAAATATCCTGTCAGACACCAGTGCAAGGGTGCAGTGTTTACAGGTCTGTGTGTATGTGTGTGTGTGTGTGTGTGTGTGTGTGTGTAATGAGCAAGCACGTGCATGACCTGCACGTCCCGATCTGGCCTCAGAAGTCCCGCAAGTGCGAGCTTGCAGCTCATAAGCGTGGAGTGCAGCGGTGCGGCGCCCAAACAAAAGGCCAACCGCAGACTCCAGACTGGTCTGTCCGGCTGCGGCGTCCAACCGACGAAAAGCAGTCTTGTCGTCGGTGGGACGCTGCAGGTTTAGCAAAACACACACACACCCACACACACACACTCACACACACAGATGATTCAGTCCTGCACTTCCACTTCCAGAGGGAGGTCGGGGGGGGGGGGGGGGGGGGGGGGGGGGGGGGGGGTGAATCAGTTTGTGATTACTGGATCACAACAAATATCCACCCTCAACATCATGCAGCAGCAGGGGGAGAGCTGTGTGTGTGTGTGTGTGTGCGTGTGTGTGTGTTTAGCGCCCAGGTAGACAAAAGGCCAGAACCTGCCCAGCTGCATTCAGACACTTCTCCCCGCTTATCGTCCACCTTCGAACCCCCAGCAGGGGGGCGGAGCCAGAGAACCAGACCGGCTGGTGTGATGAACATTAATGCGAGCCACACACACACACACACACACACACACACAGAGTCAGTCCTTATAGAAAGCTTTCATAAACTCATTCCACTGAAGCCTGTCATTCATTCCAACCATTCACCCCCCCACACTTACACACTCAAATACTAGCTCATCCATTCACACACAAACACACACTGCCATTCACTTACAGACTCACACATTCACACACACACACAGACCACTCACACATGCAATCAACTACTAGATCACCCATTCACACACACACAGACAGCTCTTCACACAAACACTAAAACACTAGCTCACACATTCACTCACCCATTCACAAAGACAGACACAAACTAGCTCACCCATTCATACACACATTCAACCATTCACACACACACACACACACACACACACACAGTCAGTCCTTATAGAAAGCTTTCATAAACTCATTCCACTGAAGCCTTTCATTCGTTCCAACCATTCACCCCCTGACACACACACACACTCAAATACTAGCTCATCCATTCACACACACAAACACACACTGCCATTCACTTGCAGACTCACACACACACACAGACCACCCTCACATGCAATCAACTACTAGGTCACCCATTCACACACACACAGACAGCTATTCACACAAACACTAAAACACTAGCTCACACATTCACTCACACGCTCACCCATTCACAAAGACAGACACAGACACAAACTAGCTCACCCATTTATACACACATTCAACCATTCACACACACACACACACACACACACACACACGATGTTCTGCGCTTATAGAGTGCTTTATAAACTCAATCCACTGAAATAACCCTTCCACCCATTCACAACCACTCACCCATTCCATCCAGTATCACACACACACACTCACCCATTCCCACAGCACCGTGGACAGAGCTGCCATATGCAAGGCACGAACCAGACTAGCGGAGCACGGCGTGCCTTGCTCGAGGGCACTTTGGCGCGCAGGCACAGACATGGAATTGAACCAGCAACCCATCGCTGCAGGCGGACGTCCGCTCAGAAGATAAACTGCTTTCATCGCCGCAGGGATTCAAACTTTCACCCGTTCACACGGTGTCTTGGCCGAGAGCAATACGGCAGGTGACGGGATTCAAGCAGCCGACCTTCTGAAGATACACACACACACACACACACGCACACACACGCACACAAACACATACACACAATGGAGTGGAAATTGTTGGAGGCGTGTGGTTTTGAGTATCAGACATCAGATCGATAGGGAAACGCAGACATTTTCTTGCTTCATCTTACATAATAACACACTGGTTTTCTTCAGTACATTCACAATAAACACAAAACAAATGCATGAATTTAATTTAATTCTTTTTTTTTCAGGATGCCTGTAGGGGTTTGGCTTCTCTTCCTTTCTTTCAACCAGTGACTGTGTGTGTGTGCGTCTTAGCGCGCAGATATGTGTGTGTGTGTGTGTGTGTGTGTGTGTGTGTGTGTGTGTGTGTGACTTCCTGGTGGCTTCATGTAAAACCGCCTGCGGTTTGGTGCTAACACCTCACCTGTGGCAAGGAGGGCGGGGAGGAACATGACGATGCGGCATGCGGTGTCGCCGTGGCGACCCTGATGATGGCGAGAATGGTGTTTACAGAAAACCAGCCTTTTTTTTTTTGTTTCGGAACGAGAAAAAGCCCCTACTGTCTGACAGGAAAGAGAAGAAACCTTAAAAGTAAAAGCGGAGGCAGAGACTGGCTGACGTGTGTTTGTGTGTATGTGTGTGTGTGTGTGTGTGTGTGTGTGTGTGTGTGTGTGTGTGTGTGTGTGTGTGTGTGTGTGTGTGTGAGTGTGTGCTGTAAAAATCAGCCATCATTTGCACAACATGGGTTCGAGGGTGAGGAGTGGAACCGTTTCCTGGATCCAGGGTCATCTGGAGGTCAGCAGGGGCGGAGCCTCCTGTGGTGCTTTTAGGTAAAACACACAGTTTGAATGCATACGCAGTGTTTGAAACAAACACACACACACACACACACACACACACACACACACACACACACACACTTGCGTGCATATACACAAGGTTCGAAGTAAGAGATGGATCAATAGGATCTTCTCTGAAACAAGAACACTAAACCCAATGGAAAACCTTCAACATCCAACACACACACACACACACACACACACACGTTGCAGTCCACCCAGCCCCGTTTCTCCGGATTCAGTTCAGCTCAGTGACCAGCTGTGAGGTGACTGTTGCAAGGATACAGGGGGGTGTGTGCATTTGTGCGTGAGTGTGTGTTTGCGGGGTCATGCTTATCCTCAGGAAGTGATGGCCAATAGAACGGGAACTAAATGCATTTTCACTCTCTGACAAAGTCTGGGCTCAGCACAAGCGCAGACAGCTAACTGTCATGTGGTCTGTGCAAGTGTGTGCGCATGTAAGTGTCTGTGTGTGTGTGTGTGTGTGTGTGTGTGTGTGTGTGTGTGTGCGCACGTTTGTGTGTGTCTGTTTATCACACATTTATATATATGTACTTGTGACTTCTTTCTTGTTATATGTTGTGTGCAATAAATTGAACAGCTCTGTTCCTCACAGTGTGTGTGAGTGTGTGTGTGTGTGTGTGTGTGTGTGTGTGTGTGTGTGTGTGTGTGTGTGTCTGTAAGGTGGCAGACTTTAATGAATTTCCCGTTTCTGACCGGCGACCTCGTCATGCCTCTGCAGTTGCACTTCTCCTGTTGCGCCCAGTCACTGGGTGTCAACGTGACCACGGTGACAGCGCTGCTGGCGCAACAGCAGCGCTGCACCGTCAGCCGCCGCCCACCGCCCTCACCTTCACGTCAATCTGGAACACCAAATTGCGTCATTTCATTTGTTCATCTGAACCTCACCGATATAACTGTCTTCATCGCCACATCTGTCGACACTGAGGAGCTATTACTGTGTAATAACACAGTTATGACAATTAGCTTCACTTGCTAATTAATTAATTTCAGCTCCGCACAATTGTGAGCGTGAGGGGCTCTGTTTCCAAAAGCGGGGCGTACATAGTGCACAGAGGAGGCGTGGCTAACATCTGTTTAACACCTGTTTTGAAGGTACGGTGCCTCCCTCTGTTAGTGGCCTCCTTCGAAAAACATCAATTTAATAATTTAGTACATTTAATTTAATGGCTGCAGGTGGATGGCGCCATCTATAAAATTATTTCAAAAAGAACAATAAATGAGGAGAGCGATATCTGCATCTCCAGATACTGGAGGGGTGGAGCCAAAACCACAGGAAGAGGCGGGGCTTAACTCAGGCAGGTTGGCTGTCAATCATCCAAACATTCACCCTCTTTCCCACACCTGTGGACAAAGGCTTCGTAGACCTTGCTGAGGGGATTGGTGTTCTCTCACAAGGAGAACCTGGTCCAGCACCAGACCAGGACCTTCTGCGGTGAGGTGGGACCCTTGGCCTCGTATCCACCATACACTTATTAGAAGCAGCTTTGAGTTGTGTCTTGGGAGTGTAACACACACACACACACACACATGCGCAGACACTTTTTTAACCTTATCAAAATGACACTGGGTTATTAGCAAGACTGTCAAAGTAAATCAAGATGAATCAATCTGTGATTATTAGATTAAAATAACCCATTTTAACACATGGTATGTGGATCAAGATGGGACAGCGGGGTGACAGGAAGTGGTCGCCGAGCTCCGCAGGAAGGAGTTTTCCTTTCACTGAAGCGCTTCCTGCTAAGAGTAAGTTTGTGTGTGTGTGTGTATATATACATATATACATATATACATAAATGTATACATATATGCTCACATTTAATTGTGATTAATTATTTGAGGAATAATGAAGTGTTATTAATCAGATAAAATATTTGATAAAATATAATATAATATAATATGATATGATATACTATACTATAATATTAGGCAATACTTTTGCCTATAATATTCATTATCAACATCATCATTATCATGAGCAATGAAAGTAAAAATTACTACAATAAATAAATAAATCCATTCATTCATTCATTTATTATCCACACCACTAATCCTGCAGCTGTGATTGGACAAGAGGAAGGTACAGCCTGAACCAATCACAGAGCCTCATACAGAGACGTGCAACCGTTCACCCTCGCCTGGACAATGTAGGGTCGCCACTAAACCTCCTGCATGTGTTTGGACTGTTGGGGGAACCCTGAGGAACCGCGCCAGAAACGTGAACGCTAAACACCTACAAATGATATCGGAAATTTCGCTTGGAGGGAAGTCTCCTGCGCTGTCCGTTGCCATGGCGATTCCCTCAGCATCCCTGAAGTGACACTAACCACACACTCCTGGCTTCTGATTGGGAGAGAGGACAGTAGGCTGTTTTTACATACACATCCACCCCTCCAGTATCTGGAGTGTGTGTGTGATGTCTCATTTGCCGCTCTCTGGGAATCTGCCGTTTTCACAATAATCTGAGGACATGAACTTTCCCCCCCATTCCTTTAAATAGTTATGAGTTAATGGTTGATGAGTCCCTGGAGCCTCCAGAGCTTCCTTGCTGAATACGGGGAGGGAGCGGCCCAGCCTGTCAAGGCCTCACACACCCGCCACGCACACACACACACACACACACACACACAAACATACAAACGCACACGCTACGCTAATGTACGCCAAAGGGTGCGTGATCCCACCACCAGGTCGTTCCGGTGAGAAGAAAAGCTGCGAAAATAATTAAATCAAATGAAAACGTGTGGTCCGAGGTGGATTTAGGGGCTCGTGGGGAAACCCTCGGAATACTGGCCTGCTCTACATTTTGCCGTGCTTCACCGTTTGCCAAACAAAAGGCGACATCATTTACACATGCAGCTAACGCGCTAACGTGCAAAGATCAACCCTCGACTCCATTTAGACCAATCAGTTAAAGAGTTAAACACGAACAAGCTGTAATTACTTCAAAAACGTAGTATTTCCGACCCAGTGAGGTACTTGGCGACGCGGGTACTTGGAGGGACGACCCCGAGAGGCAATAATATAGGCCCACCAAGGAGCTCCACTGAACGCCACAGGAGCTCCTTCCTACCTGAGGCTATCAGACTTTTTAATTCCTCTTCCCTCAGCCGCAGGGAATGTTCAATCTTTGTAGTTACAGTTAACAGTTAAGACAATCCATATTTCATTGTATTTGTTATTCTTCCTCCTTTCTACTATTATCTATTACTGTTATGTTTTTTACTTGAAACTCAGGCACAACAATTTCCTTCGGGATAAATAAAGTTGTTCTCATCTCATCTCATCTGGAATGACCCTGCAATCGGGAGACGCTTCCTGTTACCAGGGAGCAGCGACGATGGCACCGAAATCGATGTCAATGTGAGACTTTTATTTTCCAAAAAAAACCTGTGATTTCATGGGAATATATAATAATTGCGACCATTATGGCTTTAACCAGATAATAGTCCAAGTCATCTGATTGACAGGTGGACAAGGAATTTTTATTTACTTTTTTTTTCAGGGCTCAGCTGCAAAATGGCGTCCGGCGGCGCCGTCCCGGTATAGGCGAGGCATCCGAATGGCCGCGTTGAGAGAAGATATATACGGCGGCGGATACGAGTCATTTAGCGAGGGCAGATGTTTAAGTGACACACACACACACACACACACACACACACTCACACAGAAAGTGGCACTGGCAGTGTTTTCACGCGTATGATGATGGAGGTGGAGGAGATGGTGTAAGATACACGCTTCGCTTCAAGATGGCCTCTCCAAGAAGACGCTTCAGACCAAGGAAGGTGGGGCTTTCACACACTTTCCATGGAGGCGTTCGGAAAGGAAAACTGGGGATTTTTTTTTTTTTTTTTAGATTTCAACGGAAGCGAAAAAAAGACACTGGTCTGCACGGACGGGCCGTCTAATTACCGGAGTGCCTGAAGGGCAGTGACTTGGAGGAGACGCACAAGTATCAGGACAGAAGGCGACAGATAAAATACTCAATTTCTGATTTATCTGTTTTGTAGAAGAAACAGAGAAAAGAGAAAGAGCGCAAGAGAGAGTGAATCTATAGATGATCTCGCTGACACCATAATATTATTGATTATTGTTGTTTTTCAATGTGAGCATCTTCATTTCTGGCATTTCAAAATAAAAGCGTCGCTGCTCGACGATACGGTGTGTCACCTAGCAACCACTGTCAACTCTTTAATTTCTACCACGTCGTAAAAGCCTTCTTCTTCTTCGTAATTTGAGTTGAAGCCAGGAACTCAGCGGTTAGACGGGGCCCTGGCGGCCCATGTGACCCGCAACATAAACACAGAGGGCTATCTGCGGCCGCTCCTCACATTCATGACAACAGAGCAAAGTTTAAGTTTTCCTCTCGGCTGTTCACACACACACAAACACACACTCTGGGAATTATATAACGTGATAAGCGACGAAGGCTGGCACTTTATCGCGGCGGTCAATCGGGCATGGACGTTACTGAGGGGTGACGATGACTCTGCCGCAACCCTCACGCCAAAAACGAGATTCATATTCCCGCTTCCCCCGCCGCTCCCCCCGTTCACGCTGGCGTGGTGTGAACGGGGACAGGATTTACAGAATGAAGGGCTCTTGTCAAAACAGATTTCACAAGACGGATGACCACCGTCACTTCTCCTTCTCTCTTAAAAATAGACTCGTTACGCCACAGCCGGCGCTTCGACCCCGAATAAATATCACAAAAAAATCTGTCCCGGTCTAAACAAGGACAACTTTTTTTTAGAAAAGCACATCTGAGTTCTTCACTGCAGTTAGCGCCAAGGGTTAGCCACACCTGATGCTAGGTTTTTTTTTTCCAATATGTGTGTCACATAATAGCTGTGGAATAATGCATAAATAATCTCCTCCGTGTTCACCCTGTTTGATCGGTGGCGTCGATCAGAATGAGAAGATAAACACATACGGTCAGCCGATCACAAATCAATAGTGATATCGTGCGAGCAGCCGATCAACAGTCTGGGTAAAATAAACCCAGATTGAAGTCATTTGCCGGGATGGCTGGTTGGTTTCCACGGAAATCGGGAAGTTTGCATTTATCGATCTCAGATGTCGAGGTAACGGTTACATTTCTGATCGTCCATCCATCGGATCGCCGTTATTACATCAAACCCCGGCTCGGATCGATCAGTAATCAATTAATCGACAGCAAACGCAAACCCTAGGGGCTAATCCCTGCACCGGCGTACACGCTCAGATTTGTTGTTACTGTGTAATTACACATGTATGACACGTGGAGGCTGAGATTCCACAGAAGATTAAAAGGAAGCCCAGAAGACCAGGACGGGAAGGAGGTGCAGCTCCAGTTCAGAACCCCTTAAAAAAAAAAAAAAAAAACAGGCCCCCTCGGAGCTCCCGGTCCGAGAGCGAGTCGTTGCACAACATCCCGGCGTCCTTAAATCACTGGGGTGGAAGCGGAGCTGGAGGAGGCACCGAGCCTTCAGAGAAGGGGGAGAAGGAGAGGCCGGGAGCCTCTGAAAGAGGCAGGAACTCACCTGGGAGGCCGAGGCTGGAGCCGCCGCCTGACGTTTGCATGGCAGAGTCACATTCAAACTCTGGACCCACACCTGACTGCCAGCCAGTCGTCAGTGCTGTGACAGCACCACCCACCGCCTCCACCCCACCCCACCCTTCCACTCCCCCCCCCCCACCCCCCCCCCCCCCACTGTCTCACATATCTCAAACTACCATCAAACTTTTTTTTTTTTTTGAAACACATAAATTTACATCTGCAGGAAACCAACCTGGCAACCCCTCCTCCCGTGCAGGTTGCCAGGTTTGAGTAAAGAATATGCATTTCCGCTTCGAGTTACTTACACGGTCGGTTCTACGGTAGCGGTCCGGATCCGAACGGCGTGACGTGACGTGACGTGAAGTGACGTGACCCGACGGCTCCTCGACGCTCCGCCGGCCTGCGGCGCCTCGGCAGGGGTTACACGGCCGCCGCGGTCGTCTCTCTGCCTGTGTCCCCCCCCCCTCCCTCCCCATCTCCTCCTCCTCCACTCTTCCACCCCTCCTCTTCCTCCTCCTCCTCCATCTGCCTTGGACACGCAACGCCGTGCACGGCTGTGTATCGGTCGCCATAAACGCGCACACACATGCAAACGCACGGGGGGGGGGGGGGTCACCTGCAGAAACACTTCCGGGTTTAGAGTGACCTAGGGGTTCAGGGCTGGAACTTCCGGTCTCCCGACGGAATATAATAATCATAACAATAATAATAATAATGGTTCTATAATAATAATAATAATAATAATAATAATAATAATAATAAATCTTTTCTCTTACCTTAGTTCTTAGCAGGTTCACCGCAGACGTTTAATTATCTGTAGGTGTGAGAGGGTGAATGGTTGGATGATTGACAGCTGACCCTTCCTGGTTAAACCCCGCCCCTTTGCCCAGTGACAGCTGTGATTGGCTGCAGCCCCAGCGTGCAGGACAATCAGTGTGAACATGACTGAGTGAATAATGCAGGAAGCATGTGAGAAGGTTTCTGGTTAGATTCCCACAGGGTTCCTTCTCCATGTTCTCCCCGTGTCTACGTGGGGTTCCTCAGGGTTCTACATCGACCCTACATCGTCCAGACATGTGAATGAGAGGGTGAACGGTTGGACGTCTCTATATGAGGCCCTGTGATTGGTCGAGCCGGAGTGAACCCCGCCTCTCGCCCAATGAAAGCTGAGATAGGCTCCCCCGCCCCCGACCCTGACAGCTGGTAAGTGGTGTAGAAAAAGAATGAATGAATGTATTTATTAAGGTTATTTGACAATTATAATTCTTGATAATAATAATGTTGTGCCTGATGACATGATGAAAACCAGAGATGACCCCTGGAAGGCTTTGAGGGTGCAAATGTTCTCTAACACCTCGAAGACGATCTGACTCATAACCGACCTGAGTATTACAAACCCCAAATAAACACTTTACAGACCCAGTGGCAAAAGATAAGTATCGTTTCCATGGAAACAAGGCAGCCACTTCTCTGAAAGGAAACGCCTCGCAGGGATGACAAGGGGGTCGGGGATCGTCTGAAATGGAGACCACCACCACCAGGAGGTTGTCATGCGATGGAACTGTAGAACCCCTCAAAGCTCTGAGCCGCTCGCCACCGTTTCAGATGGAAACCGAATTTGCCGGTTTTATCTCCTTCCAGGCTGGGCTCGGAACTTCTGCCGAAGACGCCTTCTCAGAAACCCCGACCGGAACGACCTGACGAAGAATTTTTTTTGCGCAACCGCGTTGGCCAATTTGTGGCGAAATGGCGATTTCCCTTTTTTTTTTTTTGTTTGTCTTCAAGGACCGTCACAGGACCAGACGCCGGTGGCTCTAAGTCACCAAGGGGCTTCGATACCCCGGTGGTGAAACGACTCCGATGGCGGGGGAGGTTCTCGCCCCTGTGGAGGTGGATCACAGCTAGAACTGGAGAGAGAGTATGAGAATGTGTGTGTGTGTGTGTGTGTGTGTGTGTGTGTGTGTGTGTGTGGGGTCACAAATCTGCGCTTCAGCAGCGCCGTGACACTGTAATTGCGAAACTGCAGCTCCAGGACGTTGCTGTCTGGCCAGGAAGTGATGTCATCACCACCACGTGAAGCCTGACTGGCAGGCGGCTCTGTGACCTCAGTCCTCCATCGCTGACACCTGACGAGAACATTGCAGTCTGGGATCTGGGACCACGGTAACTGTGTCCATGGTGACCCAGACCAAAAAGCTAAGCTAAGCTAAGCTAACCCCCAGCACGCACATGTCGGCACACCCTCCTCATCTTCCTCCCATGCCTTCGCCGGCCAGGTGAAACACGCGCCTGCAGCGTGCCATGTTTTGGCGGCCATGTTTGTTTACCCTCTAAAGCGTGACGTGTTCGGTCGTCTCCCGTCTGGATCGCGTAGCGTGTGACCAGATGGGGAACGGCGTGCACAAAACGGAGGTGGTTTTGGAGGACGACAGATAAAATACAGCTGTGAAAGGAGGACTGTAGGACAGCTCTGTCCTTCATAATGGAAACAACGCACACACACACACACACACACACACACACACAGTTCCTCTGTGCAGAACATGGATGCCCTTGAGATTTTTTTTGCTGTCACAAACAAAATAAGGCAATAATTCCTAATGTTTATGCAAAGTCTCCTCGGGCCCGGGGGGCCGTACGGACCTCTGGCATCCAAGCACGCCTACACGGACCACTGTGGAGAAGAAGAACATCTCTAGATCAACGCACGGAGCAGCAGAACCCACACACACACACACACACACACACACACACACACACACACACACACATACAGACACACACCCAGGCTGTGCTCCTGTGGTTGCAGCGGGTCACTGCCGGCGCCAAGATAAACAAGTTTTGGCTAGCGCGGGCCTGCGGTGGCGTATTAACCACCTACTCATGTCCCCGCATGACGCAGACGTTCCCACAGACCCGCTGGGGTTCAGACCCGGAGCAAGGCGCCGTGCCGCTCACCCCCGGGCCGCCGTTCACATGGCTTGGTAGAGATTCTGCAACTTTTTGACGTCATGTTAGACGGATCCTCCGGCAGGTTCTTCCAGGTTCAAAGCACGGCAGGCCGGCGGGACGGGTTCTGATCACATCATGTCTAACCAGGTTAAGTTATGTATATTTAACCAGAATAAAGTTATTTATATCACTAGAACACTCTTGGATATTTAGTCAGAATATATGTATATATATTTAATCTCAAAAAAATGATGTGAAATCAGAATTAATTCATGTTAAACAGTAATGAATTTATGTATATAAAAAAAAATAAAGTTACATGTTTCACCACAATAAATTTGTATGTCTAACTGGAATATAATAATTTGTCAAACCGCAAAGAGTCTAAATTCATAAACAGAATAAAGTTATATGCTTAACCAGAATAGTTTATGTCTAAACAGCATAAAGTTACATATGGAATCAAAATTGAAGATATATATCGAACCAGAATAAAATGACGTGTCAAACCGCAATGAGTTTATATATATGAACACACAAAGACATATTTTTAACCAGAATAGTTTCATATTTAATCGGAATAAAGTTATGTACGAAACCAGAATTATAGATACATATTTAACCAAAATAAAGTTCTCTATCTCACCAGAATACATTTGTACGTCTAACAGAAATAAAACTATGTGTCCAACTGCAATGCTTTACTTATATAAACGGAATAAAGTCATATATCCAACCATAATAAAGTTAAATATCTAACAACAATTTTGTATGTCCAACAAGAACAAAGTCATATACTGAACCAGAATAAAGTGATATATTTAAAAGAATAAAGGTATACATGTAACCGGCATAAAGTTATATATCTAAGTAGGATCACGTTTTTATCCAATCAGGATAAATTTGTTTGTCCAACTATGATGAAGTTATGTGTCTAATCAGAATTAATTTTTACATATAACCTGAATATATTTAACCAGAATAAAATTATACAGCTAATAAGAATACACTTCAATAGGCTTAATCTTATGTGAATTTATGTATCCAATTGTAAAGTTATGGACTGTATTGAACTTAATTGTAAGCTAAATACAATACAAAAAAATTTAGCTTATTTAACTTGTGATTAACTATCCCGTATATATCTAACTAAAACAAACTTATATGTGTGTGTGCATATATATACACACACACACACACACACACACACACACACACACATATATATATATATATATATATATATGTATATATACACACACACACATACACAAATACACACACACACACACACACACATACATATATATTCATACCAGAATAAAATTCATAAACAGAATAAACATGAATTTAACCAGAATAAAATTTATAATTAACCTTGAGAAATTTATATATTTGGCCAGATTCACTTATATATATATCTGGTTATATATATATCTAACCAGATTACGCTAGACTAATGAAACAGAATAAACACATATATAACCAGAACCAAGGTATGTAGTTAACCTGAATAAAATGACATACCTATCCAGAATAAACTTGTGATTCCCACCAGAAGAGACATATTTACCTGAATAAAGTTCCATATATAGAACCAGAACATACATGCATATTTAACCTGAATAAAGTTATATATCTAAGCGGACGCCCTGACATGAAGCGTTGATCTAACAATCAGGTGAAACAAACTTTGGATCCAACTTCTTCTATCAAGACAAACGCGCCGTCGTCATGACGATTCCCCTGACTGTGCTGTCATCTGCTGGCCGGGAGCAGTGTTACGCCTCTCGTCTGATTGGACGAGAGAGGAGCAGTAAGGCTCGGTTTGTACTTCGGGTTCGAGATAGAAAGATTAAATAAACAAATAGAAAATGTGTTTTTGTAGATACCTCATGGGTGGAGGGGCAGGGGGTTCTCCACGTATCCCAGCAGGAGGAGGTGGCGGTCGCTCGTGTCCACGAGGAACATCTGACTCTTGAACGCCTCATGTGGACTGTGCGTTGTCGACACATTGACGGTAATCAATAATCAATACATCGATCTGGTGAGTCTGAGGACATCGGGAGCATTCCAGTGGCCGGTTCCTCATCCAGACCTTCTCCGGACCCAGGAGGTCAACCACCTCAGCACATGAACAACTAATTCTTCCACTGGATGTGTGCTACCTCTGTGTATACTACCACTGTATGTGCTACCTGTACTAACTTGGTGTACCCCTTGTCTGTGTACAAATCCAGGAAGTACACATCCAGGTAGTCCTACCAGTCTCTGTACCACCTGGATTAGTACTAACTGTGTACTACCTCTGTGTGTACGACCTAAATGTGTATTACCTCTAGTGTATTATGTGCCTGTGCACTACCTATCTCTGTACGACCTGGATGTGTACTACCTCTACTGTATGTGTACCCACTAAATGTGCATAACCTATATGTCTACTACCTGAATGTGTACCAGTGAAAATGTGATCCGGTTGAAAAACTACATACCTGAAATGTAACTATTTGTAAAAACTGCAACTCATGGATGGAGGCGTGAGAACATATGCTCCCTGGTGGTGAGGTTCAGGTCCAACCCAGATCTTTCTACTGATTTAACCCAGGAGTCGGCTGCAGTTCAGCGCTTGTTGGGAACAGTAGGTGCGGCTAGTTGTGGACATTGCGTGGCTAGTTGGAGACAGAAGGAGTGGCTAGTCAAGGACAATGTGTGTGACTAGTTGGGGACAGCAAACCTGGCTAGTTGGAGACTAAAAGGGTGGCTAGTTGGGGAAAATGGATGTGGCTAGTTGGGGAAAGCAGATGGGGCCAGTTTGGGATAGCGGATGAAGCTAGTTGGGGAGCGTGTGCCTGGCTAGTTAGGGACTGAAGGCGTGGCCTAGTTGGGGACGGTGGTTGTTCCTTGCTCGAGATAGTTGGGTAGCGAGTTGGGGACCGTGGGTGTGACCAATTGGCTATTGCAGAACACAGGAAGTAGGTTCAGAAGTCAACAGGAATTAGAGTGTGGATAAAAACTGATGGGTTAGGGTTAGCTGTTTGTTGACCATGTTGGTTTGCCCTCTAAGCCGTGGCTCTCCTGATGCGTTCGGGTGTCTTCAGCATTCTGGATCGACCTGTTACACAGCGCGTGACCCCTAAAGGTCGTGAACTCCATGTCCGTCCGCCATGGGTAACCACGGCGACAGAAAAGAACCCGCTCACTGGGAGCACGAATCCCAGCAGGGAGACGGAACCACATCTTTATTCACGTTGATCTGTACAGATTGAGAACGTCACCAGGTCATGCGTAGAAGTACTGCGATACAATTAGAAACACAATACCGACCGACAACGAGCACTTGTACCATAAAGACGGAGCCTCGGACCAGAAAAATAAAGAAATAAAGTCGACATATATATATATGTATATATATGTATATATATACACATTACAGGAAAATAGAAATAAACTCCTGAGATGACACGTGCAGGCCGGTGACCCTGCAGATCAACAGAAGGAAAAACAAGGAAGTTGGTGCCCTTTTCCTTGTCTTGCTCCTGTCCAATGGCGTGATCGCCGTGATCGCCCCTGGCCTTCCCCTCCCCAGGTTTCTCCTTCTTTGGGTCACCGTTCTGCCTTCTCACGCACACACACACATTTACTCCGAACGCGATGGAGGTCCGAGGGAAGCCCTGACCCCGACCCCTTTTCCTGAAAGGGAATGTGAGGGCGTCGGACGGATACACACTTCCTGATTGGATGGGGTGACATCACCGGACAGCCACGCGGAGGTGTTATTGCACTACCGTCTCAACGTCCAGGTCTCTGGATGAGAAGAACCAACACATTTAAAACACGGCTGGGGGTTGGTGGACGGCAAACGAACATCTCTGCGAGTTGGAGAACATGTTCACGATAAGGCTACGACATCTAGAGGAGAAAGGAGGGGTGGAGCAACGGCGGAGCTCCGTCTGCTGCAGGAGGTCACGCCGAGCCGCTCGCAGGAGCCATGCAGGACGGAGGAAACACAGATGAAGGAACACACACACACACACACACACATACACACACACACCACCCAGGAGCATGGTGACAAACCCAAAGGTGGAGATGGTCCAGGATGGAAAACATCTGCACGGATGGCTGGGAGGAGAGGGGGGGGGGGGTCGTCACACCCCGTCCCATCTACGACTGGTGGGAATCTGCTCTGGGTTCCACCCAGCCACAGGGAAAGAGCTATGTCACCGAGGGAAGCCGAGAATTACACTTGCAGTTGGCTTATATCCTGTCACGTGTGTGTTTTTTAAATATATATCTCTATATATATGTATATACTGAGTGTATAAATACTCTATGTACACAACATCTGGGGGTCCGAGTACTTCAAACTTTCCATAAATCTCAGAAAACTGTCATAAATGAGCTCTGGGAAAATAGAGATTTGATCATTCTATCCTATCCTACTCTATATTCCGCTCCGCTTCAGCGACATAACTCCTTCGGCGCATTCGTCCCGGCGGCTGCGTCGTGCACGCAACATCTTACCCAGCAGGTGTCACTGTTACTCACACCACAAGGGGGTGGGGGGTGGGGGGGGGGGGGTAGCGGGGCGGAGGGTGGGGGGTTACAGTACAGTTAACACACACATTTTTAATCTCAGACTGGTTCACAGTTAATGTCAATCAAGTCATCAACGGCCAGTGGCAAAAAGGCCGGGATCAGTAAGGGAGGAGGGGGAGGAGGGTTGGGTGTGTGTGTGTGTGGGGGGGGGGGGGGTCGGACCCCCCCCCGCCCTAGTCAGAGAAGAGGCTGGCGAAGGACTTTCGGAGGTTGCGAATGGTCTCGGCCTTGGCCTCATCTTGGCCGTCGCCCCCGGAGCTCGAGACTCCGCGGAAGAAAGAGGAGTCGCTGAAGGCGTTGAAGGCATTGGTCAGGGACTGGGACTTACTGGGGAGGGGGGGTGAAGGGGGGGGGGAGACAAACAGGGAAATGTGTAAGAGGGCTAGATCTTTTAAAAAACACGCACACACACACACACACACACTTTCACAATTAAAAACACAGATGTGAAGGTGTGATTCTGGAGCCGCCAATCAATCAATCGATCACGGTCCCTTTGACCCCTGACCTCTGACCTCTGGTCGATTCCACACCCATCTGGAATTTGTGACTTTTTTCGTTGCAGTGAGACGTAGAGGGATGGCGCTCCCTGCTGGACCCCCACTGAAACAGCGTTATTACCGTGTTATAACACACTCTTGTGTGTCAGACACGAGCCCCGCCCCTGGTCAGTAGGGGGCGCCATTCCCCGTTTGACGAGCTCGGATCACAGATGTGTAATAACCGGTATTCTCACCACCACAAACAAGCCTGGACGGGTCGGGTATTTTTCTGTGTGTGCGTGTGTGTGTGTGTGTGTGTGTCTTTGATGCACTGGCAATTTAATCAGAATGCGTCATTTGAAGTCTAATTCACTTGTGTAATAACAGTGTAATAACATGTTGGCTAGGGTTCTTGTCGAGCGTGCACGTTGAGTGTGTCACTGCTCTTACTTCAGCAGAGGATGAGTTTTCTGCTGGGACGCCGGCTGCTCCTCCACAGGGGCCGGGGCCTCGGCGGGGGCCTCGTCCGGCACCGGCTCTGGGTTCGGGGACGGAGCCGGGGCGGGCGACTCCGGGCCGGGCGGGGAAGGGTTGGCTTTGGCTGGGGATTGAACCTGCGCCAGGCCGGGGGCCGGGGCAGGGGTCGGGGCCGGGGCCGAGGCACTATCCGGGGCCTGGGCGGGGGCCGGGGCCGGGGCTTTGGGTAAAGCTTTGGGCGGAGGCGTGCTCTGAGGCTTCGGCTGCAGCTGCGGCTTGGAATTCCTGCGCAGGGGTGGGATGGGCTTCGCCGGTGGCGTGGGCTTCGGCGGCAGCTCCCTGGGCTTGCCGGGGACCGGGGTTGGGGACCCCTGGGGTTGGGGCTTTGGCTGCTCTGTGGTCGGGGCCGAGGCAGGGGCCGGGGCCGGGGCTGGAGCTGGAGCCGGAGCCGGAGCTGGAGCCGGAGCCGGAGCCGGAGCTGGAGTCGGGGTCGGGGTCGGGGTCGGGGTCGGGGCTGGGGCTGCCATTTTGGCTTGGGGGGATCCGGGAGACGCGGGGACAGCGGCCTCCACTGCTTTGGCGTGGGGGGAGCCGGGGGACGCAGCTGCCGCCAGCGGTTTGGCCGGGGAGGAGGGCGAGGCCTTGGCGGAGGCGGGGCTGGGCGAAGAATCCGTGGTGGACTTTGCGACGGACGGCGCCCTGGTCATCGGGGGGGGCCTCGGCACCGGCGGCTTGTTGACGGAGGCGGACTTCTGGACCGGGCCGGGCCTCTGGGCGGGGCCGGGCTTCGCCCCCGCCTCGGGTATCTTTTTTGCCGCCTCCGCCGACGGATCCACGACCTGCTGCCTCGCCGCCGCACCTGTGGGGGATTCGACCAATCAGAGGACGCCTCCACCTACAGAGAGCTACAGAGAGGTGGAAGGACCTTCCATCTTCACCGTCATGGAGGGGTTCGACTGTGACCACCAGGGGGCGGCGCTGTGGACAGATGAGGGGAAGGAATCCCTGTCGTGGCAAGTCATGGCTGTCAGAGTACATCCATTCATCCATTCATTCATCCATCCAGTCATTCATTCATTAATTCATCCATTCATTTATCCATCCATCCATCCATCCATCCATCCATCCATTCATTATTTATACAGCTTGTGCAGTCATGCATGTGGGATGCCGGAGCCTATCTGAGCTGTGATTGGACGAGTCACAGGGTCAATCACAGGGGCTCTTATAGTGCCATTTAAACATTCATCCTCTCATTCACTCATAATATAGAGAGAAGCAATCATTTACCCTGTCATCCATATAGACAAATACAACAATCCGTCCCTTCCTTCATGCTACATATGGAGACACACAACCATCCACCCTCTCATCCACCCAGGGACACGTGCAAGCGTTCCCTCCTCCCTCCATGCAGGAGAGCAGGTGTGACCCACCCTGGCTGGTCTTCTGGCCTGTGGTCCTAGTGGTTTCGGGCGGTCCATCCCTGGGGGCGGTGCTCTGGGGAGGGTCGGAGGTCAGAAGGTGGAGGACACACAGGAGGGTGAATGAGTGATTTGCGTACGGCGCTCCCCACGTGCACGTGGGAACGGCTTTGGTACCTGCTGCGGCTGCGAGGCGGTTGGCTTCGGGCCTAGAGGGGAGCGCGCCGGCGAGCAGGAGGCGGCGGAGGAGGACTTGGGGGCCAAAGCTTGGCTCATCTTGGACAGGACCACCTCCGCCATCAGCCCGCGGTCCTCGGCCTGGTGGTCTCCAATCAGCTGCATGGAGGAGCCCACCACCTGGGACGGGGGCCAATCAGAAGGGAGGGGAACGCACACTGGTGAGGGCTGGACCCGCCATTCGTTTATCCATCCATCCATCCATCCATCCATCCATCCATCCATCCATCCATCCATCCATCTGTGATCCATTCTTTCATTCATTCATCAATTTGTTTATTCATCTATTCATCAATCATCTGTCCATTCATCCATCGATCCTCTCATCCATCTACCCACCTTTCCACCCACCAATCAATTAATCAATTCATTCATTCATTCATTCGTCGATCTATCTATCCATCCAACCATCAATTTTTCATTCATCCATCCATCCATCCATCCATCTATCCATCCATCATTCATCCATCCAGGATCCATCCATCCATTCATTCATTCATTCATCCTTTTATTATTAATCCATACATCCATCTATCATTCATTCTTTCACACATTCGTTCATCTATCTATCTATCTATCTATCTATCTATCTATCTATCTATCTATCTATCTATCTATCTATCTATCTATCTATCTATCTATCTATCCATTCATTCATCCATCTATATATCTGTCCATTCATTCTTTCATTGATTCATTCCTCCACTTGTCCATCCATCCATCCATCCATCCCTCAGTCCATCCAGCCATCTCTCCATCCACCCGTCCCTTCCCGTCGTCCTCTCACCTCGGTGATGTAGTCGTTTCCGTCCTTTCCACAGATGGCCTTGACGGCGCAGATGTCCAGCCCTCCGAAGATCTCGGAGCAGGTGTCCACCCACAGCTTGAACCTGCCACACAGAGAGGGAGCTCTGAAGGTTTCTCCGGCTGGAGCACCGACGTGACCGGGGCCGGTGCACGTGTGGAGTCTCCCAGCAGCCAAGAGCAGAATATCCGGGCGGAGGAACACCGGTGAAAGTGACGGGAGGCGAAGATCTGGGTTCGGAGTTTTGATCTGAAGCCACTCACTTGTCGGTCATGGCCACCTGCTCCAGCATGGCCGAGCCGGTGTTGCTCTTCCAGTTGCCGGAGATGGACGTCCTCCTTGAGGAGATCAGGAGAAAGAGGCCGGTCAGTCTATCGAAAACATTTTGAAGCTCAAGGAGCTTCTTGCCGGAAGTTCACGAGAAATCGGAGGAGAGAGCCGAGAAGCTCCTGCTCTCACATGTAAGCCTTGTAGTCGGAGCCGATCTTCTGGATCCGGATGTCGTACTTGGCGTCGACGAAGGGCTCGGTGGTGCAGTACGTCTGGGTGATGGCCACCACGCTGGCGATGTCCTGGAAGTCGCTGGCGTTGTCCACCCGCACCTGGATTGTGAAGAACACGTGAAATCACGGTGGAAGAGAACGGCGAGGAGACGATGGAGACGATGACGACGATGACGACGACGAAGACGACGGGACGTCACCTTGCCCATTCCGGAGTGGGCGTGTCCGATCTTCACCACGACGGGGAAACTGGGAGACGTGATCTGAGGGACGCAGATGTTCTGGTTACGGGACACATGGTGCATGTTTGTAATAACATGTGTTAACCAGGTAATAACTATGTATTGACTGTGTAATAACCATGTTACAACGCTGAAGTCAGTAGCGCAGTTATGTCACTAATAACCATATTATTTCTTGATGAACAACAAGTAGGCGGCGCACTCGATGCGGATTATCAACCGATCAGTAACGATTTACTAGAAAACGCAGAGAAATGCACCGCGAGCTTCATTCCAATTCCAAACGTTAAGGTTATCATAAATCCATCTTTATCACAGGTTGTTCTAAAATCCACCTCTCGGGACTCTTGATCTCGCTTTAATCCGGACTTAATCGAGTTAATTGGAAAAAGCCGGTTGGTTCGCGAACGTCTTCATTTGTAAATCCGAGTCCGGCTGGCAACCCGAGAGGAGCGGAGGTCACGTGACCTCCTCTTCTCCTTCACGGGTTTGCGAGGAGGAGGAGGAGGAGAAGGAGGAGGAGGACAAGGGGCATCAAAAGGGGGTAGAAGAGGCGAAGGACGGTCGGGGTTTTTCCTCTTTTTTCTGTCTCCGAGGAGGCCGTCCCTGAACTGTTGAGGACATAAGAGGCTCCCTGTGTGCGACCTTCTCAGCATTCAGGACCAGAGCGTGAGGGGATCCGACCATTGTAAGTCTCTCTGCGTGTCGTCCAGGAGGAGGAGGAGGAGGAGGAGGAGGAGGAAGAGGAGGAGGAGGAGGAGGAGGGGAAGACCGTCGGCAGAGGGACCAGCTCCGGCTCCAGCTCTTTCCTCCGTCTTTCTATCTCTAAACTTCTAAAAACATCTCCTTCCACAGTGTCCTCCTCCCCGGCTCCTCTCTTCCAAGCGGACCCGCTCGGCCCAGGAGGTCTCGGAGCGGCGTCATGGCCCCGTCCCGGGAGCCCCGCCTGCGTCCCGGACTCTGGGTTCTTCTGCTACTCGGCGCCGGCGTGCAGCAGCCGGCCCACGGCTGCAGCTGCCATCCCGCGCACCCGCAGCAGCTCTTCTGCACCGCCGAGATCGGTGAGTCCGCGCCGGGTCCGTCTCCGGACCTCGTATCCGGGCCAGAGGGGGGTCCTTCGACCCGTTATTATGGGATGTCTGCAGCCGCCGCGGTGTTTGGAAGGTCAGGGGTCGGGTGGAGAGGCATTATCCGTCGGACCGGATTCTCTCCCCTTCTCGGAGGGTTCTGTTCCCGGCCGATGGCGTTCTGGTTCTTTCTAATAGTGTTCTGTTTACCTCTGGTAGAGGTCTGGATTGTTCTGACAGGGTTCTGTTTCCATCTAAAAAGGTTCTGGTTGCCTCAAATAGGGTTCGACATCATTCTGACAGGGTTCTATGTAACCCCGATAGGGTTCTGCTTCATTCTGATTGGGTTTTGTTCCATCAGAAAGGGTTCTGTTTGTTTTGATAGGGTTCTGTTTCTTTCTGAAAGGGTTCTATTGGCCTCTAATAGAGTTCTGCATCATACCGGTAGGGTTCAAATTTACTCTGATAGGATCCTGTTTCATCCTGATGGGGTTCTGTTTACCTCTAACAGGGTTCCGTTTGGTTGTGACAGGGTTCTGTTTACCTCCAATAGGCTCCTTTTCCCATTTGTTAGGGTTCTGTTTGGTTCTAATGGGGCTCTGTTTGGTTCTTATAAGGTTCTGCTGAAGATGAGATCCCCTTTATCGATCCCTATCGGGGAAATTCCTTTGTCACAATGTTAAAAAACAAAAAAGCAGAATAAATATGAATATACCTATAGATAGAGAGATAGAAGCCAGAAGATAGCAAGACATCCATAAATAAATTGACAGCAGCAACAACAACATCATCAGGGATAATAATGGACAACATAAAGGAACAGTAAGGGTGAAAAATACACAACCAGAAATAAACAACAATATAAATAGAGTGACAATACCAATGGCTCTGTTGGGGTTCTGGTTGGTTCTGATAGGGTTCTGTTTGGATCTACTTGGGTTTTGTTTGGTTCTACCAGGGTTCTGTGGACCAGGGCTCTTCGGCCCTGCGCTGTGCAAACAGCCCCTGACAAACATTGGGGCCCAAAGGTGGGTTTGCAGCTGAGCGGTTCCACCGCTTCTCCGAACGGAAAGAAAACAAAGGAAGGAGGAGGAGGATCCCAGATCTGGGTCAGGGGGGCGGAGCCATAGCCACTAGGCGCCCTTATTAGGCCGTTGAAGCTAACAAACCTAGCATCTGACTCTACCCGCTTGAGGGTCCTCTCCCGCTCGCCGCTCCAACGTGATGCGCTTTGATTGACAGGCTGCCCCCCCAATCCCAGAACCCCCCCAATTTTTCGCCCCGATCCTTAGACGGCGCCAGATATCTCATTTTAGCCATGACCAACCGTCGCTTCCTGTTCGGCGCCACCTCCGGACCACCGCCGTGTTCAAGGCGTGCACACCGCCAAGCACGGGGGGGCGGGGGGGTTCAGAAGAAGAGTCCTCGCCGCGGGCAGGGGGGCTTTTTGTGGCGCCGTCTCATTTCCGGCGGGCGTATCAGGGGGCTTTCACAGGCATTTGCCGAAGAAGTCAGCGATCTCTCCCCCCCTCCCCAAATCGATTTTCTGTGTCGCCCGGCGGGCGAGCAGCGCCACCATCGGAGCCCTCCCATTGGCAGAGGGATCCCGCGGCTGGTGGCGGCCTCTGGGTGACCCGGCGGCGCCGACGGACTCAATGAAACCTTTGAATGAAGCTGTACATCTGATTAATATCCCATCTGGACCTACCAAGAATCGTTCCTCGGCTGTGTGTGTGTGTGTTGGACGGACGCCAAGCCATGCCAACACAGCTCACTCCCTCACTCCCTCTCTCACTCTCTCCGTCTCACTCCTTCTTTCCCTCCCTCTCTCTCTCTCCCAGCTTCATTTCCATGTCTATAGTCTGGATCCAATGGTCTGCATACTAACAATATCGGTGTGAAAGGCCGCTGACAGTCCGCCTTTGTGGGGGTGACAAGGGCGCCGATTCATCTGGGAGTGTGTGTGTGTGTGTGTGTGTGTGCGTGTGTTTGTGTGAACTTACTACATCAGTTCTCATGGTTGAAGTTTTGCAATATTTCTCGGAGGTGGCGGAGGTTCATAACGCAGCTGCAGGGATTAAAATGGAAGGGTGGCCGAGCGTGTATGAGTGTGACAGTGTGTGTGTGTGTGTGTGTGTGTGTGTGTGTGTGTGTGTGTGAGTGTGTCTGTGAAGGGGGGTAAACATCTCAGAGAATCTGGGCCAAGATAATAAGTGGACCCCCTCCCCTCGTTTTCCTTCAGCGTGGAAAAACAATGGACCTGCAGGCCATTTTTTTTCTGTCTACGCAGCAAAAATACTTCATAATTACTTGCCTTGTGGTACTGCCACGTAGTACTCCTACTACTACTTATATTACTATGACTACTACCGCTGGCAGCCCTTGAACCCGGGATTCCTCTGTTACTACCGGGTTACTACGAAGGAGACGTGATACTTTGTTTTTCCGTCGTTGTACAAGTACTAGCATGTACTGCGCTAGTCAGAGCTTGAGCACTACGTTGCCCTACGAATACTCTGTTCTCGTTCTCTGTCACTGCAATACGAGTAACGAGGAATATAAAATCTGAGAGCGCATACAGGACGCTAATGCACTAACGATGCAATGCTAGCTTTAGCATGTTAGCAGGCCAATACCCTCCCCTGAGTGCTTTCAGAACGAGCGGGATCGTTGTTTAGCTAGCAAAAGCTAGCTTAGCCTGTCAGCTGAGTGAGGAGGTGGATGTGGGCTGAGGTTGTCCGTCTCCAGATGGCGATGGTCCAGCGGAGGAGATAACAGTGACGTTTCTCCTCTCTCCTGACAGTCATCAGGGCAAAGATCTCCGGGGAGAAGATTGTGTCGCACAGCAACAGCTCATCCCCGTACATGAAGCTGATCCAGTACGAGATCAAAATGATCAAGGTGAGAACCGACGAATGCGCAGAAGCGTTGGACAGAGAGATCTGATGAACGTGGACAGGTGGAAACGTCTGCCACGTTCTTCACTACGAACCGGATCTCGGAGTTCATGGAGACTAAACAGTCTGTAGGTGTGAATAAGAAGGTGAACGTTTGGACGTCTGTAATTGACAGCAGAGCCGCCCGGGTTAAGCTCCGCCTCTCCCAAAAGGAGGGCTGCCATTGGCTGCGGCCACAGACTGTGACGTGCTGTCCTCTTCCTCCAGATGTTCAAAGGTTTCGACAAGGCTAAAGATATCCAGTACGTCTACACTCCGGTCTTCTCCTCGCTGTGTGGAGTCAAACTGGACTCCAACAACAAAGCAGGGTACCTGCTCTCAGGTAGGAGCATCGTGGAGATCATGGAGTTGTGTACTTGTTCACGCTACATGAACGTGAGCTCTCTGAAGTTGTGACCACCCTCTCCCCGCCGACAGGGAGTATGTGGAGCGACGGGAGGATCTCCATCGGCCAGTGTGACCTAGTTGAGTCCTGGGACAACCTGTCGCTGTCGCAGAAGAAGAATCTCAACTACAAGTACCAGATGGGCTGCGAGTGCAGGGTGAGTCCGCCTGGTTCCCCTCAGAACCTGCACCGACATCTGGACAAATAAATGAAGGATAAATGAAGTTCTCATCAAAGATATCAATGCCTTTGGTTATTGTATCTGAGGTCTGATTGGCCGTAGAACTCCGGGGTCCAGAAGTGGAGAACCTCTGAAAGGCACTGATCAAACTTGATCCTCTCCACAGATCAACACCTGCTACACGGTGCCGTGCGCATCCACGGGAGACAACGAGTGCTTGTGGACGGACTGGCTGCTGGACAACAGCCTGAACGGCGAGCAGGCCCGGCAGTACGCCTGCATCCGCCGCTCGGACACCACCTGCAGCTGGTACCGGGGAGGCCCCGCCCCCGAGAAGGACTTCCTGGACATGACTGATCCCTGAAGACCACCGCCCACCCGACCCCCCCTCCGTCTGACTCCCCCCGAGGCAGAGATACTCCCTTCTATGGCGACGTAGCTTCAATTCGGCCGCCGACGCTAACGTGTAAAGTAGCGACTGACCTTTTTTCAACAATTGGCTGTTAGCATCTGTTAGCAGAGACGCTACGGATAAAGTTCATAACCTGTCAAGCACACGGGACGCCTCGCGCCCGGAGGCGTTCACCGCGCGCAGATTCTCGACAGAAAATCTCAAGTCAACACGTAAAAGCGACTGATTTAACCTTCGGTGCGCCGCACCCTCGCGGCTAAGCTGCACCCCCTGAGATCGGACTATTCCGAAATCCACAGGTGGAAAAACGAATGACAAAAAAAAAGGTAGAGCAGAGCAGCGCCGGAGCCTCCCTCCAGCCACACGTGACAAACATTCACCAGATTGTAAGTATTATTCTTGAGAATTAACATTTTACAGGCTAACTGCTTCCTTAGCGTAGAGCTTTTTATACTGTTGTTGTTTATATTGTGCGTTTAGCTCCTCGGATGAACAGTGTGCTGTTTTCCCGCGACCCCAAATCTAAATCGGCGTTTTAGCACAGGGGCGTAAACAGTCGGGTCCGGTTCCCCGCTTTTTTTATTAGCTATTCAAAAAAACGCGAGGTGGATCCTGTGCAGCGTCACGAGCCCGAACTCGTGACGCCAATCTGCGGTGACGCCCGTCTAATTCCTGGATCGCCTTCCCCGGAGTCACGCGGATTTGGACCCGCTCTAACAGTTCAACGGCTGCGTGATAACCCCCCCCCCCAAAAAAAGTATTCGTGATTAACACAGACCGCATGCTAATGAAAGCTAGCTGTCCGGTCTTAGAAATATGAGATCCACCCATGCTTGTTTTATACTGAAGAATTGTTCGGAGTGTATTTATGTGTTCTTTCTGTCCAAATAGAGTTTTCTATTTCCATGTACCAAAAAATAAAAATAATTAAAAAAAAGATTGTATATAAAGAGGTCTCGTGAATGTCTTGAATTTATATTCATATTTATACAAATAGTAGGATGTAGGAATGCTAAGCTATAGCTTCGAGGCTAATAAAAGATGCACTGATATAGACATGCTAAGCTATAACTTACAGACTGATAGAATTCACGCTCCCACAAAGACATGCTAAGCTATGGCTTGCAGAGTGATAAAATATACACTGATATGATATTCAGAAAATCTAAGCTACGGTTTGCGGGATGATAAAATAACCACTTATATGAAGAGATGCTAAGCTACGGCCTACTTAATAATAAAACATGCACCAGTACTTATAGATGCTTAGCCACGGCTTACAGGTGGATAAGACACATGGTGATAAGTGGAGATGCTAAGCTATAGGACAAAAACTGATAAAATAGACACTGATATTAAGAGATATTAAGCTAAGGCGTAGAGACTAATAAAATATGCAATGACCTGAAGAGATGCTAAGCTATGGCTTGCAGATACAATATGCGGGTCTACAAAGAGATGCTAAGCTATGGCTTACAGACTGATAAAATATGCACTGATATGAAGTGAGGCTAAGCTAAGGCCTCGAGACTAATAAAATATGCAAAAATTTGAAGACATGCAAAGGTACGGCTTGCAGATGCAATATGCAGTGCTACAAAGAGATGCTAAGCTATGGCTTACATACTGATAAAATATGCACCAATATGAAGTGATGCGAAGCTATAGCTAATGCAAAGACAGGGTGTGAGGACAGTACGGATAGAACACGGTCTCACCATGTCCTTGTAGTTGGGATAGAAGGTCTGGTCGATGAGCGGGAACTTCTCCGAGCCCAGTCTCTTCTGATTGGTTATCAGCTGGGAGAACTGCGGGAGGAACAGGAAGTCTGGTGAGAAGAAGCAGCAAGACGTCACGGCGGCTCTGGAAGGCGGCGCTGCTGAAGGTGGCTCACAGCCCAGGGCTTGTCGGAGAGGTTGTAGATGGAGTCCAGGGAGTTGACGGAGGGGACGCCGGCGTACTGCAGCCCGATGATGAGGCTCCTGAAGTCCTCGTTCTGGGCCATGCTGAAGGCGTGCTGACGGACCAGGACAAAGTCAGGCTTGAAGGACCTAGTGGTGGAGAGAAGACGCCAAGAAGATTGAGCCCAGGGATGAAGATGGAGGCCCAGATTAGTTTGTCAGCTTCCCGTCAGCTTCCTGTTAGCCCCTGTTATCTTTATGTTAGCTTCCCATCAGCCTCCTGTTAGCTTCACATCAGCCCCATTACCTTCCTGCTAGCTTCCCATCAGCCCTCTGTTGGCTTTAGGTTAGCTTCACAACATCTCCCTGTTACCTTCCTGTTAGCTTCCCATCAGCCCCCTGATAGCTTCCTGTTAGATTCCCATCTGTCCCCTGTTAGCTTTAGGTTAGCTTCACATCAGCTCCCTGTTATCTTCCTGTTAGTTTTCCATCAGCCACCTGTTACCTTCCTGTTAGCTTTCCCATCATCCCCAGTAAGCTTCCAATTAGCCCCCACTTAGCTCCCTGTTAGCTTCCAATCAGCCCCTTGTTAGCTTTAGGTTAGCTTCACATCAGCTCCCTGTTATCTTGAGAGATGAGATGAGATGAGAACAACTTTATTAATCCCGATGGAAATTGTTGTGCCAGAGTTTCAAGTAAAAAACATAACAGTAATAGATAATAGTAGAAAGGAGGAAGAATAAGAAATATAATGAAATATGAATTGTCTTAACTTAACTGTCTTAACTTAATCTTCCTGTTAGTTTTCCATTGGCCACCAGTTACCTTCCTGTTAGCTTTTCGTCAGCCCATATTAGCTTTCTGTTAGCTTCCTATCTGCCCCCTGTTCGCTTTCTGTTAGCTTCTTATCAGCCCGCTGTGAGCTTCCCCTGCACATGTATGTTCCTCACCTCATGTATGTGTGTGGGCACGTGTGTGTGTCTCACCTGACAACCTTGTTCCCCCCCCGGAGAACCTGCAGGTCCACATTGCAGGTTCCGTTAGAATGTGAGACGATGTTGATCTCGGAGAACTCAGCCTACAACAACGGCACACACACACACACACACACACACACACACATACATACATGAATCACACACACACTTTACGAAGTCATGTGTGTGTTGTGATTTCGCATGACGATGAGGGCCAATGAAAAGGCGACTCCCACCTGCTCCACCTTCACGTCGTACTCCCCCAGAATCTTCTTCCCCCTGAACACCTTGGCCCTGTGAGGAGGACGAGAAGGGAGAGAGAAGGTGAGGAGATGTGTCTCCTGCTCCGTCAGGGAGCTCATGGCGTCCTCTGCTGGACGCCTGGAGCGCTGGCTGAGGCCGACCACGGAGAAGATGGACGCCTCCTCCTGCCCGTCACTCATCTCCAGGAGTTCTTGGATGTTTAGCTGCGCAGATGAGGAACCGTTGATATCACACGGCGTTCACGGACAGGTTGCACCTCTACCACCATCTTCTCCATGGCCTCGGATCATTATTCACACACACACACACACACACACTGGCGTGTGGAACCATCAACCCAAAGCTCCAGGAGCATCTGGCTCATTAGTGCGCTTCATTAGGACAGAAGCATCTGCGGGAGGAGGGCGTCCAGAACCTCCTTGGGACGGAGAAGAACATTCCTGGAGCCCATTGGAGACGGACGTCTGGATGCTGCCAACATGTGGTGTCTTCCACACAGACCTTTGCAGAAACTGACACGACTGGAAGCCGGCAGCGACGCAACATGCACAAAGAGTCAGTCATCCATCCATCCATCCATCCATTCTCCCTCACCGCTTAACCGACCCTCAGGGTCGAAGGTAAATGCTGGAGCTGATCTGAGCCGTGATTGGACGAGAGGTGGGGTTCACCCATCATGCACACACACGTTCACCCTCTTATTCACGCTTCATATAGAGACATACAACCATTCACCCTCTCATGTAAATGTCATAATAATGTTCACCCTCTCATTTACATGTCATGTTGAGACTTGCAACCACTAATCCTCTCATTCACATGAGTCTTATAACTATTCACCCTCTCATTCATAGATCATATAGATATTTTCAACAATTCACACTACATATATAGACATATAACCATTACCCTCTCATTTACATGTCATGTTGAGACATACAAGCATTAATCCTGTTATCCACAAGAGCCCGACAACATTTACCCTCTAATTTACATCATGTAAAGAAATACAACCGTTCACCCATTTTATATTTTCATGTGGCAACACCGCCATCTAGTGGCGAACCACATATACTGCAGGCTGGTTGATGTCATTTGAGATTTGTATATTATAAATCAACAAAACCAATCTTTCTCAAGAACACGCTAGCACAAACAACGACGAGGCCCAACGTTTCCGTCGTTTCATCCGTTCATTATGTGCACTGCAGCGGTGAAACCACCACGCTGCCTTAACGGTAGCGGCTGAGGTCGAGGAACGTGAGCTCGCTTTTAATATTGATCCGCGGAGACTTGGCAGGAACGAACTCCACTAATCGATGCCGGCGGCCCGGCACGAAGGCTGGATGGAGCTGGTGGGGGGGGGGGGGCAAGGGGAGGCCTTGGTAAGAACATTAATCATGAAAGAAATACTAAGTCAACGTCAGATAACTCCATTGGCCCGTCAAGATATCAATATTAATGATGCTCTTGATTTCCTGTCGCTTCTCCGAGGATCTTAACCTGCCCCCCCTCCACCCCCTTCCCACTGAAGAAAAACTCATTTACAGTCCTGACCGATGAGGCGCTTCAGCAGCTGCTCCGCAACCGCCGTGGAGCCAAGAACCCTTGCCGCGCAGCTGCTGCTGCTGCCGTGTACCGCGTGTGCACGGCGTGTGGGCGGCGGATAATTTTTTTGGACATGATCATGGAGCATGCATGTGTGGAAGGAGCGTTTTGTGACGTGTGTTGCTACGGTGCAAAAATACTGCTTTGTTGCTTTTAGGGCCCTGAAAATGCAGTGGTACTTTGACGGAAGTGAGTCTGCTGGGGTGAAACATTCACCCTCTCACCTCCACTCCTGTCAACAGCTATTTGTCACACACATACACACACACACACGCATACACACACAGAGGAAACACATTTCGCTGCAACATCCACGCCACGTTCCCTGCAAGGACATTTTCGTCCAGGAACCCCCCCCTCCTCCCCACATCTTGGTGACCATGACAGGAAAAGGTTACCGATTACCAGGATGGCGTGTTTCAAATCTTGGTATCCATGGAAACTGAAGAAAGACCCGGGACTCACCGCGCCGCTCGGGATATGAAGACTTGGATTTACTGTAGCGAGTCCACGCTGAGCACGGCTTTGCATTAGGAAAAGCGGGTGCTACGTGAGTGTGTTTGTGTGTGTGTGTGTGTGTGTGTATGTGTGCGGAGCGGTGATTCATTCATTCTATCATTCACCTTAATTAAAATTGTATTAAAACTAGTTTTTACTATTAACTGAAAAGCTCACATTGATTCAAATGCAAAGCAAAGCCCAATTAATGTTGCTATTAGTGATAAAACCAATTAGAATTTTTATTAATTTTTTTCAATATTGTAATTTATTCAGCATGAAAAATTGGGTGATGTGATTTTAGCGAATTGAAGATGGCTGTCTCTGGGTTTCCTGCAGCGTAAAGAACAAGCTGCCGCAGCAGACCGGAGATCAGGACTGGACTTGGAGCGAATGGACCGGCATGGAAACCAAACGCCTGCTACCTTCAGCCGTGATCACGTGGACAATGTAGGGTCTCCAGTGAAGCTCCTGAATGTTTTTGGACTGTGTGAGGAACACGGAGAACCCTCAGGCACCCACGGAGAACATCAAGACTCCACACAGGAAGGAATCCATTCCAGGGACCTTCTGGGCACCACCCGTAGAAGGTTCTAGAAGGTGAAGGAAAACATTGAAACTGCGAGATGATTGGAGTACTACTACAAGTACCAGTAATGCATGAGTAAACGAAATCCTTCCTGGTCTGGATCTCAGCGTCGTGACTTGGATCTCCCTCTGGAGGGAAGCTTCGAGAGGATTCATCACCTTCCCAGCGACAAAAAGCAATAAAGGGGATGGCGGAGGAGGCGGCGGCGGGGCTGAAGATCCTGGCTGCTAATGAGAACCTCCATCATCCCTGTCAGCTCAAACGTCTTCTTTATCATTTGGACTTAATAAAGGGGAGGTTTGAAACCCAGAGCTCTCCTCAACCCTGCGTTCTCCACCCTGCCCACCAGAACATCCACCCCGATCCTCAGCCTCGGGCTCGGTTCGCAGGGCAGATCATGTCAGACCCATGAACAGATTCGGACGGCTCCTCAACCCTCAACCCTGCACCCTCTTATCCACACATCTGGACGATGTAGGGTCTCCAGTGAACCTCTTGCATGTGTTTGGACCGTAGGAGGAACCTAGAGAACCCTGAGGAAGTCCACGCAGACACGGGGAGAACATGGAGACGCCACACAGGAATGTGGGAATCCAACCACTCATTCATGTCCACGCTGATTATTCTGCATGATGGGGCTGCAGCCAATCACAGCTGTCACTGAGCAAAGGGGCGGGGTTTAACCGGGATTGTCAGCTGTCAATCATCCTACCGTTCACCCCCTCACATCTACAGACGACCTGCTGAGAACATGGAGAGAACTAAAGTAGGAGAAAATGGTCAGAAAAGAATCCGTTCCCTCTCTGGAGCGGCAACAGATCTGCTGGCGTGATGTTTTCATCTTGCGTTCAACCCCCTCCCCACACACACACATGCACACACACGCACAACTCCCATCTCTCCCTTAACAATTCACAATTAAACCCCAGCTTTCTTTCTGCATAACCTTTCACTCTGTCCCCCCCCGTGTGTGTGTGTGTGTGTGTGCGTCGAGCCGTGGCAGGCTGAGTGCAGTGTCCCCCCGGGGCGGTCATGTGCCGAGTCGCTCAGTTTGGACAGCGGGGACACGTGTCGCTGAACTCTCTGTTTTTCTCTGTTGTCTTTGAACGCCTCTCTCTCTATCTCCCACCCACCCACCCACCCACCCACACACACACACACACACACACACACACACACACACACACACACACACACACCAGGCCGTGCTTTCTGACCATGTTTTCTACAGAAGCTTGGTCTCTTCTCCTCTTGTTTGCACTGGGCATCTTCTTCGTCCTCCTGCAGAACCTCAGAAGCAGCGTGGTGGAGAGAACCTTTGTCTGATTCCACTCCAGCGTTTAAGGTTCCTCCGTGAAGCGGAGATGATCCTCAGTATCCAAATCTAGATGCAGGATCAGGCTCTTAGTATATGGAGCCGTCAGAAACATCTACTCGGTCATTGCCTCCAAGTAATTCCTGCTGCAATTGGTCGGGGGGCGGGGCTTAATCCAGGATCGCTTGTCTGTCAATCAAACATCCATATGGAGACATCCAGCCGTTCACCTTCTCATCCACACCCAGGGACAATTTAGTCTGCAATGGATCTGCTGACGAGGATGAAGAAACCGGAGAGAGCCCTGTCTGGGGAACACGGACAATAAATACTCTGTTTTTGAACGGCAGGAGGTCTGCAGAGAACAGGAGAGCAGCTGGTGCCTCCATGGAAGTCCAATCCACCATTAACCCGCCCAACCCTTGGATTCCAGATCTTCTGTGGGGGGCACTTTGGGGATCATCTCGCCGGTGTGTGCGCCGAGGACGAGGAAAAGGGAGAGGAGAAGAAGGTTTTGTGGTCACGACTCACAGGCAGAGCGCCACAGGCAGGTGGACCCTAGTGGCCGCTCTGTGTAACTGCACTCTGAGGTGCATTCAATAACAAAAATACAAACAAAAACATCCTTGGCGTGCTGTGGGATCCAGGAAGCAGCAAACTGTGTGTGCATGTGTGTGTGCACGGTGGCCCACGCTGGCGCACACCTGCAGCCCATCCACACACACACAAACACACACAGGATGCCAGTTGCGTGAATGAATATTTAAATGGAAGAAGGGCTTTAAATAAATGAGGAAAAGGCGCCGACGTTGTGAGTAAACACAGACACCACCGGTAAGGTGTGTGTGTGCATGTGTGTGTGCGTGTGTGATAGCGACCCCACACTGAGCGGCTTACAGCGACTCCATATTGATACTTTGACGCTCGTATGCATGCGCCATGTGTGGCGTGGGTGTGTGGGCGAGGAGGAGAGGAAGAGGAGGAGAAAGAGGATTCTTCTGGTCAGCGGCTTATTCTTCTTGTTCCTCAGAATGTCGATGAAGGTTCATGGACGATTACAAACCCATGCTTAACAGCAGCTTTCGCCGTGTTACTGCGGTAATTAGCCGGATCCGGAGAGAATCCGGAAGATCTGGAGATAGACATGTGGTTCATGACCACAAAGGACTTCATCAGCTATCGGTTCCTATCGATCAATATTTGCGGGTTAGGTTTTGCCGTTCGTGAAAGAATTCTATTGTTCGGTTATCAATGGAGAAGCTGAAGCTAACCGTGCGGTTTAGCTGTCAGTAGCTTAGAAGTTAGCAGGTGATTTCCTGCATGAGGAGGAGCAGGAGATGTGCATATCAGGATCAGGGTGGGATCAGGTTTGCTGTGAGATGATTCAGATGTTGAGATTATGGAACACGTGCATGATAGCGTGTGTGTGTCTGTGTGTGCGTGCAGCCACAAGAGGTAAATAAAAAAAAACATTTCAGGAAAAACGAGGGCTGGAGCTGCAGGAGAAGATCCAGGAAATGAAGACGGGTCATCTGAGTCCTCGGAGGTGATGCGCGTTGGCCGTACCAAGGGAAGCGTGAAAACGATGTCGGATGGTATTCATCACTGCGTCCGTTCTCCAGAAGAACAGCAGAAACAAGGTTTGAAAAGGAGACATCCTCCTCGGCAGGAGAAAGGAGGGGGGGGGGCGGAGGAGCAGATGGTGGCGCCGATGAACGACGGTTTTCCTCCAGCGATGGAGAATCACGACAAAGCGGCGCCGAGCGGAGGATCTCATTATCCGAGAGGCTTTCATCTGCTCTGCTCCATCTGCTCTTCGTCCCCGACACCAGCCGTGGGAGGTGACCTCCTCAGATCGTCTGGACCGCTCCGGCTTCGGATTCAACCCATGGGTGTCCACGGGAGAAGAATCTTGAGGATGGGGACGAGTCAAAGGTGCTGAGGTCCTGGGCTGGACTCCTTGATGGATCTCACCATATTGGAGTTACACCTTCTGTGTATTCTTCATGACGCTCCCCCGCTGGACCCCAAAAAACAAGCTACGCGGGCCTCTCAAGCTAAATTCCACCATTGAAATCAGATCTCCACCCTCTGGATCCAGGTCTCCACGGGTCACCGAGGGTGGTGCAACATCTAACATACAGCAGCCCCGCTTTTCCCACCCAAGAGGCGCCGAGTAGCCTGCGGCGTTTGTCAGGAGTAGAAGAAGATGCAGGTGGACGGGATCTGACATCTCCTGACGTCTGACCATTTAGATCATCAAATAAGATCCACGTTTTGAACGCAGTAGAAAAGTCGATGGCCTCTTGCCCCGCCCCGATCTGATCCCATTACAGAGCCATTAGAGTCCAGCTGGAGGGCTCTGCTTGGCAAAGGCAGGAGACATGGAGCCAAGGCCAAGAGGAGGAGGAAATGGAGGAGGAGGTGTCAAGGAAGGCCTCTTTACCCGTGGGGTAAAGAGGGTGCCTCTGCATCCTCCACGAAGAGGGCAAAGCTCTCTCTCTCATCACCACTGGGGTGCAGAGCTCCAGGATGGAAATCTTCCTAGGCCACGCCCTCATGTCCCATGTCGACTTCCTCCCGCCGAGCCTCTTCTGTTGGCTTTTGCCAATTAGTCTGGAAGGTGTCACCATGTCCCGCGGCAGAATCCCCCCTCTGTGCACAATGTTCATGTTCCTCTTTCCTGCGTGTCTTTCTACACCTCATTAGATGTGTTATTTATATATATATCTTCATGCTTTCATTTGTTCTATTGGCCAGAAAAGAAGGAAGCCATTTTGTTATCCAGAAGTTCAAAGATGAGAATCTATGGGATCTAGATGAGCAGAGGTGGAGGGCAGTTCCCTTTCCAGAGGGTACCAGCCCCCTCGCTCTGTCAGCCAGGGAGGGAAAACCCAACGTTCAGTAAAACCCAGCCTACATGGTTGCCTGGCAACCTTGACGGCAGCCGTCGGCGTGCAGCGACGGAGAAGAACATGGCTTCTGACGTTGCTTCCTAGAAAATCTGTTGCTTTGTGTGCTGAATGCAGGCCTTTGGTGCTCAAGCTGCTCCAATTAACAGACCCGATGATAAGGAGGTCACAAATGTATACTCACACACACACACACACACACACACAAACAGACACACACATAACTGCATGATAGTACTGAGATGAAGCAGCTCACCCACCATGTGCCTTGTTTCCAGGAAGGTTCCCAGTGGTCCACTAGGTTCTCCCTGTGCAGGTTCTCCCCATACTCCCCTGGTTGGGTTCCCTCTGTGTGGAGCATACATGTCCTCCTGTCCTGGTTCTGTCAAGAGTCACCATCTACCCCCCACAGGTCCAGTCAGCAGGTTCATTGAAGACCACAGGTGTGAATGAAAGAGTGAGTGGCTGCATGTCTGGAATTGACAGCTGACCCGTCCAGTTTAAAACCCGTCTCGGCTCCAGCACCTCCACCGGGCCAGGAGAACATCCATTTGTCAGAAGGTGTCGTCAAGCTGCACGAGCAGGCAGAAGTCATCTTCCAAAACGCAGCATCGTTCAAATGAAGGAGAACCTCCCTCCCTCCAGAGCAGAACGGCAGAAGCCCGGCACCTTGTAGCAGCTCTGCTTAGCGCCGGGTCGCGGGGGAGGGGGAGCTCCAATTACAGCCGGAAATTACAGCCGTGATGATGAGTCTGTAAACACCAGCGTGGCGTCACTGCCGACTTGACAAACACCCGGCCGGCGGCGCGCTCTGCCAACCATCTGAGGTGGGAGTCACAGGTTCGCTCTGAAAGGGAACGCCGCTTCCCTGAAATGTTAACAAAAGATCTGCCGTGCTTTCTGGCGCCATGGAAACTTCTAGAGTCGCTTGTTCCCACTTCTTCTGACCACGCCTTCTCCTGCATCCTCACCACTGATAGGGCCGGAGCACGTCATGATGAGGAAACTCCCACCAGAAGCTATTCACCTTTGCGGACCAAAAAAACGAACGCGTGCGCTTAGGGACTTTTGATAACCTGTTGCCATGGCAACAGGGGAGTATTTCACCCGTAGGTTCGTGACGCTGATAGGTCCCTGTTTTACGGCGCTCTACGAGAGGCCGTACGTGCACCTCATGCATATCAACGGGTTTATCTGCAGAGGCCTGATGGTCACGGTCAACAGGCGGGCGATCAATAACCCCGGGGAGGCTCCACGCCTCCTGGGTCGGTACACAAATGGCTTCTCCTGGTCGTCCTCTCCTCCGCAGCAGGCAGCTGCGCCGAGCAGATAGCTGGAGAAAGGTCAGCGTGTGTCAATCAGTCACGCCAGCGGAACCACATGATTAATTGATATCATTGTCACTGTAGTGCATGAAGATACGAGGCCAGAAGACGAAGCGGCAGAGGAATAATTCCGCATGAAGCGATTATCAATAGTTGGTCTTAGTTCCCAGGGAGACACCATCGGCGTGAATACCACAGGAGTGCACGACAGTGATTTCAAACAGAAATCAGCAGCTGCGGAGAGGTGAAAAAGCCCCCCTCCAACTCAGGTTAAAGCGCCACCCTCGGATTGAAGAGGCAGATTAGCGGGCGATGAGGAGGCCTGCTCACAGTGAGCACATTTAAGGAGCAGAAGGAAAGGTCAGGACGGCCTCCTGTTCAACGTGGGAAAGGCTCAGATTGGCCTCTCTGATGGTGGACAAGGTTCTTGTAATTACTGCACTTCAGTCATTCATTCATTACTACACCGCTTTTCCTGCACTTAAAGCTGTGGGACGGCCGCAGCCCATCCCAGATGTGATTGGACGGGAGGCGGGGCTCACCCTGGACCAACATTCATCTATTCGTCCTCCAACTCACATGCCAGGAATTGACAAACAACCGTCTCGTTGACACATCATATGGAGACATACAGTCATACGTGTTGCCGGACAATGTAGAAACCTCTGTGGGAAGAACCTGGAGAACCCTGAGGAACCCCTCGCAGACATGGAGGTGAACATGGAGGCTGTCGGAATCCAACCCGGGACCTTCTGGCTGCACCAGCGTGCCTCCTGACTCTGCACTCCAAATAAATCCACGTTTGGATCCGATGGCCTGACACCAATGTTCTCCACTTCCATAATCCAGCCAATCCCTGCTGCCATTGGAGCAAGAGGGCAGGGCAGCTGTCAATCACAGGGTCTTCTGACTACCAATGTAGCCATCTTGGCTAGCCACGTCGCATAAACATACTTCGCATTTTCATCACAACCAGTACCGAGAGCTTGTCCTGCTGCTGCCGCTTCGTCCTCCAGGCTCCTCCTGGGGGGATTCAATGGCCTCCTTCCCCCGCGGGAGGACTTCTAATCCCTCCCCATCCGCCCAGTCGGCTGGAAACGAAACTTCATCTACTCTCCTCTTCCACGTGTCGTGCACTCATCAAAACGGCAAGGTGACGCGCCACTGCCCGAACCGTCCTCGTATATCCCCCGCCACCCCTGGTAAACTCCATTTCCAGCTCTGGATCTGGTCGTCGTCAGACGGTGACCTCTAACGGGGAGTGGGGGGGGGGTGTCAGATCCAGCAAGCTTTCGGGTGAAGGGGGAGCTGTCGCTGCTATTAAGCACCGAGTTTTTGCAAAAACATGTAAGTCCGCCACCGCAACTCTGGAATCAACATGTATCCAGGAGTCCCGAAGAAAGGGTGATAACCGGTGGAAGAGGGAACACAGTGATTCAGATGGAAGCCATGGAATTGAAAGGGTGGGGGTGGGTAGGCGTAGGCGGGTGGAGGAGAGGGGTGGTGGGGGGCAGATGTGGCCTTTGGGCTGAAACTGCTGAATCACCACGTCTCTTCACATCACATCAGTGAATCCTGAACCCGGAGTTCTTCCTCTGCAGGCCATGAACCGGAAGAGGAGGAGGGGGAGGGGGGGCAGCAGTGGACAACAAAAAGTGAGCGAGGGGGCGGGGGTAGGCGATGACGGTAATGTCAGATAAAGAGATTCCCACCCCCGCCCCCAACTCCGTTATCCTTCCCTTGTTTTTGTCTCGGGGTGGCGTCACCTTGCAGGGCCCTGAAGGACGGCGTCTGCTCCCTTGCTCACATCGGGGGCTTGAATCTGTTATGTAAGGACATTTCCTGCAAATACACTCGTTCTCTCATCTCACAGCTCACCCCACCACCACCGCCGCCACCACCGTGCTCCCTTTTTGCAGCACAGCCAGAAAGACATAATGGCAGCGGCATCAATATTTGGCGCCCGCTAAGAGCATCTTCTAGGAGGGATTTAGCTAATTAGCATGTGTGTGCGTGTGTTTTCTTAGCCGCCACGCACAGAAACACAGAAGACTGAACGCAAATGTCACCTCCATGATGGAAAATGGCCGGGATAAATAAAGCTGTCAGGGTTTACGGCCGTCCTCCGGCGTCACCGCCATCCATCTGTACCGTTGTGTTTAAATCCACCAATGGCTGAGTGGGGAAATCCTGACAGATCCAAGCTTCGTACTTTTTAGCCCGAGATTATTAGATTCCCTAAAAGCTCTCGGCCGAGCCGAGCCCCTTTGGACCAGATGTGTCATTTGGGTCCAAAAAAAGAAGCAGAAATTACGACCGAAGTTTCACTGCCAGATAATAAAGTCTGCTGGCCAACCTTCTCAGACCACAAGGGCACCAAGAGAGAACTTTAGAGAAACACGGCAGGTGAATATAAAAGTGCTATCATGCTAATTGGTGCGCAGACAAGCTTCTGGAACTCCTCCTGGAAATGAGGTCTTCTTCTAAATCAGCTCAGAGGGGGTCGGACTTTTAGAAGTAGACACATTCGACGCCGCCAATGTGGACTATGATGCTTATGGATGACATCGTGAACTGCGGTGTGTGCAGGGAGCAGGTGGAGGAACATCTACAGAGGGATGAAGAGAATGTATGACTGTGAATGAGAGGATACCAAGTAGAGTGGAGATGAAGAAGGTGGAGGAGTTTAAGCACAGAGGGTCAACAGTCCGAAGCACTTGAGACGGTGGAGAAGAGGTGGAGAAAAGACCGTCAGAGGGGGACAGCACTTGTTAGATGCTCTGGAGATCAGATGGAGATGATTTGAACATGTAGAGAGGAGGGATGAAGATCTGGGTAGAAGGAGGATGAGGTTGGAGCTGCCAGACAGGAGGTCTGAAGGAAGACCAGAGGTTCAGACCAACTTTCCAAGCATGAAAGGTTTACCTAGGAGTGTAATGACCACCTCCGCCAGCTGACTGCAGATGTAATTTCTTCGCCAGAACCTCGAGACTCCCTCCACAATTCAATGAAGGCTGGAAGGAGATCAGATTAAAAAAGAAATAAAAAAAAAATGGGAAAGGGAGCAGGGCTTCCTGCAAGGGACGGCAGCCTCCAAAAACAGAAGCTGTTATTTTCTCATCTGCACCCTCGGTGTGTTTACTCCCTGTCATTTTAGACACAAGTAAGATGGACTTCCAGCACTGACCTGGTCTAGAAGGCACCAGCTGAGACACACACACACACACACACACACACACACACACACACAGAACCTGCCTGATGGTGGACGGTAAACATTCTCAGCATGACTTCCACCAAGGTTTTGGCCAACGGGGGGGCTCCTTGATTGCGGGTCTGATTATGAAGAAGGTCAGCGCTCAATTCAGCAGTTCTGAACAATCAGCCATGAGGATGAAGATGAAGATGTGCTTCATCAAGGGGATTGTTTTTTTTCCCGAAAGCCCAAAGTCTCAGGATGGGGGGTCTGAACGGCAGGGGAGGCGGAAATCAATAGCGTTTAGCGGAAAGATTCTCCGCTCGGGAAGCTTTTATGGGACCAGGGAAAACCCAGGGGGGGGTTGTGTTGGGCTCGGAGAAGCAAACAACCTGCACCGGCGAGATGGGCTGACTTATGCTGGGATGTTTCTAGATACCTGATGATGGTTCCCATCTATTGCACAGATGGACGGAGGTCGTGACTTCACTGGTGATGTTCTCGTTGCATAAAGCTATCCTGACATCGATGAGGGACTGGAACTGCACCTCACTCATTTGGAGACATACAACTATGGATCCAGTGATTGAAGATCTGGAGTATGCAAGGTCTCCAATGAACCTGCTACATGTTTTTGAACCATGTGAGGAACCCCACGCAGACATGGGGGAGAACCTGGAGGCTCCGCACAGAAAGGAATCCAACCCGGGACCTTCTGGCTGTGAAATGAACCCAAAAATAAACCCTGAGGGTGGAGAATCAGCTCGGTTCTGATCAGCTGGCCATCTGCCTGCTGCCTCCACAATAAAACCCTGACGTTTCATGAGAACCTGGACCACCAGCAAAACCACAGCCCGGGAGACACTTTGATTGACAGGTCTGTCTTTCCCCGCCCTGCAATAAGATGCAGGTGGATTCTGAAGGTGGCTTACAGATTACGTCAAAGGGAGGATTAGGACTTCTGACGGGCTCTTTTATGCTGAAATGTCTGCAGCTTCCGATCGGGAGCCACCGAGAACCTCGCAGCCGCCGCGGGATTAACGTCCTGTAGCGCCTCAGCCGGTTAAGTGTGGCGGAAACTCGGCACAGGGCGATTCAGAGACGTGCACGGAGGTGCAGAGGCTGGAGCATCTGCCTCACAGCCAGAAGGATCACAGCTGGATGTCTGTATGACGTGTGAATGAGTGAATCCTTGTGTCGTGATATAATGTATGAATGAACGAGTGAATGGTCATATGATGTACGTCCATATATGGTGTATGAATGAAAGGATGAATGGTTGTATGCTTCTGGATGACTTGTTAATGAGTAAACGGTTGTGTCTCTATATTATGCATGAATGAGTGAATTGTTGCCTTTATATGACGTGTGAATGAGAGGGTGAATGGTTGCACGTCTCTTCATGGGTCCCTGTGATGGATCCATGCGTAAAACCCACCTCTCACCCTCCAGTCTTCATGCAACTCAGAGTACAAGATATTAGAGGATATTTATGAATGGATGAATGAATGGCATGAATATTTGAACCCTGGAAACCATCAAGATGCGGCTGAGCCCAGTCTGAATCCTGAGCACACTCTCAGCGCCGGTAATTCCTCACATAAATTGGATTTAATTCAGTCTTTGCCCAGCAATCTACAAAAACACACTAATTATGGGACTCTCTCCTGGCAGTGTTCTGGATCCTGCAGTTGTAAACACGCCGTCCGACCCGGCCTATTAAATGATAACATTAGCATCTCCAAGTCTGTTAAACCCAAAAGGTCAAGTGCATCCGAGGAGGACGCCGTTCCACTGGCGGCGGCACCGAACGTCTGCTGAGTATCCATCAGCGGACGCCGTCGCAGGGGAACGACCGCCAGCCGGGAACAAATAGAAACGAAAAGGAAAAAAATAATGGAGATCAGTGGGGACGGGAGCGGCGCCGCGGGCTCACGACAGTTAATTCAGATCCACATGCTCTTTTTTTTTTTCTTTTATGAAGAGGGGATGATGGATGTGGTGCTGGCAGGAGGAGAGCACCCCTGCAGCCTGCACTCGCTTTCAACGGCTGCAGCCACCAACGTCCCACGGCACGCGGGATGAAGCCCGAGGACAGGTGAGAAGCTGTCTCGGCGCTTTAGCTTGAACAGACCCCGTTTCTATTTCGGGAGCGGCTCTGCTGTCGGTTCGAGGCGTGAGGGGGCGAGTGCGGCGTGACGGCTCGGGGTCGCCGTCACGAATTGCGCCCGAGGCTGGCCGCGCGTCGGCTATTAGTTGGCGAGCGACGCCGGGCCCTTGTATGCATCGCTCAACGGCGGTGACATGCAACGGCTGTTGAAGTTAACCTGGTTTATTGATCACAAACGCTCAGATCCATGAATGGAGGTGGACCGGCGGCCAGAAGATGCGTGACGGCAATAAAACACAGAGCGACATCAGAGTAATGGACTGCTGCAAAAATTGACCAGCGTTTATGTTAAGTGCCGCTACTGCAAAGAGACCGGGGTCACGCGTTGGCGGGCAGAATCCGGCGCCGCGATAACCGAGGACCTGCAGAAGTTCTGCTGACCCTTAAGCTCCTGACACCGTTAGAATCTGGGAAAACGCGCTGAGAACCCACTCGCGCTCGTAAAGGATCCCGCCGTGCATCACTCACCACTCGTGCTGAGGCTCGTCGATGACCAGCAGGATCTTGAACTTCTTGGGAAGGGACGGGGATGGGGCCGACTGCTCCACGAGGCCAGCGGCAGAAGCCGCCGTCTGTTTGACGGCGTTGGTGATGGAGCTGAAGGAGCTGAAGAAGCCGGACGAAGAAGAGGAGGAAGACTGGGCCTGCTGAGCCGGCTGGATGGGACGTCGCTCCTGTGGCGCCGGGGACCCCTGCGGGGCCTGGGACGGAGCGCTGGTCGGGGACAGCGCCGGCGCGGGAGACGCGCCCTGTTGGGAAGGGGAGGAGGACGCCGGGGGAGGAGGAGCCGGCGGATCGGGCCTCTGGAGGTCCGTCATGTAGCCATTGGGCAGGTTGGACATGAAGCTGCTGTCGGACAGGCGGCGGCGCAGGAAGTTCATGGCGGCGGCGGTGACGGGGAGGTCGGTCTGTCGGGCGGTCGGCTGGTGGTCGGCGGAGGCGGGGGGCGCTTACGGGATCTGATCAAAGGTCGCCGGAACGGCAGAGATCATATCCCTCCGGATGATGGAGGGGCGACGACGGGGAGCTGCTTCTGCTGCAAGGAGGGGGACGCCGAAGGTGTCGGAGAGCTCCACGATATGCAGCCCAGCCAGGAGGGGAGGAAGGGCAGCCGCGCTCGCCGATTGGTCTTCTTCCTCCTGAGCCTCGCACCTCCTCACGGACGTGCGGTCGGTCGGTCGGTCAGTCGGTCTGTGGACGGCGGAGCGGGAGGTGCAGTGTCGCCCCCTGTGGTGAGGTGCTGCCGACACCGCCTGCACGCCTCCTGAGATACCGCAAGCTGAATGCGCTGAAGGGATGCTGCTCGCTCGGCTTATCTCGCCCTCTCTCTCCCTCTGTCGTGCTCTCTCGCTCCGCACACTCCCATCCTCTCTCTCTCTATCCCCTCCCCCTCTCCCTCCCCCTTTCGTCCTCCTACATCGAGCGTACTCGCGTGTGGCGCCGCAGCCCGTCGTAGCGCAGCGTGCCGTGTGCAACCAGTGGAAGGGGTTTCCTTGCAAGCGTGCACCGAGGTGGAGTCGGCAGACGGGGGACGCACATCAGCCCCACCTCCACATCCTCCTCCTGCCATTTTTCCATCCATCCATCCCCCTCAGCTCACCCTCCGCCTTCTGGTTCTCCGCTTCAGAGCTGACATTTTAGCGGATTAATTCTCACGGTACTGAAACCGTCCCCCTCCCCCTCCACCGAAGTGCCAATGTTATGTTTAGAGCATACGATGCCGATTTGTAATCTGAAACCCCGGAGTGGAGGCAGGAGGAGCGGGACTGTCATCCATCCTTCGCTTCATCACCTGCCCCGATTTGAAAAGGCTGCCCCCCGGTTGCACACCAACAGGCGAGGTTGAACGTGAGTTTTTTTTTATGTGGTGAGCTTTCCCAACAAATAGCTGCCATGATGACACGGGCGTCAAACTCACAACCCCTTGGAGCCGCCCGTTTAAAAAAATAAATAAAAAAACAGCGCAATGTTTGGCTGTGTCCTGTTTTTGTTTTTCTTGACCCTTTCAGACACAACTGGGGGCACACTTTCCCCATCTGGGTCTCTCTCAACGGCGAGCAGCTCCACACGTTCACGCTCTTGAACGCACCATGGGTAGAAGTTGTGCAAGTGACCTGGCCCCTCTCCCTTTTGATATGTCTTCAAATTTTAGATGCAGAGTAGCAGATTTGTCGCCAGTCATGATGAGTCAAGCCCAGGAGAGCTGTGCGCACGCACACACACACACACATGCCACCTCCTCGTGCAGAGTGAGTCACAGAGCAGCAGCGTGCGCTGTAAGTGCATCCTAAGCCGGCGCTGGCCTACATCTTCCCTGACACACATCCACATTCCCGGACGGATGTTATATAATAAAACATGTGTGTGTGAAATGATGCACACGGCTGCGTCCGAGCCGGGCGCCGTCGGACCTCATTGTTCATTCATTCACTTATTCAGTTAGTTTTAGAGCTTATCCTACTCACAAGGCTCATCCCAGCTGCGGTGAGGTTAGGAGGCGGGGCTTAACTCGTCCGGGTCAGATGTCACCCGTCCGACCGCCGACCTGCCGAGTGACCTTTGAGGGGGAACGAAAAGACGGATTGTCGAGACAGATAAACAAAAACAAAAAGATTGCAGTCTGAAGTAAACACAGTGTGGGTTTGTAAACAAAGCTGCCAGTGTGTAGACACACACACACACACACACACACACACACACACCTGCAGCCTTCTTCATGCACGTGCAAAAGGATGCCTCCAGTTTTCCTGCAGGAGGTTAGCGGCAGCGACAACCTGCAGTTTTGACACGGTTTTGTGTTTTTGGGGAAAAAACAAAAAGGAAAATCTATTTGCAGACAATCATCCAGGTTGCCATGGTCACAGGAAATGGGGGCGGGGCCAAACCTGTAAATCACAGGTCAACATACAGACGTCCAAGCATCCACTCTGCACTGATGCCCTTTTATTTATGCATCAGTGTTTTTATGCACAAATATTTGAAGCACTTAGGAGAGGCACATTTAAAACTAAATACTCTAAATATGCATGACTCATTTAGTATTAACCCTTAAGACTCATGGGGGGACTCAACACTGACCAGGAATTACTGTATTTTTTGGACTATAAGTGTCCATTTTTTTCCATGTTTTGGCTGGTCCTGCGACTTATACTCGGGTGTGACTTATAGATTAAAATATGTAATTTCACGTGTTTGTTATTTTCACACTGACAGCCGCAGAAGTGCGCTCTTGCCTTGTGTGCCAGTATCTGCTACTCCTATTACTCCTGTATCATGGGAAATTTAAGATTTAATTATCTACTTATAAAGACTGGACACAAATGCCCCCAAACAGAAAATCATATGCTGCAGATTACAAGCTACTAGTAGCGAAGAATGCAGCTGGAAAACAGTAATCAAGCAGCAGAAAGAAAGTTTGGAGTGAGCAAGAAACTCTTGAGGGACTGGCAAAAGGCGGAGGATACTCTAACTGCAATGAGGAAAACAAAAAAAGCTAATCGCGAGCTAAAAGCTAGATGGCCACAGTATGTCTTCACGCCCCGGTTGTTGCCAAGGCGATGAATATAAATGACTTTACGTGAGGACCTTCTTGGCGTTACCGCTTCGTGCCACGCAACAGCCTCCCTATCAGAGCACGGGCGGCCATGTCCCAAAAACAGCCACGCAGAAGAGGAGGCAGCATGCCGTGTACCTCCGGAGCTGGCAGAGTTGCTCAGAAGTGACACCAAGGATGGAGAATTCAATAGATTTAGTGATTTGGAGTGAGATCAAGTATTTGCTAAACTTGTTATGCTATGTTGTTCATGCTATAGTTATCTGAATAGCATAACAGATACCTATTCCGCCTGTTTTCTACTCTATCGTCATTACGATAACTCACTTTCCAAGGTGAAATGTTTGTTCTTGGTCTCTGATTTTTCAAAATAAATTTCACCCCAAAATGCAACTTATAGTCAAGTGCAACTTATATGTGTTTTTCTTTCTTCATTATGCATTTTTTGGCTGGTGCAACTTATAATCCGGAAAATACAATAACTCATTGTAGTCGGCGAGCTAGGCACTACGTGGAACCTGGGGTGGATTGCTGTGTTCACTGAAACAAATGTTAGAACATGATCATCTAACCCCCTTCCCGTCTGCAAACACACACACACACGCACACTCCCACCACGTCCCTTGTGTGTATGTGTGTGTGTGTGTGCTCCGACATCAGCTGAGGAGGTATTTTTGTGATACGCCTCGCTCTCTATTCAAAAATGCAAATCTTGAAAATTGAAGAGTGCGAAATCTCCATGGAAACCGGTGTCGGAGGCACGTTCTGGGTTCTACCTTGAAATACGTCTGCGGAATCATAAAGATGCACCTTGGAAGCGGCGCCTTGGGAAAACCGGCCAAGGGATCAGAAAAACGCCAGCCTGGAACGGCGTCGGAGAACCCCGACTGGACTTGGCGTTGCTCACCGGCCCTCGGCTCTATGCGCCAATTGATTTTTAGTTTATCCACATTGATCACTGAGCGAGCGCCCCCCCATGTATCAAGTCCTGTTTTACTCTTGCGCCGAACCCAAGCTAATCAATATCATGTAGTTTGCCGTGGGAGCTACAGGAGGCGGCCACGGCCCGAGGGTCAAGTGTGATGTGTTATTAAAGATGTGCAAGAATTCTGCTTTAAAACAGAATCGTGGAATCTTCCCAATAAATCCTATTTGTGATCATTTCTCAAGTTTGATTGATAAAATCTGTGAGAACCGATGAAGCAGCGACCAGGTGGAATCACACAGTTGTAATGAGGTCCTTAGGGAAATAAAAAAACAGGAATATAATAATCTAAATTATAACAATCAAAAATATCCCTCTGGGTTGTAGAAAAATATGCAACTGTCAAATTGAATAATATCAGCATTTCAGTAATAACCGCAAAACCGATTGATCATCAATAGAATTAGTCGTAGATGATTTGCAGCTCCTGATCAAGCGCTCACATAAAACATTATCATCAGATGAAGCGTTCAGAGGGTGAAATACATACAATGATTGCACCTCCCGGCCAGTTCAGCTCCTGCTCAGAGGCCTCATGATTATTATGGGATGTGTCGCTGCCCGCTGACATAACTTCAGTGGAAGCGATGAAAGCGGGCAGGTTGGCGTTCCCGCGGGAGTGGCGGCGAATGGTGCGTTCCCTTTTTCATGTTGCATCATTGGATGCGGGCAGCAGTGGAGATCTCCATGGCAACAGGAGTGAGAAGGCTGGCAGGATCCCTCTGAGCTATTGCTGTTTGTGGTGTGTGTATGTGTAAACAGATACAAACACACACACACAGAGCAGAGGGCTCGTGCCGGGGAGGATTTGGAACGCAGCGCCTTCGTTTGCGTTTCTAAATCACAGCTCTTGGGCTGAATGCGGGCGAGATGGAGACCGAGGATCGGGTCTTTTATCCGGCGAATTTCAAATCCTCCGGGGCCGAAAACCACTAAGTCAGAGATGTCAGGAAAACGGATGTCTGTGACTGTTGATCACTGAGATAATGTTCGTGTTGTTCTGAAGATAAAGTGGCATCCGGTTGTACTCCAGAAACCAGACCTCTACGGTCTTCCCGTGCACGTACAGGGACGCCGCTTCGACTCCCGCACTGAATAAAACCCGTCGCCCGAGGCAAACTGGGGCCGAATATTTCCTGGAAGCCAAAAAAAAATCCAACTCTGGATAGTGCGTTCCATTTCCAGCAACAAGGCTTAAACCATTATGTTGAATAATGCCCTGTTGGCAAGGCGACGCATGCTTAGACAACTTTTACACGATACTGTAAGAGATGAAGGACAGCCTTTTACCTTGGCTGGTTCCTCTGAGCCCGAGGAAAGGCGGGGGTCATCAATATTCATCGGATGGAGGAGGCGGCTCGGACCAATTATCGGATCATAATATTTGTCTCGCCGCTAACAACCCGCAAGGCAGACGCACGGCCAGAATTAATAGGACTTTTGTACTTGGGAGCCGGCGGCTCCGTGGGAGGGACGGGTTCCGGGTGGCAGCCAAACACGCAGGGTTTTGATCAGTTGGAGGAAAGAAACCGCTCTGATGTTCGCATCGCACATGATCACTGTGATTTCACCACTGTTTGTTTGCCTCTGTGGAAGAGGAGCATCTGCAGGGCATTTTGTCTGTTAGCAGGAATCTCACTTCTGCAGAATCAAGCTGATGAGTACAGCTCGGGCCTTAAAGGCGGACACACACACACACACACACAAATCCCTTTGCACTTCCATTAACACTGCAAGAGATGTTCTGGTGGATTTTTGTGAGAACATAGTGCAAACACCTGCAGGCAGATTGATCTATTTTAAAACACACAGGAAGACAAAGCATCCACGCATAGCGGCGGTTGCTTGTCAATCACAGGGCCACACGTCGCTCACACCTGAGGCCCATTTTAGCGCAGACTTTTTGGACTGTGGCACGAAGATAGAGAACATTAGCGGCGCCCCTCACAGAGAGCTTTGATCGTCCCAAAAACATAGAACAAACGCGCTGCTCTGAATCCCAATCCACGGCACAAAAAGGAAAAGAAAGAAAGGAAAAGCAGCTGGTACTTAACCAGGAGAAGCTCTTCCCGCAGGATGTTTTAGAAGCGCGGCACCCATCACATGAGCGATCGGAGTCCGTCCCAGGTGCACATCATCAGACGCTGAAAGGAGCCTGAATGACTTGTTTACAATCAGCAGATCTGTTTTTGTTGCAGCTGTGCCATTGCGTTGTCTCCATCAGCTGGAAAAACATGGCTGCCGTTCACGGCGTCCCTTGACAAAATTGTCTGTGGGGGTGAATTAGAAGCGTGAGGGTTTGGATATCGGTGATTGACAGATGACCCGTCAGTTAAACCCTGCATCAAAACCCCCGTCCAGGTGACATGAGCGGGATTCTTCCGAGCTCAAAATTCCACATCTAATTATCAGAAAGTCTGAAGATGTTATCGTCTGACTCACAGGAGCAAAGCGGCAGTGGTGTTTGGAATGGAGGTGCTTTCAGACTGAAACAAAAACCCAAAGGTTAATCACGTCCTCCACAGAGGACTCAACGTGTCAACACGAGGTCCCATCTGTCAAAGATATGTTATATTACAATCCCGACATATCTCTCCACAGTGGCTTTACTTCCAAAAACTATTCACCACTGTAGTTCATTTTAATAATTTGAATAGCTATTGTGTCCTTGTGTTTTATTTAACGTGCATATTCCAGAGCACTGCAGCTCATTATCATCAGTACGTGCTTTAAAAAATGCAATCCAGAATTTAAATAATATATATCAGAAATATGCTATGTTATGATAGGAGACATAATTATTAAATTGGGCTCGATTAGATTTTACATACTCTGCACTAAATACACTAATAATACTGATGTTGTTTTTTTGGTTTCGCTACTTTAGTACTACTACAATTACTACTACTACTACTACTACTACTACTACTACTACTACTACTACTACGAATAATTGCAGTAGTTGGAAAAGTATAGCGAGTTTATTTTGGTCTTTTGAACTTGTTAAAATACCCACATAAATGACAATATATAAGCATTAAATTTAATAAACAACAAAACAGTAATTCATATAAAAATCCCCAAAACACTTTTGCTTGACCAAAAACCTTTGGCTCATTTTGCCGGGCATTCTTACATCAATGCCTTTTAGAGATAATTAAAAGAATATATTGTGTATATTAAACATATGACAGGCAGTTTACGACTACAATGGTGTTCATAATTCACTTTTATGTTTAGAAATAATGTTATTTCGAAGTCATTTTTCATCTATTTACTCTATTCATCACATTGGTTGAGTCCTTCAACTGATAACTTCTTTGTTTTGGGGGTAAATTGGGGGTAAATACACATATACTCTTTGTATTCACAGCCTCAGATCCGAATCATCGTCTAGACACTATCTAGAATAGTATTATTATTTACTTCATAAATAATTCAGGCAGTCTTAAATCTCCACTCGTTTGCTGAATTTTAGGGTTTATGTATAATTAGTTTGTTGGTTCATAACTGTCGGCCCTGCTTCTTTTCCTTATTTCTTTCAGTTTTTTTAAAATGGAAATTGGTTTCATATTTATTTCAGGCTTGAGGTACTGTCTGCCGAAGATATGCACACATTAAGAAATCAGCAGCAGTGCGCAACTGTGCAACAGCGCCATTTGCTGGCTGGAAGAAAACGCTCATGAAACAGAGTCTATATCCAGCGAAAGAAGAAAATTCCATGATCACCAGATTTTCTCTCCAGAGAGGACATAACATTTAGTTAACTTTTAGGAAATAAAAAAGATGAACTCTGTGTCAATGTTATTTTATGTTTAGCCAAATTGTTCAAACACAAAACCAGAATGCAAAAATGTTCCCCCAATTTTACATTCTTTAAACATTATTTCAAATTATAGTACAAATCTTTAGAACTGATGAAAAGACATAAAAGCAAGAAAAAAAGTTATAAATGATATTCCCTGATATTCATTAAGCTAGACACTAGACACACCTTGTGTTCCCCTCGCATTTTTTTAAATGTATTTATTTACTTAATTTTATTGGTCTCTTAAATTCTACCTTTGTTTTACTCTCTCTTCTCTTAAAACCAGATTTGCCTTATTCACCCCAAGGTGAGATTGCTATTTGTTGCAGGAGCAGGTCCCGCTCAAAGGGTACAAGATAAGAAATACAAGTGTCAATATACAAAATTAATAAAAATTCAAGTATGCATAACTACAAATGCTGGTGAATCCATAGCTCCTGGTTATTGCACTATATTAGCACTGGATATAGATATGGATTATTGCACAGAAAAAAATGATTGCACAAATTATTGTTGCTTATATTTTTGACATTATTTCTACTACTTTCCAGGACTCCCTTGAAAAAGAGGTTTTTGATCTCAATGGGACTTTCCTGGTTAAATAAAGGAGAAATAGATAAATAAATAGTGTTACTTTTGCAGTTATACTATTTTGTTTGAAATAGACTTGTGTAGTCTAGGTGCAGTCTAAAGGAGGGCACGGGCCAGTGTCTCTCTGAGCCGGTCCCATAAATGCAGAGGGTTGCGGACGGAAGGGCATCTAGCGTGAAACTTTTGCCAAAACCAAACATGCGAATCAAACCTAATAATCTCATACCGGATTGGTGGAGACCCGGTTTAACAACGAACGCCATTGGTACCGATGACCTACAGGGTACCAGTGGAAATTGGGCTTCTGTGGGTCAAAGAAGGAGAGGAGGAAGGCGTGTTCAGAAGCAGAGAGAGAAGAGGAAAGGCTGGAACTGAGATTAGGGACTTTGAATATCACGACTATGACAGGAAAAGGTAGAGAGTTGGTCAACATGATTCAGAGAGGAAAGGTAGATATACTGTTCCTGTGTGTCCAGGAGACCTGGTGGAAAGATAGTAGTAAGGCTAGAAGCTTATGAGCAGGCTTGAAGTTGAACTATCATGGTACTGACAGGAAGAGAAATGGAGTAGGAGTTATCTTGAAGAAGGAGTTTGTTAGAATGTTCTGGAGGTGAAAAGAATGCCAAATAGACTTATGAGTCTGAAACTGGAAATTGAAGGTGTGATGGACAATGTTGCTTACGGCTTTGCCCCGTAGGTGGGATGTGAGTTAGAGGAGAATGAGCTAGATGAAGTGATGCAGAATATCCCCAGAGATGAGAAAGTGGTAATTGGTGCAGACTTCAATGGACATGTTTGTGCAATCAATAGAGGGGATGAAGAAGTGATGGGTAGATTTGGTATACAGGATAGGAATGCAGAGGGACAGATTTTGCATAAAAGGATGGAAATGGCTGTAGTGAGCACTTTTTTCCAACAAAGATAGTAACATAGGGTAACTTAGAAGAGCGGAGGTAGGAGCACGCAGGTAGACTACATCTTGTATAAACCAGGTAACCTGAAAGAAATCAGTGACTGCAAAGTAGCTTTAAGTGAGAGTGTAGCCAGACAGGTACTTGGGCTCAACAGTCCAGAGCAACGGAGAGTGTGGAAAAGAGGTGAAGAAACCAGTTCAAGCAGGTTGGAATGGGTGGAGAAAAGTGTCAGGGGTGCTATGCAATAGAAAAATATCAGACAGAATGAAAGGAAGGGTGTATAAGACAGCGGTGAGACCAGCGATGCCGTATGGACTGGAAACAATGACAAAATGACGAAAAGTTTGTTACAATAAGGAAAAGACAGGAGGCAGAGCTGGAGGTTGCAGAGATGAAGATGTTGAGGTTCTCTTTAGGAGTGACCAGGATGGATAGGATCAGAAATAAGTCTATCAGAGGAACAGCACATGTTAGATGTTTTGGAGAGAAGGTCAGAGAATCCAGACTGCGGTGGTTTGGTCATATACAGAGGAAAAACTTGAATATATTGGTAGATGAATGCTGGAATTGGAGGTCTAGAGGAAGACCAAAAAGAAGATTTATGGACGTAGTGAGAGATGATGTGAAGATAGTTGGCGTAAGAGAGGAGGATACAGAGAATAGGGTTAGATGGAGAAGGTTGATTCGCTGCGGCGACCCCTGAAGGGAAATGCCGAAAGGAGAGGAAGAAGTCTATGCGTTATCGACGTATGTCTAGATACGGCCGTGTTTGTTAAATAAAGGTAAAAAAAAAAACAACAAAAAAAACAGGTTCTACTTCCGGACTCATTTTCCCGTGAGGCCCCGGGAAGCGTCAGCCCGTGACGTAGAATCCGCGCGACGCAGCCTTGACGGCAGGTCAGGACACGGAAGAGCACCGTCCCCGTGTTTACACGATTTAGAAAAAAAAAAGAAACAATCAAGCGGTAACATACGTCCTCACACTTAAAATGCGTCTTCCACGTCCATCTCTCGATTCTGGTGAGGATTGAGCGCTTTTCTGCGCCTGCGTGTTCGGGACCCGGCGGCACCGGACATGGCCTTGCCCGCCCTGCACAACACCGGCGTGCTGTACCGGAGGGTGCTGTCGCATTTCCCGCAGGACATCAGCCTGGCGTTCGCCTATGGATCCGGCGTGTTCAAACAGCACGGGACCAGCCAAGGTCAGATGGAGGTAAGTGAGGAAAGGCCTGAGCAACAGACCGCACTTCGCACCATTCGTGATTATCCCCCTTTCTGGGTTTGCATGGGTTCCCTGAAATGTATGTTGTGTGTGAGAACTACAAGCAGAGATGGGAAATGTAGTTTCGCCTATCTAGTTGTAGTTCTACGTGGTGTTCTGAGGGGAATTGAATGACAGCCTGCATGAAGTGATGTAATTAATAATATGCTTTGTTCATACAATTTCTTCTTTCTAAAAATTGCTCACCTGCTTGCACATCGCTGAAGTCACCTCTTCCTTCACATCCAGAAGAACATGCTGGACTTTGTGTTCGCCGTGGACGACCCGGTGACGTGGCACACCATGAACCTGCTGCAGAACCGCAAGCACTACTCGGCCCTGAAGCTGCTGGGGCCCACCGCCATCAGCTCCATCCAGAAGGACCGCGGCGCCGCTGTGTACTACAACACGCTGGTGCCTGTGGATGGCAGGGTGAGTCAAGAAGATACACAGAGATGTCCATGTCATGTGCTCCATCTTAGCTGAGTCCGCCCTCCATCTGCTAACGCCGCCTCCTCTTCAGATCATCAAATACGGCGTGATCAGTACGGACTGTCTGATCGATGACCTGATGCACTGGAAAACCATGTACGTGGCCGGGCGCCTCCACAAACCGGTGGGTATTCCCACGTGCAGTCACACAAGAGCAGCATTTTTAAAAACCTGAAAATTACAAAGGGTCAACAGTTGTATTTCTGTGGACGAGGTGTAACTGAGAGGGTAAACGGTTCCATCTAGGACGAGTGAATGATTGATTTATCTGCATTTTTTTCCCATCCTTGTCATTTACTTGCTTTGCTGAAATGTGTTTTGCCCCCCCCAGGTAAAAATGCTGGTGCAGAATGACAACGGGAAGCTCCGCGCTGCCCTGGTGGCAAACCTGAAGAGCGCCGTGACCGCCTCCTTTCTCATGCTGCCAGAGAGTTTTACAGAGGACGACCTTTACATGCAGATAGCCGGCCTCTCCTATGCCGGTAAGTGTCGCCTGAGTCACACGCCGCCATTTACAGCCCAGATTGGAGACCAACCAATTTAGAGTCTGAGATGAGCCAGCAGGCGGGCACGAATACATTGGGAGAACGGTTTCATTTTTTTTCTTCACAACTCCTTTTTAAGGGCGGACTCTTATGCCTGTCTCTCCAGGGGACTTCAGGATGGTGATTGGGGAGGATAAATCCAAAGTGTCCAATATCGTGAAGGATAACATGCAACACTTCCAGATTCTCTACAGCAACATCCTGCGAGACTGCCCCCAAGTGGTCTACAAGCCTCAGCAGAGAACATTAGAGGTAAAGCATTACATTGGGAGGATTAAAAAAAGCTTGTCAGCCATGTTTGTTATTCTTTGGAGGAAAACAAAGAGGTTCAAAGTCCACTGGTGTGAAGAAACGTGAAAGAGTTTAAGGGCCTGAACTGCACTCACTGGATGATAAGACAAAAAAATTGGTCTTTTTTTCTCCTGCTTTTCAAAATAACGAATGATGAGTAAAAGACTTGACACAGACCTGTTATCCGTATATACAGAATGTTTCTGTAGATAATTCGGTTTTCGCCCAGGGCCTGGCAGCAGGAGCGAGTTTTAATCCCCTGTGGTCCCGCTGGGGGGGGGGTGGGTGGGTGGGTGGGGGGGGGAGAGATCCTGGTGCCATCTGGCAAAATGATTAAAATGTCTGATATCACATATAAATTGTTCAATTGTTCTGGCGAATAGAATAGTCACTCATAAGAAGAGCTGGTGGCTACAGTCCCAAAGATAGGTGTGACTGGTGTCCATTGTGTTCCTGCAGGTAGACAAGAGCCCTGAGGGCCAGTTTGTCCAGCTAATGGCCCTGCCCCGGACACTACAGCAGAGGATCACCAAGCTGGTTGACCCCCCGGGTAAAAACCGAGACGTGGAGGAGATCCTGCTGCAGGTCGCCCAAGACCCTGACTGCGGGGCGGTCGTTCAGCAAGGTACATTGCCCGCTGAGGAAAAACCTGGCTAAAACCCACCGCAGAACATGGTGGATGCAGTAGATGTTGCAGACATTCATGTTTAAATTTTTACATTTTTTTTACAGCTTTTTACAGTTTGTCTGCCAACAAACTCCACTTTTTCAAAGTTTCCTAAACCTCCCTTCTACCCATTGGCCAGCAGAGGGAGAGTTTAGTAGTTCTAAAAAAAAAAAAGGAATAAATTCCCTCTGCTTCTATTTGGGATTTCTTTATCTATCAAAATCAAAACATGTTCCATGAACATGTTCCAAGCATGGTTTCAGTCTCAAGTTATAAATCCCACTGTTTTTACGGCGGAGAAAAGTCTGAGATTTGACCTGAAAGCGAGTGTCGACACTGGGAGGCAGTGGAGATGCAGAGACAGCCGGGGGGTGTTGATGACTTCATGGCCCATCTCATGCAGTGATTAGCGGCATCACAATAGGTCCACTCCAAGGCATTACCAGGACGGATGGGAGATACGATCCCTCCGGTGTTCGGGAGGCTCCTCACCAGATGCCTGAACGATCACGGTTGCAGCTCTACTCCGCACTCCTCCCAGATATCTTTGCTCCTCACCCTGGGGAGAAGTTCTCACCAGCCACACCTGCAACTTTATACATTAAATATCACTAAAATTGCATTTGCTTGTCAGATTTCCTAAAATTCAGTTAAAAGGCAAGACAGTGTTGGAGGAAAAACAACTGGTTGTTTTTTTTTTTTTTAATTTAATGCTAGAATGCTTTATGCTCCTCAGGTATTTCTTCTATTGTGAAATCCTCCAGTATAACACAGAGCATTAAAGGCATCGCCACTGCTGGTAAGATTCTCGTATCTTGATTGTTTTGTGTTCTCAAATGTTATTTCAACAGTTTATCTTGATCTGATCACAATTTTAAAAATCATTGGTTGCAGCACTTGCAAACTTGTTTTATTTCCCCCCCCCGTCACTGGTATGTTCCATGTGCGTCCTTCTCCTGCCAGGTCTGTGGAAGACGGTGTCTTACAGCTCGAAGAAGCTAGTGAAGATGTGGAAGGGCTGGCGGAGGCAGCAGTCAGTTTCACAGATCTCCTGATTCCTGTTGTCTCATCAGGATCTTGTCAGTGAGGCAATCAGCACCCACCCTTGACTCTCCCCTGATAGCCCATAGATCTGTTTGCCTCTCCTCTTCCTGGCATCTGTGAGGGGGCAGGGGCTGGAGCGCTGAATAATTCAGTGCCTACACTTCAGGTGTTCCTTCACAAACCAACTGAAAAGAGAGATTTAAACCAGTGGAGGTCATAGGTTTTACTGGAGACATCCCATGGCCGAGCTGCTTAACACTGATGGGCGTGATCCCCTTGCCAGGAGGCTCTGATGGTGTCCAAACAAGACAGAATCAGCCTGGATCGCCCCTGTGCTGGGGGAGCTGAAATAACATACATTTGAAATTTCACCGAGTCAGTTCGGACAAAATATGAATTAGCACATCACAAATGAATCCCTCCCCATCTCTCAACGTTGTTTCTGTTGCACTGTGTTAAACATAACCTTTGGATTGGAGAAGCTGTTTATTCTGTGATTTTCTTATTTAGAAAACACTGAGGCAGAATGACTCACAGTGTCCCTCCATCAGACCAGAGGAGCCTCCCAGCACCTCTTAAACCCCTCCAGGGTTGACCACTTTTACTGCGCCAGCAACAAAAGCTCGACAGAGGACCTCCCCTTCCACGGCAAGGAAATAGGAAGGATGACGATGTTGTGGGCTTCTCTTTTGCGGGAACTTGTCGGTCCTGTTGTTGGACTACTCGTGTTTTTCCTCACGCTTAGCCTGCTTTGGTTGGGGAAAAAAAAACAATTGTTGCGAAATGACTGTTTTGCGTCATAGAAAGGCAGAGATGTTGGTCTTTTTTTTTGTTTTAACACAGTCAGTTCAGAGTTAATTCACACCAGATGTCTGTCATGTACAATATAATGCTATGCTTTATTTTAGAATAAATCATTTCCTGGTTTCATGCCAGTGCAGGGATTAACACTGTTGCCTCGCAGCCAGAAGATTCCAGGCTCTGATCCAGTATTTTTGTTTGTGTGGGGTCTTTATGTTTTGATTCCTGTCTGACCTGTCTTCAGGTTCTGTCTTCCCCTTAAGGTCCAAAACCAGATGGAGTTTGAGGCCGTAGTTGTGAATGAGAGGGTGAATGGTTGAATGTCTCTCTATGCCCAGGCCAAACCCACTTGCCTCAGCCCGAGCAGGGATTGGCATTGATCTCACAGTATGAGGAGTGTAGATAATGAATAAATGGAAAAAGATTTCATATTTGATAAAGCATCAAAAATATGTAAAGCTGGAAAAGATGGAATACACTGCTCTTTTAAGTCAGAAACTATTGAGTTTTATCAAAGACTGGACTGGGAAATTTCTCTCAAAGAAACCCTCAAATGCCCTCATTTCCAAAACATTTGATTAAACCTCACACATTGATGTTCCAGGGTGTATCTTTTGATACGGGTGTAAGTGATGGGCTGTGACAAAAATAAGACAATGCCAGCCTTACAGTTAAAAAATGTGTTATTAAACGGTTTCAATTCAACATATTGTAACGACAGAACTAGAGTGTTATAATGTGCTGCCGCTGTCTTTCCACTCTGGAGAAGTGAGAACAGAAATGAGCACCGTAGCTATTGGAACAATAATCCTCCCTATGCTAACGCAGCAGAACTCGGGTTTAGAGCACATGAGCACACCAAGAGCTACTTTTATCAACCGTACATGAAGAGAGGGTACAAACATTTCCATGTACCTGTGAGTAGGAGCGTGTAAACGTTCGCGCAACTCTTACAATGCATACACACAAAACCTAGTGGTAGACCAATGAAACTACAAGGCCGATGGCTGTGCTTGTCCAGCACCGGGGGAGGGGGGGGGGGCACTTCAGTACAAGCCTTGAAGAGTCTGCCGCATCTGCCGCATCACCTTAGTTTGCAACGTGATTTACAACTTGGCCATCAGACAAGGCGTCCCGCTGCAGGAACACCCATGGGTGGATGAGTAGATGCCAAACACAGCCTGTCCTGCCGCCTAATGCCTCAGCCATTCCAACTAGAGATGCTCATACAGACATTTTAGGTGAATCTATCTTTTAGCGATCATTGAGAAGTGAACATTTTCAGCTTGAAAGTGTATCAGGGAAAATAATCACAGTCAACTTTGTAATGTGCACGCAGCAATCTGCGCCAGCCACTCATTCAATTGCTGTAAAGTGTTTGCAATGTTAGATCCTTCTTTTCATTCATGAATTTTGATTGGTCCTATTGAGTTTGCTGCACAACGTACATCAGCACCCTCGTCCCACTGGATGGGATTTGCTTGGCCCAGTCTACTCCGAAACCCCCCTGGAGACTGGCTTGACTTTCTGAAAGACCTTCACATTATTGTCAAATATATTTTAATATTCACAAATTAAACTGTCTAAGTGTTTTTCAAACACCTCTGTCTGACTGTTTAATAGTACTTGTGGTGCGGCTGGTTAATGGTGCAGCTGGTTCTGTTGGGAGCACTGTGGCTCCATTGGGAATAATCCCATGTGGTGCAGTTTCCCTGATGATGCTGCTAAAACGAGTATTCATGGGTGAAAGCGTGGTTGCTGCTTCCAGTCAAGAATACTTTGCCTCCATGGGCAGTGACAAGCTTTTTGGCAATGACATTTACTTCTGACACTGCTTCTGATCCAAAAGAATTAAGTGTGGGCGTTACTTTCTCCCGCATTACATTCTTTCTTTTGTTTGTCACACCTGCATTAAATTGCCCATTCTGCAGTTTATTTCAATTTTCCCTTAGAGAATCTCAATCTCCGTGTTGGTGATATTACCAGTACCATAAAGGGTGGAATGGGGCATTTCTGAATGCAAATGAGATTAAATAGGCAATGTGTGGGATTTGTCACCAGTGTGCGGACAACAGGCGTCTGCGCATTAGATAAGTACAGATTTGTTTGGAGTAAGGACTTGCCAAGCCATTCCTTAGCTAAAACAAAATTCCACAAGATCACTAAACCAGACACCCGGGCTTTCCACTATCTAATCTACATTTGCAGAAGGCCTGTTTAATACAACTAACAAATCAGGGCGACATGAATTTAACACCCTCATGAGCTAAACCAACCAAAACCAACCTGCTAGTAGTTCTAACATTAAAAAACATAAATACCTAAGCCTAAATAAAACAATATTGAGCTTTAAACCACGACAATCATATTATACATAATATTAAATACGCTGGAGCGAAAACAAACCAGTATGTGACTTTGAACTCGATGACGAAGCATTTAGCGGGCGCCATCTTGGGCTAACAGCACCACAAGGGATTACGCTCATTAAACAGGAAATTTTACAAATTCAGGAAAAAACAAGTCAATTCAACATTTTCTCAAAATATCAGGTAGCGCGTTTGTGCTGTTTAATAGGTGTTTAACCTTTACAAACCTGTATAACCGGAGCGAAAATGGTTATAGGCACAGCTTCAGTAGCTCCGGCTTCGTTTAGCGGAAGGCGGAAGTAGTTCCGAGCGTCTCAACAGGAAGTTGTCGCCACGGTGCCTCCTATTGGACACACCCAAGACTGCCAATTTCACAAGATCACGAAGTTACAAATTTGGAATTCGTTTTCACAGTATTTGTATGCATACACATTATTTATTTAGCATTTATTCATATTCTTATTTTTATATATATATTTTCATTTATATTTATTTGTATCTATAACGAAATATATGACCATTCATACTGTGTGTGTCATACCAATATTGGCTCTAACACATGCATCAAAAAATAACACATACTTTTAAATTGAGTTTTTCATTAGAAGATACGAGCTGTTCAAGAATGACATTCAAAAAAATTATTCAAAAATGCATTCTTAACATGGCTGTTGCCAAGGTTACCAGGTATTTAAACTTGAAGGGACAAAATAACACCAAATTTTCCCGAGGGTGATTAATTGATCCAAAAGGACAGTTGTGGTTTGAATATTAATAATCTTATATCCTCTTCTTCATCCTAGCCCATCATTCCCCCCAGATCTTCACCACGCCTCCTCTGTCCACGTCCAAACCATTCAAGTGTGACTTCACAATGCTTGATTGACCCCCAAGGGTGGAATTTCTTAACTTCCAAGCCATCTCAGTGTGATTTCATCTCCAGAACATCGAACACACACGTCCCTCTGTTGGACTCCTCCTGACCCTCCTCCCTCTTCCTCACTCCTAAAGAGTAACATCCACACCTTCTCTGCTGCCTCCACCTGAATCTGATGATAATCTGATTCTGCTTTATTGTCAAGACACATGTACAAATACGGGGCAACAAAATGCAATTTGGTGCGAAGAAAAATCAAACGTGCAAAAAAGCGGCAGGTGCTTATAATAAATCAATGCACAGTATGTGATTTACAGATAGGGTACTACGAACATATGACACAGATGGACGATGATAACAATAATAATAATAATGATAATAATGATAATAATAATAATAATAATGATAATGATTAATAATAATAATAACAATAGTAACAATAGTAACAATAGTGACAATAATAACAACAATAATAATAATGGTTATAGTACTACTACTACTACTACTACTACTACTACTACTAATAATAATAATAATAATAATAACAATAATAATAATAATATTAATAATAATACACTGATGCCATCCACGCAGAGTCCTACCCCGTCTCCTACCATGACGTCATCTCTAATATACGCTGATGTCATCGCCTGGCGGCTCGGCCAATCAGCGCGCTTCGCTCTTACCACCTGCCAGGAACGGAATCCCGTCATTCCAGGCATTCCTCCCTCCTCCCTCCTCCTCCCTCCCTCTCCCTCTCTCTCTCCTTCTTCCTCCTCTTCCTCGTCCGCAGCCCAGCCTGTCCCCTCGGCCCCGCTGCCATTGTCCTCCCTCTCCGGGGCCGTCCAGCCGCGGCTTCGGGATTTATTTTTTTTTTACTTCTCTGCGGAATATACTTTTACCCCCCACTCCACCACCCCACCCACGGAGTTTGACTGCGTGTTTTCGGGGGTGGGGTGGGGTGGGGGGGGGGGTCATCGCACTGGAAGATACCAAAGTGGCGGCGGAAGGAGGTATGTGCTTGAGAACATGAAGTTGTGACACTGCAGGATGAAGAGTGCGCTCTCCTCCTCCCTCTCTTCTCCTTCTCCTTCTCCTTCCTCTTCCTCCTCTTCGCCTCCGGTTCTCTCCCGGGCGGGACGGTCCTTCACTCACCTGAAGTGTGTGTGTGTGAGCGTGTGTTTGTGTGCGTGTGTGCGGAGGACTGCAGCAGACTGTCCTGCAGGGAAACAGAAAAACAAGCAAACGTCCGCGCGCGTGTATGTGTGTGTGTGTGTGTGTGTGTGTGTGTGTGTGTGTGTGTGTGCAACGAAGCGGTACACGAAGGCTCCGGGACCTGTGAATAGAAACGTAAAAGGGACGCACTCGCAGCCTCACGCTAGACTCCAAATATTGTTGCCTTTCTCTTCAAATACAACAAGATGATAATAATAGTGATAACAGTGAATCAGAGGAGGTCCACCTCTGAAGGAGGACCTCCAGAAGTCAAGAGGAGTGCTATCCTTAGAATGCAAGGGGAACAGAAGAATCCGGGATTTTTTTTTGTTGTTGTTGTTTTGTTTTTTCATCCACAAATACCATTCATAGCAGTGGGGGGGGGGGGGGCTTCATCACTGCGGGAGAAACATCTGGAGAGTGCTGACACATTTCTAGAATTGTCCACATTGTGCACAGAAAGACTGTCAGACGCTCTTTTTTTTTAGATTAAAAGTCAAATAAAAGTCTTTAAAATAGTGCTTTCAGTGTTCTGGGTCCGAACACACACCTGCCGTCACTCAAGGATGGAGAACGTGTCAGAGCTTTGCAGTGTGTGGGAATGGAAGAGGTTGGCGGGAAGGTCTACGCCGCAGAAGGTGCATGCATCTTCTCCCGGGGTGGCGGGAGGGCTTCTTGTTGGATCGCCTCTCCTGATTTTGTATTTCCGGGTGTGTTTACACGGACAAGGCCTTATTAGGAGAAAATGCAGCTGCTGGAGAGGGCCGCGGGGAAGCACGGGGCAGGGAGGCAAGGCCAGGCAGAGGGTTGAAGCTGAAGGTTGGCATCAGGTGCAGCAGCCGTCCGGGAGGGGGGGGGGGGGGGGGGGTCGTGGTGATAAATCTGCAAGGTGACATTTGCTGCTGGTCGCCATTCTTTATTTTGTTCCCACACACATTGTTGGTGAAAGGGTGAAGGTTGGTATCTTCTGCTGGTCAATGCGTCTGCTCTGTTTCATGCACGTTCTCCACCTGCATGCGGGGGCTGGGGACGATTCTCAACCCCCACAGTTTCCACAGTATTCATTCATTCATTCTCTTCGCTGCTTATCCTGCACTCAGGGTTGCAGGGGGGTTGGAGTCTATCTCAGCTGTGATCGGCTCTCCCTTGACCGCTCAATCACGACACCCCATATCGAGACATACAACCATTCACCCTCTCATTCGCACCTCATACAGAGACTTTGATTAAATGCCAAATGAAACAAATGATTATTGATTATCAGCCAGTCTGTGTGTTTTCCTGTGAAGATCAGAGATATGTCTCTGTGTTACTGTGTGTGTGTGTGTGTGTGTGTGTGTGTGTGCTCATTAGTTTGTCCCCTCTGTCCTGACAGGAACCCCAGCATGGAGACGCCGCTGGATGTTCTGTCACGGGCAGCGTCGTTTGTCCACGCCAGCGAAGAAGAGCGTAAGTGCCCTGCCTTGACGTCCCGTGTTTCCGCCGGCAGCGCTGCGTCAGGCTGTCGCCGCGTTCCCTCTTGACAAGGGGCAACTTTATGTCGGGCGCCGAGCCCTTTGCCCCGCTTTCCGCCGAGGCCGCACAATAGGCGTCTTTGTGCGGCGTAAGCTCTGCCTCGTAAATCGCGAGGGCAGACACACTCGCCGGCCGCCGGCTGCTGTTTATTTGTTTCCGCGGGTGTGTTTGCATTCACCTGGTCCTACCGGGGGCGTCACGGCTTCACCCTTGCCCTGACGTCGCCCCTTTGCTTCCGGCTCCTGGCCTAATCGCGGCTGAGGGTTTTCTGGGGTTTTTGTTAAAAAAAAAATTCCTTCCGAGATTAAGTGGAGTTGCCCCCCCCCCCCAAGCTGCGGCTTGAACTCCATCAGGTGTGGTGACTTATCACTTTCTTAGAGACAAACTGCACGTGTGCAAGCTCTCTGTGGTCGGTCTGTTAGAGCATGAAGGGGGCGGCGCCTTCGAGAGCTCCTAAAAGTTGCATTTGGATTGATTGAGTGGGAAAACCTGCAGGATCACACACAGCAGACTGTCGCTCTGCAGCCTCCTTGCCTGGGAGCTCGTCTTCCATCCTCCCCCGCTCCCCTGCCGAGTTTTTGTCCCCCTCCCCTCTCTGGCCGATGTCACTTTTTGTTGTGGGTCGCGCACGGCCCCTTTGTCCCTTGAGAAAGCACTCGACCCCCTCGCCACAATGGAAGTAGGCTAGCTAGCCTGCTAAGCTAATCGACCCACCGATCCGTTTGCCAAAAAAAGAGGGACGGGAGAGAGAGAGACAGAGAGAGAAAGGACTAGCTGTTAGCCGGTTGGCCGGCCAGACGGCGGGCCGACGGCAGAGAGGAGGGAGAGGCCGCGGCACGCCACGCTTTCACAAAAGGCGCTTTCACAAAAGGCGCAGGAGTTCACATCGCCCAGGGCTTGCAACAAGATGCATTGTTTTTGTTTTCCTATTTAAAGCATGGGTCACACCGCTTCCAGGAACAAGTGTAAATGCCTTTAGTAAGATCTTTTCTGAGCTCTCTCAAACCAACAGTTCCCACCTACCCTGCAGGCAGGGTCCCGGGGGGTCTGAATGGGCGAGGGGCAGGGCTTAACCCGGACTTCCTGTCCGTGTGAATCGCGTTGAAAAACCTGCCACTTCACTTGTGGGTTTCAACGCAGAGAGGCTGATCGGAGGTAGTCTTAAGTCTCTGCTGCACGCCTGCAGATCGCCGTGGCGACACTACGAGGAAAGACAACAGTTCAGGCGGGGGGAGGAAACACTCGCCCTTTCCCAGCTCTCGGGGATCCACATGCACGGGAGCGGCGGCCGGTCCCCGTCTCCATCGAGCTTGAAATCCTGCTGTCGGAGCGGAGGAGCAGCGTTGTTGCTCGCAGCTCTAATCACAGCTCCCGGGTCGAGGCCGGCCTGCGTTAAATATACAGTAATTACATGCTTGCGGGGGAAAAGTCATCCCTGCCTTGTATTTAATGGTAGCTGTGGAAGAAATGCTTAATACTTGTCGACGCCCCTCCATGGCAATTTTGGTGGATGCTTGGAAGGAGCACATCTCGCAGGGCGCTCCACCCTTCCTGCAGGAAAACCTGCATTTGGAACGGACCTTAAATAGTTTGCAGGCCGGGCTTAGATTGCATTCGTTTGCGGCGGCTCGTTGTTTTCTGGTAGTGTGAACTCGGTGTTAGCGGGCCCTGACTGCCAGCAGAACCTCCTGTTTTAGGCTAAGCTTCCCCGGCAGCGTTCCCGTTCTGTTTGCGCCAGGCTGAGATCCACGCATTAGCCACTTTCAGACAGTTTGAAGAAGTCATTTCTAAGAAGTGGCTTTGGTTCCAGGTACCAGCTTCCTTCGGGACAGCTGTGATGCTAGCATCTGCTACATGCACCTCATAATAATAACCATGGACTATCAGATGGTTAAAGTGTTTTTATCTTTTCCTCTGTAAGCCCTGGAAACCCCTCTGAGACGCAGCAGGCCAGAAGAGCTGGGACCTCTTCATCACTCCATTTCTGGCTGCTTCTATCCATTTTGTCCAAAGAAAACATCTGTCCAGTGACCAAGACATGTTTTAAAAATGGCCCTTTGCAGTCTGTAAGAAGTATCTGGTAGTGCTTGTGGAACTCTAAAAAGAGCCTGCCTTGGAGTAGGAGATGGTTCCAGGAACTGAAGGCCCGAATAAGGGAACTGCTAAAAGTTCCTTCTGCTAAAAGTTCCTCCTGCTAAAAGTTCCTCCAGTGAGACATAAGGCAATGGAACATCCTTCTTTGTTCTTGTCGCTAAGGGATGTTCAAAAATCATGGCTGAGGGCTGGGCCTGGAAGTGTCTGCAGGGACCTGAAAGGTGTTGCCCTCCTGGTCTCGGCCTTCTTGGCCCAGGCTGGGAACCCGTCGCAGCTTGTTAGAGCGCAGCACTGCGGAGTCGGGCCGACAGAGAGGGAAACCGGAGCCTCTGCATCTGCACGCTTTGTCTAAATGTTGCCGGAGGCGAGCGCCTGTCAGGTTTTTGGAGTCTGGGGTTGGGCAGGGCGTGTCGGGGCGCTCCTTCCCCCCGCGGCCTCTCCGGGCCTCTGTCAGAGCAGCCTGGGCAAAACCACACAGGTGGAGATCAGTTCAGATACCTTTTCAGGTAAATGAGGAAACACACCAGGTCTTGGTCAGGTTGGAACATCACCGATGATGTGGATCTCGTCCTCTGAGCGCTCCAGTCTTCTGTTGATAAATGTCGACGAGTGTTGCGGCGCCTCCTGTCAGCGCTGGAGAGCGGGGATGGTTGGGTCTGCAGGAGGTTAATCCTCCTCGGAGCTCCGGCAGAGGATCTGTCTGATAACCGGGTCGAACCCCGATGCGTGATCGCCCGCTCACGTGCACAACTTGTAGCTCATGGCATGAAGAGCTTCACAATGCGGGACACATTATGGTGCTCTGAAATAATCAGTGTATTCATCCGTTTATTATCTAAACCATCCATCTTGTGCTCGGGGTTGAGGGGGGGGCCGGAGACGATCCTGTCTGTGATTGGACGAGAGGCGGGTTCACCTGGGCAGGTCCATCACAGGGACACATTTACAGACAAACAGCTATCCACTTGTTCATTCATGTTATATAGAGAAAAAAACATTCACACGTCACATAGGGACGTAAAGCGATTCACTCTCTTGTTCAGAGACGTGCAGCCATTTGTGAAGTGATCCTGGGGGGGAATTGACTGGACTGGGTTCTAAATTAGCAGGAAATGACATTCATTTGGCAGGAAGTGGCGGGGAGGCGGAGGTTAGTGGCTGTGGAATTAGACCATCACAGTACTTTGCTGCATTGATGCTATCAGAGCCAAGATGGCGCAGGAACAGAAAAGGTCAATTCTTTTCAGTATCGATTCAGAAAAAAAAAGTAATGATTACCTGTGTGCGATTTTCAAAAATCTGAAGAGAGTCATGACCTGATCTGTGTCCTACACCCCCCCACGAGTAAATGCTACGCTCGCCGCCGGTCCCGGGAGCAGTTTCTCGGGGCCGTGCTGACCACACATACTTAGCATTCCTCCCTTTTCTGATACGGCTCTCCATAGTGACGCCGGCTGAAACGGAACAGGATCGTGATGTTCCTCACAAAGGAAAAGTTAACATTTACTTTTGCTTACAAGCATTTCTGGGTTTCAGGAAGGGAGGTTAATTCATTTCTCCCAAACACCTGACAGCAATCACTTTAGCTTAGGTTTAATTTTCAAGCTCGTTCCTTAGATGTTTGATCATGGAATGACAGCAATGGAAAAGATAATAGGTAAATAATAATAATTTTGATATAAATTAATGCAGCCAAAGTTGCCCTGCGCTTGTAGCCTTGGCGCTGAGTGATAAGGGTTTTGTAGACACCATATGAGGACGCCTGAGTTGTGATGAGGGGCGGCGGCTCCACACGGCAGCAACCTTAACTCCCTCCAGGGGACATTTTAGCACAGGCTAATTGTTAGCGGAGGAAGGGATGATGTAAAGACAGCTCTTACAGTGTGTGACCTCCCGCACAGGGTCATCTGGAACACACACACCAAGGTAGGGATGTCAGAACGGCGTCACCTGCTGTTGTTGTTGTCACCGTAGCAACCTGATATTTCCCCAGTCGTGCTCTGAGTCATGGTTTCCCATTTCAGCGGCGCAACGCCCCTGGTCGCCGGTGTCAGCTGACCTCTCCCCTCGTCCAATGGGAAAGCAGGACTTTTATTGGGCTTGGATGAATCACGACCCGGACACACCCTTCCCCTCAAGGGGGAGGGCCATACCTGTCTGAGCACGCCGCACACCATGCTGTGGCGGCGCCGTCTGGCTGGCGGCGCTGGATGGGCTGGAAGCAGAGGAGGGGTCCCCTCTGCCGGAGATCAGGGGTGTCGATCGCAAAGTCCTGATTTTCCTTCACTCTCTGTAATCCTGGCTGTTGGGCCGTGCAAGGAAGTGTGTGTTTATTTGCTTTCTCTTATCGTGGGCATGGCCCCACCCACACACACACACACACACACACACACACACACACACAGCAACAAGCGGACTTTTACCAACGTGTTGTGTAACATTAAATCTCGTCGTTGGGGCTCTCAGCAGGGCCCTGCGCGTCCTGGATCCGCTGGCCAGAAGGGGGCAGTGTTTCCCTCGCAGCCACACACCCTGCTCTCTCGCGCGACCTCTGACCTCTTCGAATGTGAGGACGATAATGAGGCACGCAGGGCTCCCGTCGCTCAATCTCATTGCGTCGCGGCTGCAGGGAGCAGGCTTGAAAAATCCACCTCCTGAATGGACTCTCTGTTTGAACGCAGCCCTGGAGTGTGTGTGAGGGTGTGTATGTGTGAGTGTGAGTGTGTGTGTGTGTGTGTGTGTGTGTGTGTGTGTGTGTGTGTGTGTCCGGTTTCTTAAGCGCTGAGCTGCAACGATGGGGGGAGAGGGGGGCGGAGCAAGGAGGCTTTAGGCCGCTCGCTGTTTGTGTGTGTATGTGTGTGTGTGTGTGTGTGTGTGTGTGTGTGTGAACAATGCTGGTGTAGCCGTGCATTTTAGGAGTGGGTGTGTTGTGTCTTAAAATGCAAGGGGGGTTGGGGTCGGGCGGGGGTGAAGTCCATTGTTTGATTAGCGGAGTAAACAACTTTGAATTGATGTTAAAGTTTGGCCCAGTAACAGAAGAAGCAGGGAAACGGAGAAGCAAATACACCTCAGCTCTTGATAAATGCATGAGTTATGCATTAGTAGTAGAAGATAAAAAAGAGGGGGAAATCACTCACTCCCTCTCCAGCTCTTCTTTTTTGGAGCTCATGTGTGTATAACCTATCATCTATAAGGTTATAGAGCCGATAGTTTTATACAACATCATAAAAATGCATTCATTCACTACCTACAACGGTTATCCCGCACTCAGGGTCCAGACAGGCCAGAAGCCCGTCCCAGCTGGGCCTGGGACTTTATCCTGGACTGGTCGATCACCGGGCCACATGTAGAGACCTACAGCCATTCACCCTCTCACTCACGTCATATATAGACATCCTACCTGTTACCTTCTCATCCACTTGTCTCCACTGAACCTCCTGCATGTGTTTGGACTGTGGGAGGAACATGGAGAAGATAAGAAATCCAATACAGACATGGGGAGAACATGGAGACTCCACTCATGATGGCCCGCTGCTCACAGCCAGAAGGTCCAACCAGGGCCTTCACGAGGGCCTTGGACATGCTCACCTCTCCATTGCCATGCCCCCTGGGCTGGTTTGCAGGATGATGGAAACCAGGTATCTGATACCTGTGCAGAACGGAGGTATCATCCTTCATCTGGCGCAGATGGGATCTTTTCTGACCCTGAGGTGTCTCACCTGCGCAAATCAGTCACCATCAAAGAGTTACTTATGGTGCTAACGGCTAATGTGGAAGAAACCACATTGTTAGTTTTGAAAAAGCAGACCAGGGGTCAGTGGGTTTTACAGATGGAATTAAGCCTGGTGTATGAGTGTGTGTGGGTTCAAATACACACTGTATTGGCAATTCTCTCTTATAGTATTGTACAGTCGTAGCGTGTGTCCGTCGCCAGGGGGCAGCAGAGGACCACCGCGCACTTTGGAAAGTGCGCTGCTGTGCAGCCTCTGCAGAGGAAAGTTTGTTTGCCCCTTGTTTCTAAACTCTCAAACCAAACCGAGGGATTATTTCCAGTTAAATGAAACAGTTTAAGTTGGATTAAATGCATACCAGAAGGTAACCGGGTGTGAACGTTTTGTATACGTTATTTATTATTAAACTTGTACCTATTTATTAAACATATATATATTAAGCATTTTCCTTTTCGTTGTCCACTTCGTGATCTATAAATAGTCTGCGTTACAGAAAGATTCGCAGTCTATTAAATCATGTGTTTTTTTTGTTTGTTTTTTTCCACACCACCCCCGCCATGAGCTTATAGTGAAATATGATTCGCATTCGTTGCGCTTTTTAATATCCCGAGTAATCACTTCTATATTCTCCACGGGGGCTGCAGTCTGTGTGTGTGTGTCTGCATCTCTGCATCCCACACATTCAGTTTTTTTTTCTACTTGCTTTGCCAAAACTCTTGCCTGGGGACATGTGATACTTTTTAACATTTTTTTTTTTTTATTTCCCACAAATTTACCACGGGATTATCACAGTTTGTGTCTCATACCCCCCTTCTCCCTTCCCCCCTCATCCAACCCCGGGTATGTTTGGAGAGGCTGATCTTCTGCGTAAAACATCCCTGATATTTGAGGCGCTCCAGGGATTTAGTGTGCGTGCGTGTTATGGCCCCTCACGGCGGCAGAGGAAACCCAGAGACCCTTGGCAAACGAGTGGACGTGGCTGCCGTGAATGAGATCTGGTGGACCGTCACTCCTGGAACACCTTGTCCGGGTGTTCTCCGTGTTCCTCACCCCGTCCAAAAAACATGCAAGGGGGGTTCGTGGAGATCCGGAACTGTCCTGACGTGTGAATGACAGGGAATGGTTGTTTCTCTTCATGATATGTCTGTGGAGGTTCTCGATCCTCTAGGTCATGGTGAATTATTATCAAAATCTTCTTGTTGTGGCAACTGGACTCGAATTTCTTCACTCGAAGACGTTTGATCCCTCATCCGAGAGGCCTCTTCAGTTCTAATGACCTGTGGGGAGTTTCCAAATAATATTCGGAAAGAAGAAGTCTTCATGATATGTGTATGAGTGTGTGAATAATAATAATAATAATAATAATAATAATAATAATAATAATAATAATAATAATGCATTTTATTGGTATGTTTATGTGATGTGTGAATGAGAGTCGAATGAGAGATGAATGGTCATATGACTATGTCTCTATACGTGGCCCTGCAATAGACCGGCAGTGAACCACTTCTATTCCGCCGATGACAGCTGGGCCACCGCGACCCTGAGTGATGGATAAGTGGAATAGATAGTGAATGAATGAACAGTGGGAATCTGCTTTATTGGCAAAGTGTGTTCGCACTTCGAAGGTCTTTGGTTACACGTCACACTGACGTGAAGGACGACAACAGCAGGACGTTACATACAATACATTAACACAAAGTGCAAATGCACAGCAATCGGGAAGTCCACATCAACGCGTTTACAAACCTCACTGGTCCAACAGCAGTCCTATGGAACTATTCACCTGTGTCAGCTTTCAGCTAACCCTCTCCCTAAAAGTTGTGAAAATGAAAGGTGAACTATGCAAACAGGGGTTTTCAAGGCAGGTTGGAGGCAGAGTGTTTGTCCACAGATGGAAAGGGCAGAGTTGTGAGTTTTCTGTGCGGCTATAATGAAAGGCTAGTGACTAGCCCAGATTAGTGAACGTCACAGAGCAGAAAACTGAGCTTTACTGCAACTCAAGCTTGTAATGCAGTTTCATTTTTTTTTTCTCAGTAGAAAATATTTTTTGGGGCTTTCATTTACCTGGAGAAAAGATAAGATGGTATGTTATTGATCCCAATGGGGAAAAATTTGTTGTCACAGCAGCGCAACAATAACCATGAATAAATATGAATATAAATATAAAATACGAGAGGCATATAAATACTGTAGAAGAAACAAATGACAACAACAACAGCAAGGATAAAAATAGATAAAACAAACAAGGAAAAAATGGATAAGCAGGTTTTTCACTTGGATTTACCCTGGGGGAAGTTGCAGATAGAGACATAACAAATAAATAAAACTGTTTGCTTGTTTGTTTGTTTTTTTTTTGTCTTTTGTCGGCTTTGTTAGTTCCAGGTTCAACATGTGCAAGAAGGTAATTTCAATCGGTTTTCTTATTACTTGTACCAATTTCATAAAACATGTGCATTTCATTCTCCAGCTGTAGTGGATCAATAAATGCATTTTAATATCAGAATCTGTTCACGTCAATAATCCAAACCACTTTTTAAAATTTATTTTATTTTGAAAAGCTAGGCGGTGGGCACTTCCGCTTCCGGCGCTTCCGCGGCCCGGAGGCTCCGTCCACTTTTTTTGCGCACGAAGGAGCGCGCGAGCGAGCCATACCAGGTCCCCGCGAGCCTGCGCGTCAGTGCAGTCGACTTGCAGCTGGCTGTGAGGACAACTGACGCTAACGTTACTCCGTCAACGCGATTTAGACAGAAAAATATTCATTTAGAGAAAAAAACAACAACAACAAAAACTACCGTTGAGTCTGTAGAGTTGCTTAAATCACCTCCGTGATTTTTTTCCCTTTTTTTTTTTAAATAAAGGGAGTTTTTAGAAGACTAAAAAGTTGGAGGCTGGGCCTTTAGCTTTCTGACCGTGGCCGGAGAGGAGCTAAACAAGAAGCTGGTCTTTTAAAAAAAACATTTTCCCTCTTTCTTTCTCTCTCTGGTTTTTGTTTTTAAACACACTTCGATAAATGCTACTAACGAAAATGGATCTGTTGAACTACCAGTACCTGGACAAGATGAACAACAACATCGGTATTCTCTGTTACGAAGGTAAAAAAAAACGGGGGATGTTTTCTCTTTTCTGACTTAACTTTAACCGCTTGCTAGCTTACTATTTAATGTGAGCAACCGATTGTTTTATTAAAGTTAGCATAATTACTTTCCCTTTTAAATCATTTGATAAAAAGCCGTCTGGTCTAACATTAGTTGGCTTGGTTGGTTTGGTGTCCATGCTTCAAATCGAGTATTACTTTTTAAATGTAGACATCATAGTTTGTTGTTTTTCTTTACAACCAGCGTATGCTAACGGTAACACTTAGCAAGTTAGTGCTAGCGTCCGCTCTCCGTTCGACAATCCGGAAACGTGGACGTGTGTTTACGCCGCGGCGCCTGCCCTTCCATCGGGGTTTTCTCTTCTTCCTATCCGTGTGAGTAAACTACTCTACCCCGGGTTAGGTTTGAGGTGAAAGCCCTCCTCCCTCTGTCCAGTCCGTGTGTGTATTTCACGGATGTATCACAACGTCCATGGTAGCTTTCTGCACCCCCGCCTCCAGTAAGATGATTGTTTTGGAGCTTCGTGTAGCTCCACTAAGAAGAAGCTAAACTTGTAATGAAAGTTGTGTTATCACTTTCTTTTTTTCTCTACTTGTACGCGAAGTAGCCGAGGGTGGAAGAGCCAACTTCTCCGAACTGCTGCTCATCTGTCAGCCCTCATGTCACCGCATCTCGGCAGGGGTTTTTAAAACCCGTTCCCTCTTATTTCTGTTCTGCCCCCCTCCGACATTTTACACCCAAACACATGTGGAAATGAAGGAATTTCAAATCATACGGATTAGCCCGCAGTAGAGGTGTTATGTAACAGTGCTGGCGATTACTGTGCCATTTTAAATGATGAAGTAAGGACATTGTGTTGGTATTGCTGCCTGGTTGTTGAAGGTATTGCTTCACCGTGCCGGTCCAGTCACCAAGGGTGGACTTCTAGTTAATACGTGATGTTAATGTTGAATATCTTCTCTAATGCGCCTTGCGTAGACAATATTTGGCCTCGATAGAGGCTATTTGTCATGACAAAAGATTGGAAAGAGGTGTTTGGAGGTGGGATTCTGGCAAGCCGCCAGCTGGTATTTATCAAACAAGGGGAGAGGAGCTGCAGGTACACGCCAACGTGCCTGTTGCCAGTTTTCTTGACAGCAGGGGAACAACATACCTTTTCATGGCGATTAACCATGTGAAAGTGGCCTCCGCAGCCTATTTGCAATAACTGCTGTTGCTGTAATTCCCATGCGGCAACTTGCAGGTGAATGTCTTTTAGAATTTTATTTCCTACTTTTTTTTTTTTTTTAGGAGGGTGTATATCACACGGTGGCATGCTGCACTTTATTACGGATTTGCAGTGTGCTGTATCTCCCTGCAGAGATGGTTCATCAGATGAAAGTGTCACTGGCATGGGATTGAATCCACAGGGTTTTAGAGTGTCATAGCTCTCAGATTTCATCCCCCCCTCTCCCGGTGAAGAAAAATTACAGAACTCACTGAGGTGGGGAGGGGCCCTCTGGTCTGGTGTTTTTTTTTTTTTCTTCACGCAGCAGTGCAAAAAACAATGGTTTATGTCTCTCTTGGGTAGATAATCCCTACTGGATTAGATTGTTTGCTTTTTTAGTGCGTGTTGTCTTAGGACGACTGTGCTCTGACTATCATGTGCCTCATGATAAGAACACAAAGATAGCAGGAGGAGGAGGTGGGGTGGGAAAGGACAAGTTAGTCTAAAAGCTAAAGTGCAAGTAAAGCAATTTACATTCAAACACTTTGAGACCAAAACGGCTGGAGAGGCTTTGTGATACAGTGAGTGCGCCGGCTTGTTGCATGAGTGCAAGACCTAAAAATACATATCCTATAAAACACAAGGTAGCATGCTGAAGTGTCTTGGTACGAGGAGGCGTTGGTAGTGCTGCGGCATTAGCTTCTTGATGGCAGAACGTGTCCGGACAATGAACAGAAGAGGTTTTCTTGATGTCTTGATTTATTTCTTTGTGCCGGTGGGGTTGATACCCTGGAGACTTAAGCATGATGATCTAGCACGTAGGCTTCCAAATTTAAGCAGAGGACCACCGAAGTAGGTCTAACATTGATGTTGATATGATTATCCAGAACAGCCCCCTTTGGCATTTGAGTCACCGAAACTCCTTTTTTAAAAATAATACCATACTATTCAAACTGGCTGATTACGTTTCTTACATTTTTTTTTCTAGGAGATATGCATCACTACTGGTCAGTAAATTCAGGACTGAGCATTAACTGCTGTTTGAATAGCTGCGCTTTTCTTTTTTGAATCTATAGCCCGTGCTTTCCTGTTGGTGTTTTGTTGAATACTGCTTCCTTGCAGCCCTCACAATGCCTGCAGTTATTACCTCAACCTCCAATTGTCCTTGAATTTGTCCTTGGCCCCAGACTGTAGCCACACATAGCTATAGCTACCACCTGAATATTCGATCCAAGCGCGGGGGTCTTTCTGTTAGCTGTCCTGGATGAATATGCGAAGTAGCCGTGTTGATTGTGAAACCGTGTTGGACACAAAGCTGGGCTTGTAGGCCCCAGTTCTGGAAATGTGAGTTACAATCCAGTGTGGCATTCGACTAAAATCAGTTCCGTCAGCCCCCCCCCATTGCCCTTTTCTGCTTACAATTATCTTTGTTTAAAGTCTTAACTAATCTCAGCTCTCCTTTCCTTAATGAATGGATGATAGATGATGAGTTAACAACCCAACCCCGCTGTGCAGTATCAGATGTTTGCAGATTTAATTTTCGATCTTGTTTCAAATAATCTCAACATTTGATGTTTTATTGATTGTTTTTTTTAATTCTTAATTGCTACAATCAGCTGTGTGTGACTGATTTGCTCTCAGGCCCTTGGCAGATGATGCATGCCTCTCCTGTAGTATTTCTGTGCCTGTTGGTCCATCACTTTTTCCAGCCTCCCCCCCCCCCCCCCCGAAAGGCTGATATTACTGAGGCACTGAGGGGGAGCACTGACAGTCTTTTGAAAGCTTTCGAAAGTCGAAAACCTGAAAGCTGCGTGGCGTTTGCTACCCTCCTCTCTGCCTCCGCCGCCTTGCCGCTCCCCCACTCCGCCACTCACCTTGCGCCAGGCCGGTCCGAGAGCCAGTTCAAATGTTCGCCCCCACAAAGAAAAAAAAAAGCACCTCAGTCGATGGCAATCGAGTTTTTGGATAATTTATAGAGAAAACCCTCTGAGTTTGGAGGAGAGAGAAAAAAACCCAATCAAGTTCCAGGGACTTCCAGGGCCAAAAATAATCACATGGCTGCTGTTCAGTGAAAGACCAAAGCAAGCCTGGACTCATCCCTTTTAGTGTCTGCAGGGGGAAAGAGAGAAGTCAGCTCCGTTTGTAATCTAATCTCATTCAAATCCAAATTGTTTGAAGTTCCGTCAAGAGAGGCAAGCTTTGATCATGTGGCCCTAATGAACCGGGCGAGCAGAGAGAGGAAGGGAGAGACCAGAGTTTCACTTACTCACTTCTACTGACAAACAGCTGCCACAAAGACACATTTCCTCAAACTAGTGGATTTGTGTGTGCGTGTGCTCTGAGCATGTTACATGTGCACGTATACTGGTGTACAACCAGTATACGTGCAGGTGAGTGTGTCGCTGGCGTGGTAAAATAACACAGCCTGTCTTTGTTATCCGAATGTTATGTTACATTAGATACAAAATAGCCCAGAAGGGAACACTCCTGTGTTTTATTTTGTGCAAATGTAATTTACAGACTGATTAGTTTCTGTCCTCCAATGCTTTTTCTGGCTCGATCGTCTGCGACTGGCCGGGGCGATCGCTTTTCTTTGGGAACGCACAGTGACAGAAAGACCACAGCGTTGCAGCTGCCGCACGTGTTCTCGGCGTGGAATTACCCCCACGGTGAGCTGAGGAAAACAGCGAGCAGTTACAGCAGAGAGAAATAACCGAAAAAATACGTTACAAGTGGCAAAGTTAATGGAATAATAAACCCCCCCCCTCCGCCTGCTGAGTCTGCCCAGAATGATTCAAAACATGCTTATTTGATCCCTCATCCCGGTGCGGGCCTGTGGTATTAGTCTGCAGGAGTCCTAGTGAAGTCAAAGTCCGTCATATTTGATTCCATAAAGTCCAACGTCTCCCTTGTTAGGAGAGTAAGCACTCGCTGATTCACTCCTTGTTGAGACTGATAAGCCATTGTATGTGCTCCAGCCCCATTGGGCCGTATGGTGTCACGTTGTCCCGTGTTTTATTGCCACCTCTCTGCCATGCCAAAAATAATGATGTCATCCTTGTTGCCATGGTACATGGCAGGACGAGCATGCCAGAAAGAGAAAGGGGTGGGGATGGGGGGTAAGATAGCTGTGTTTGGAGGCTATGCTAAGACTAAACATAACTCTATTTTTTTTTAACCTACCTCCATAAAATAAATTAACCCCTGTTGCTCATGGGTGTATTTGATTTTATTACCCTGTAGTGTGTGTAGCTTTAAGCTGTTGTCTTCTCTAATATTATGATAAAATCACCTCCCGCCTTAGTTTTGGCTGCCCACACCCCCTTTTCCTCCCCCCAAACCTCGCGACCTCATTCATCCAAGAAAACAGTATGTTTCTATATCACGCGTTCGTCGACTGGAAACCACTCAAAGAAAAGTCGACCGTATCAGACTGCTGCGGGGATAATGGTATTTGAAATCCAAATGGAGCCCACAAATACAGCCAGAGGAGGTGGTTATTGGTTCCGCCGATAAAATCGAGCCGTTATCAGCCACGTGCCACGAATCTGTTGAAACCCTCCGCTCCTTTTGATCGCTTGCGACACGGTGTTTAAGTTGCACGTCATTCACACCGATGACTAATGCTGTAGCCAGGCATTTTCTGGAACGCTTTTTAGTTCTACGACGTTCGTACTGCACGCCAGTTTGGATTTCCGCTCGATCCCTGCAACATTACAGTAAATGAAATCAAACAATTCTCCAGAGATCTAATCTTCTCTGTGGTTTGTAATAAAAAAGGATATATAATTCTGAGTATCCAGTTTGCGCTGTAAGGGTTTTGAAGCCCAGCTTGCGTCTTTATTGTTTTTAATCCCACTGTGAGAATTGTTATGAAGTTGTGAGTTCAAATGGGAGGGTTTTTTTTTTTTTCAACTTGAGGTTGTGTGTTTTGTTTGGGAAAAGTCAGGCCGATACATGAATCCGAAGCAGTGGAAAGTCCCCACTCTGAGAAAGAGCCAGTGGTAGTTTTCCTGTATCTCTTTTTTGCTCTCACTCCCACTCGCTGACTACTCTGTAGGTCTTCTGTACCGCGACAAGACTGGGGGGTGGGGTTGGGGTGGGGGTAGAGTCAGAAAGAAATAGTTCATACCGCACACACACGTATGCACGACCCATCCGCAACTATTTCTTCCAAAACATTCCTAACCAGATACTCCCGCTCATTGCCAGAGGGTTGTGCCTCTCTCAGCAAACTGTACAAGTCAACAAAATCCCAAACTCAAGCTGAAGCCCTCCTTGTACAGTAAATTCACTGTCATTAAAGTAGTTATGCGGTCAACTTGTTTTAAGTGGCAATGAAACAGTCGCCCTCTGCTCGAAAATACCATTATTATAGCTGAAGGCAATATTACCAGAGTGACGAAGCACCCTGACAGAAGAGAGAGGGAGAGGGAGAGAGACCGACTCTGGAACTTGATGTTGATGCAGAGTCCGTCAGAAATGTTAAATTGTTTCAGGCGCAATGTTTTCTTTATGTTTTGCCACAGCAGCATTTATTTGTTTGCCTTTCTTGACAGTTTTGCTGTATGTTTATACTGCCCATGATCATAAATATGCACCCAATAATCCTGTCCCCCCCTTCATATCTCTCCCATCTCTTCTCCTTCTCAAGGGGAAGCTGCTCTGAGAGGGGACCCCAGACTCCAGTCCTTGTCCCTATCCTCGTCTTCGTCCTCATCCTCCTCGTCGTCGTCCTCCTCCTCGTCCTCGAGCCACCGGACGGGGCCGCCTCCCATCAGCCCCACCAAGAGGAAGCTGAGCGGCGACCAGGGGGACAGCGACATGGACGACAACGAGCATGTGGCAAAGATGAGCCGACTGTTTGCTGCACAGCTGTGAGTTTACAGATCTTAAAACACACTAGTTTTCAGTAATTACACACACACACACACGCACTGAGCAAGTTCTTTTTTAGATGTACTTTACTGAGTTAGAAATGAAAGTTAAGGCCCTTCAATTTTAGATGACTTCTGTTTATCCCCTCTCCTCTGTCAAAGATGCAGAAATCTCAATTTAGATAGATTAAAAAAAGGGTCCTAGACTCGTGCACTGTTGTTACTGTGCACCACGTCTTGTCAGGCTCCTCTCTCCAGGAGAACCTGTGCATTTAAGTAGTCTTTCTGGGAAGTCCCAGTTTGGACTGCAGGGTGCTGCACCAGGTTTAGACGGCTCCATGGTGTTCTGCATATAGCCGCAGATGTCTGGAGTGGTGGAAACAGGGACTGCACAACAGAAAGATTACTCACATATCCCACATCCCGACTTCCAGAGATTCCAGAGATTCTGGAGCTCTGATTGGTAGTGAAGGAGCGACGGGGCTGGCGGCAGCGGAGTCAGAGTTCTCGCTCCCTTTCTCCATTCGAGTGAGTCAGTCATGGGACTTCGGCCACGGCTATTTATTGCGAGGATGTCAGGGAGGTGTTGGGTAGACACGTGCAGTTTTTCATGCAAGCTGGTTCTGGGTAACACGCCACGTCAAACAAAACGCGGTTTGTACACAGAATTAAGGGCAGCTATGAGATTCTTCATGTCCAGATCAATTGTCCGTACTCTAATGATAGATTTCACGAGAGACTCCGTTTGACAAAAGCGTAGAAACCACTTAAACTTGTGTGTCTGCTCGGTTGCGAATTTCTGTACTGGTTGACTTTCCTGATGCGGCAAAATACCTTTTGTTTGTGATACACTGCTGTGTCCTCATCCCCGTTCCACGACAGGGGTATAGCGATTCCTCGCGGAACAGATGATTCTTTGTCCCCTCCTCAAATGCATATACATCATTACGTTGGCGTGAGTAAGAGGATCGCTCTTTTCCCCAGAATAATTTAGGGCTTTTAGTTCGGCAGTCCACACAAGGAAGACGTAATTGCCGTGGCTCTTCACATGTCTGAGTGACAGGTCGGGGCAATTTTAGCACGGATTGTTTTACAAGTCTCCTCTGGCGGCTCATGGGAAAGGTTCCTTTTTCTTCCTTTATCTTGTGACCGTGCTCACATAACAAAGGATTAGTTTGTGCGACTTGACGTTTATGCAGCATCATCCCCCCTGCCCCCGTCTGTTGTTACAGATGTGTCAGAGGGAGAATTAACATACTTTCAGGCCTTTACTATTTTAGCTCTCCAGTGCCGGTTGCTCTCGGCGGCCGGCATATTTAACACACTTGTGCGCAGCGATAGAACTTCTGTTACAAGAGGGACTTTTATCTCATCTGCCAAAGTACAATAGGACATATTGTCCTATCATCAACCCCCCCCCCTTTTTTTATGCAAGTGCTTTTTTGCCATTTTGGAAACAGTCAACATCAGCAGATTTCATTGGACATATTTCCTCATTGTGCATATTTTCCATTGATTATGGGCTTCAAGTAGTCTTTGATCAATTATCCATAAATCTCATATCATCCCGTGGAGACATGTGACTGTTGCTGGTGGGTTCAACTCCGTTATTAAAAGTACATGGAAAGTGTGCCGGCTTGGAGTCGCCGCCAATCCCCGACCAGGGAAAGCCAGTGGACGTTATGACAGGTCTACTCATGGGTCCCGACAGCCGACACAAATACTATGTGGTGTTCAAGTGGCCACTTTTGTAATGTATTTTCAAAACTTTGTTCGCCAAGAGTTGGAACTGCACGCCCACGCAGACTCGCCTTCAGCTGCCTGCGATGCATTCACTGTCCAGAAAGTGGAACTGATTTTCAATCAGCGGCCTCGGTCTGGTATCCAGTCACGTCCGTGTTTGACCCAGTATCTGATTGGGTGCAACTTGGCTTAATTTTAACCAGTTCACAACGGTTAGGTAAGTGATGTAAATAACTTTTTTGTTTTCCTCAAAATTGAAAACGTCTTCTTAGTTGTCAGTATGTGAGTTTGGAACTCGTAAATGACTATCTTATTTAAAATGAGGCTTTTTGATGAGCAAATCTCCTGGTCGAGGTGACTCGTCTTAAACCCGCCATTAAATTCGCCCTCAGTTTAGTTTAGCCGACACCTTCATTTACATCTGTGTTTTGCTTAATTTAACCTGTAGTAAAAGCGGCTGAGCTTACTGTCTTAAATCATATGTTTGCATCTAGAGAATCCCTTTAAAAGATAAACCCCAATCTACCATTCACTCTCCCTACACAGACACACACACACACACACACACACACACACACACACACACACTCGCATGCACATGCACACACACACACACAGATCAGTTGTCCACAGATAGTAATCTGACACCATTCAAACTTGGTGGCTGGCTGCTTCTTTCTGCATAGCCTTTTTTTGTCAGCACTAGTTGTCCCTTTCAATGTCAACTTCTCCTGCATGTTCTGAGCCTTTTGTGCTCACTCCACCTTTTTTTTTTCTAAATGAAATAAGAACACTGTGAACGGCTGTTAAACATTACTTTCCATGCAGGTTCAGTCTTATTTTTACATAGTGTTGACATAGACAAATAAGTGACACCTCAGACTTGGGTGGGACCGTCAACTTCCTGAATATCAACATCTTTAAATGGGGGTGGGGGGGTTTATCCCGGGCAGGAAAACAGCGGAGTTATCCTTCCAAGTAAATCATCTAATTGTTTGCTGTTGAGATCTCTTATAGGATGTATAATGTCTCTGCATTTATTAGTCCTTTAGGAATATGTTTGCCTCACTTGCTCAAAGAAATGCATGTGTGTGCGTGAAATGGAAGCGGAAGTGAAGGGGGGGGGGCTCCTTTGTGTTTGTGCCAACTCTACACATTAGCCCGTGCAGGTATGAACTTGTGTGTGTCTGTGTGTACTTTCCATACATGAGCTTGTTCATTTGCCATTGTGTGTGTGTGTGTGTGTGTGTGTGTGTGTGTGTGTGTGTGTGTGTGTGTGTGTGTGTGTGTGTGTGTGTGTGTGTGTGTGTGTGTGGTAGGATGACTCCTTTTCTTCTGAGGAGTGGGAGGGGCCTAAAACAAAGAAGCCTTATCCCCGTCCTCTGGAAGCTCGTAGGCCGGGAGCTTGCCTCGGCCTGCTCGCTGCCCGCCTCTCTTGCCGTTGCCGAACCTCCAGTATGAAAAAGTCCTCTTGCTCAACTGTTTTATTTTTACTTAAAAGTCGGAGTCAGTGACAGAGCAGGCTTTGTCTCGGCAGAAACAGAGACCGGGTATTATCAGCTGTCGGGGCCCATGTGACTGCTGTGCAACATTGATTTCAGACGTAAAGATCACTGTTGTATCACGAATGAAGAAGGGAAACCACAATGCCAAATGCATCGCAGAGAATATCACAGCAGCAGTTTTGGTGTTGGCCATGAGCGAAGGTTCCCCTTCTTGTACCGTTCCCGCTTCGGCCAGCAGACCATTTACTCTGGACCGAAGCCCGTGTGATAACCTGAGCCGGCATGTAGCAGTTAGAGGTGTGATGTGGCGCCATTGCTTTTTTAAAGACATGACACGGCGCCGCTGTATATTGGAAGGGGAATGTTATCATCAGAGCACTTTTCCCACCTTAAGTTAGAAGCACCAGAACCCTCCAGATTATCATTGGGCTTCTTATTTACCATAACAGCATCTGGAGGGATGGCACAAGAGTCGTGTTTTCACATGTTCACACCCCCACCACCACCCAGCCGCCAGTTAACTGGCAAAGCCCTGGTGAAATAATATGCACTTGAGTTTTAACAGTGTTTCTGCATGAGTGAAACTTTGAAAAAGATGTTGGAGCGGCTAGAGCCGCTGAGGACATTATCCAGAAGGATAAGCCTTAAAGGATGGCACCTTTATGGCAAAAATAACTATTCCCTATTTCCCAATATTCAATTGTTGCTAATATTGTCAAGTAGAAGATAAATTGTTGTTTCTGTATATTGGCAAGCCATACTGGCTTGCCCTTTCCCTCCTTTCTGTGTGTGTGTGTGTGTGTGTGTGTGTGTGTGTGTGTGTGTGTGTGTGCGTGTGCGCACTCGTGTGTGTACATATCCATTTTGTGGGTTTCTGCAAAACTTGGGCACAGTTGTAACTTGTGGTTTAGCCTTCATCCTCCCCCTCTGCTTTTTTTCTCTTTTTTGTCATTTCTATACACTCTTGATTCTTCCCAGATGTGTCCTCCCTCTCTCCCACTCTATATATAGACTCTGTGTAATAAATCCATTTTCCCATTATTTTATCAGCAACATATTTTGAGCGCTCTTCTTTTCTCCCAGATGATAAGAGATTGTGACGATATTCATATCCATCCCAAGCTAAATGATGAAATGACCCCCTCCAAAAAGAACAGACTGTCGTCTGGCACACTTTTGAAATAAATTACAGTTAAAATTAGCCTTGTGTAGTTTCCCGTTTTGTCAAATTACAGCTTTTGACGTTTTGTATTTCAGCCCAACCTAAACACGCGGCTGCAGCAGCAATCTCCAGCCTGTGTTTGACAGCACGTCATGCAAAGTATTATGCAAAGAGGCTGTGCTTAATGACAGATCGGAGTGGTATTGTTCTGTGTCATTGACGCGTTGAGGGTTGAAGTGTGGGTTGAGGACGGAGGGAGTGCCCGCCGTGGCGTCCGCCACTAATGCCAGGTTGTCTGTAACCCGGAGCCTCGTCGCACAGACGCGAATCGATCTCGGCATTCCATTTTAATTGCCCGGACAGCCGACTCTTAATGTCCTTGATGCGACAAGACAAACTGTCTGTGTGGTCAATTACACTGAGGAAAAAAAAGCTTAAACCCGGTATTGCATTTGCAACGGATGGTGGATGCAACATGGCCATGTCTTTTCTTTTTCCAGGCAGAACACACAGGTGAAGTGTTGTGTGAAAGTGCATTATTACCTCAGTGGAACATGAAGACCAACCTCTCCTGTCCTCCGGGATACTGAGGTTTCAACTTAAATCTATTCAAAATCCTGTTTGGATAAATTGTCCCGGAGCAGGACTCGTTGAGATGTTGGACACTGGATGGCCTAGATTGACTTTTGAGTAAGAGAGCAGTGCTGCAGCGCTGCGCCCAATTAGCCTGAAATTTAAAGCAGAACAGGGACAAATCCCAACAACAAAGACCGGGTCTATATTTTAGTGATTTCCAGGCAAAGCAAGTCACGAAAGATGCAGGCTTCTCGGAAACACTCTACATTGCGTAATTATTATGTTCTGGTTCTGGTCCCCGCCAAAGGGAATACTCCGTTTGGCCATCCTCGCGATGATATTCTCGGCGTTCACACTTGTGATGTATCTGACCTGCGCAACGGGACCTCAGGTCCATCCAGAGCCGTCCACATGTTACCTGACTGCAGGAGGCGTCCCCATCCTGAGCCGGCGCTGAGCCAAATCACTTTTTCACTTAAACAAATTGAAGTGATCTGCAAAATATCAAGGCTTGGTAATTTGATTTATTCTCTTTTGGGAAATTGGGTATTTTGTGATTCAGTTGTCATCTCCGGGTATCAACATCTGGGTTGGGGAAGAGAGAAGCTGGCAGTTGAAATCCCGAGAATAAAGCCCATGCTGTTTTCTGCATTGAGACAGTTGCTGGCCGTCCCTGTGGTCTGTGAGACCCACCCCTGCTGATGATTAATGTGAAAGTTCACCCTCTGGGCTCCCGGACCTGGCCCACGATCATTCTGCTGCACCCATCCCATCTCCGCAAGTCCGTTTTCCAATCCATTTTCCTTTCCTCCCCCCGGTCCCGACCCGGCAACCCATCTTTTTCCCCCGCTGGTCCTTGTCACCGACCCCTTGTCCACCTCTCGCGGGTTAACCCTCACAGTTTGAGCCCCCTTTTCTCCATTGCAACCCCCAAGGGTAAATTGAAAGGGGATGATGAGAGACAAAGGGCGAAGGTGGTTTTGAATGCGTGATTCCTGGCCTGAAAACGAACCCCGGTTTTTGTTGGGCGGTCGGGCGAGGGTAAGACAGGGGCGGCGTGGGATCTGACAGCTACGCCATTCATCGCCCCCCCTCCCCCGTTTTGTTGATGTGGCTCGCTGGCACCTGCGTCGCCCCCCCTCCTGCGTGGATACGGGCATGCCCGCTCTTTGGCAGAGGATAATGTCTGGAACAACGTTTGCGACCTAACTCACGACCCGGCCGCTGAGGGGGGTGAGGATTGAGGCAGCGCGCTTTTATCTGCATGTGCAGTTTGAGAAGATAGCGCCTCTTCGAATCCTGCGGGAGCATCCAGGTCCGCGACGATGAGGTCCTGCTCACTGGAGCGCACCCCGGTTGTCACTACGACGGAGATATGCATGCCGTTAGGCCGGAGAATGAAACAGAACACTGATAGTACTATGGGAAAAGTTGTTGATGAGCTGTCACCCGGGGGGGGGTGGAGGGTTTACAGGAACACTGCCAAGTCTGTCCCTCTTTAACCCTCAGGAAGTTTGCAGCCGGTGGTGAAAGAAAGGAAAGACAAAGCAAGGAAAAAAGAGGCCGTTTGCTAATGTAAGCTCTCGGCACAAACGAAGGAAACTGCCGACCTCACTCCTTGTAGCAGAGGTCCGGCCCATTCACCGGCTGCTCCCTCCACCCGCCTCCACCCCCAGCTCCTTCTCTGTCCCCCTCTGTTCTTGTGGGGGGGAAGGACTATTTATTTGTGGTGGATGGTTCTGTGGCCTCCAGATGCTTGACCCAGCAGTCAGGTTGCCTGGTCACATGGATCTACAATCTTTTTTTTTTTCCTGTTTTTAGTTTTTGTGCCTGGGCTTGTTTTGCATCCAAACAAACCTTAAAGGGGGGCTGCCGCTTCATTGTCACTTTTGTGCCTGTTGTGTCGTGTCACATTCAGACTTTACAACATGGTTGCGGGGGCGGGCGGGGCGGGGTGGGGGGTGGGAGGGGTGAAAAGAGACGGGCCTCCGTGTAAAGTCTGGCAGAGTTAAGGGCCTGATTTCGACGTCTTTTTTTTCCCCCAAATCCAGGCAAAGATAGATGTATGTGTCGCGCTGGAGAGGGAAAGAAAGGGGTGGGCAGAGGGAGAGTACAGTCACTCGCTCCCTGAAACAGGGCCTCATATTGTAACAGGCAAGTTAAGCTGCAGGAAGGGTGTAATACACAGTGGAAGAGACACACACGCACACACATACACAGCGCAGACCACATTAAGCAGACTGAGCAAAATAATTACCACCTCCAAGCGAGCGCACAGAATCCGACCGACCACTTCAATACACGTCAAGCTGTCATTAGCATGGGGGGGGCGGGTGGCAGAGGTTTAAAAAGGAGGGCTGCCTTTGGCTTTAGCTTCTTTTCAACATTGAACCTTATCGCTGGTTTTTCAGTGACTAAAACATGACCTCACCTTTTGGAGGGAGCCGAAAGGCCTCTGCGGTGGGTGCATTTCCTGTTTGTGTGACGGGTCGCCAACCCGCCCTCCTCAGATCCAACGCTCGGTTAGGATTACCGACTCTTTGTTGTGGTGAAAAGAAAAAGCACAACCGTAAGTTGTGGGCATCTGACCACGTCTAGCCTCCCGCAGCTGCTTTGCCAATGCAGAGAAACCAGGCTCTCCGAACAGGCATAAGGACACGAGCACACCTACAAGGTGTAAATGGTTCACAACATATCTTTATTCCCACCCTGTTCTGCTCAATCAATGTGCAGGGGAAACTCTTTGGCATGTTACTCGAGTGTTATTAAAGAAAGGGAGGGTTCTGCGCCGGGAGTAAGCTGCTGTCTGTGATTGTCTGTAATCCATATCCGACAGCGGCGGGTTCGGCTGCAGGCTCACCTGAAAGAGGAGATCTCTTCTCCGTTCGGGAACAAGTCCAGAGCAGATCTGCGGAGGCGTCAGTATGGAGAGTGATACATTTTAATTTGAAAGGGTTTGTGTGTGCGTGTGTGTGTGAGTGAAAGGGAGAGTATTAACAGCAGTTGCTCCATTTCTGTTGAACATAAACACCTTTTCACCTCATCCCCATCTGCTCCCCTCTCAGTGTCCACTTAATAATCCTCATTCCCTGCTCTGCTGAGCTCATTGCTAGGTTGTAATAGGTAGTTTAACCTAATTTTTTTCATTTGGGGATTTAATACCAAGAAGAAGTATTTGGTTATTTAAAAAAGGCAATAAATGTGAATTATTTATGAAGTAAACAAGACAAAAATATGTTTCAAAACCTCTGGACGGAGTTAAAATACGCAACAAATGTGTTAACTTTTACTGTTTGACATTAAAAGGACTGGCTTTCTCAATATTGTAAAACTGACTTTATAATAAATTTCAGAGAATTCATTGAAATTAACCCGTCCCCCTCATGTCTCGCCATCTGCAGGAAGCCCAACGGAGATTATCGCAGCTCTCCAGTATCCAAGGACCAGAGCCGGAGTCCCATTGAGCACATGGTGGTGCCTGCCGCGCTGGGCGTCCACAGCAACCACCTGTACAGCCACGCCCACCACCGCCATCACCTGGCCAACCTAAGTGTACTGGACCAGCCGCTGGCGCTCACCAAAGCCAGCATGGTGGAGTCGGCGCGCAGCAGCATGGCCACGATGGCCTCTGTGCCGCACACTGTCAGTGCCGTGGAGCGTCAGCAGGTGAGGGCCGTTCATCTCCTCGAACGCGTCAGGAGTTTACATTTCCCTCGCGTTCCCGGTCAACCCATCTGGGTGAAGATACTTAGCTAATATAGTGCCAGCTAGCACTGCTAGCCGGCTGTAAATACACTTAATGCAACGGTCAGAGTCAAACACAGCGAGGCAATAAATCAGGACAGAGACAGTGGCGGCCGTGGGCTTTGCACGGGCGCGGCCGGGACTTACATGGTTAGAGCCGTGAGTTTCCCCTGTCATTAGCAGCACAACTCCCGGCATCCACTCCTCCGTCGACAGATTCAAGTTGGCCGATGTTCTGAGACATTCGCCGGTGACGTCGGACATTTGTGCCCTTTCTCCAGGGGGAGTGGACCGGGTTAATGTCCCCTCCGGCTCTTCATTTCGGGTGCATTCCCTATGACGCCTCCGTAACGGTGCACATGGGTTGATCTCATTTGACGAAAGTGCATTTCTCTATGTTTCAGAATCGCCCGTCGGTGATCACGTGCGCCCCAGCCAACAACCGCAACTGCAACCTGTCCCACTGTCCAGTGTCCCACAGCAACTGTTCAGGTCTCAGCAACAACTACAGGCGGATCAACAGTGAGTGAACACACACACACACAGACACACACACACACACACACACACTCTTAAGTGTTGAATATGACATTTTTCCAGAATGTCACCAACCCAGATTTAATTAAATATAGCAAATAAAAGATTTAAAATGTCACATCACACAAATGCACTGGTGCCACATCCTGGTCTCCACCTTCGGTGTTGGCCGTTAAACTCAAGTTAAATGAGACTTTTCACCCGTACAGTTTGTCTCACACGCTGCCGTCTTTTATCTCCACTTTAAAAAGTCCCATAAACGTGAGCTTTAATTGGCCCTCCGTGTTCCGGGGCCTGATAATTACACTGTTCTTTTTTTACGATCCTTCAGGAATCTCCACAAACTCATTTGGTTTAAGAGTGAAGCATAAATCAGGAATTTAATATAAAACTCTCAGTTAGACGGTGAAGTGGATGCCCCCCCCCCACACACACACACAATATAGACTTTGAAGCTGTAATGTAAGAAATTGCCCTCTGGAGATTGTTGTTTCTTGTTCTAACCCGAGTGCTTCTTTGTACACCCCCTCTCCCCCACAGCCAACACCGCCTGTGACCCGGTGATCGAGGAGCACTTCCGCCGAAGCCTTGGGAAGAACTACAAGCAGCCCGAGCCTGCCGCCACCAACTCCGTGTCCATCACGGGCTCCGTGGACGACCACTTCGCCAAGGCGCTGGGCGAGACCTGGCTGCAGATCAAAAACAAAGGGAGCCCCTCGTCGTCGAGCAGCAGCCCCAACTCCTCCCCCGACAGTCGCATGAGCAACCACAACCACTCGCCCTCCGTGGTCTCCTGAAGCGGCCACGCATACCAGAGGGATGTTTCCCCGCTTCCCCCGCCACATCCGCCCCTCCGTCGTCACGGCTCCACCCTCGTCCCTGTCACTCCGGTCTGCCCTGAAAAGGAACTCTGGCCTGCTGTTCTGCAAAATAAAACACACACAAAAACCCCCGACACCTTGGACCCCTGCTCTGGTAGTGGATCAATCAATCAAGCAATAACAGAGGGGTTGTCTCGTTCTCTGCCAGATGAGTCAGTCGTATCACGAGATTTGAACTCCGGGGAGCCGCTCATCTGCACGTCGAGCTTGCAGCGTCTGTAGTAATATGTACATAAAGAGAGGAGAGGCGGCGTTTTGACACATTTTCTTTTCTTTAACCGTAGTTTTTGTGTTCTGCTTCTGCAATACAGGATGCCCGGCAAGGAGAAAACAAAAGTGGGAGTGATTTGAGAGAGGGAAAGAAAAGGAAAAAAAAAACACTGCGAGGAGGAGGGGGGATAAACAAAGTCACCAGAAAACACCTGACAGAGCTACCAAAGAGACCTCAGACGTTGAGGTGTCACACCCCCACCCCGGGAACCACAACCCCCCGCGTTCGCATTTCAGAGAAACTACAACAAACAAAATGTGATCAGATGGCACATGTACCCGGGTGTCATGTGACCTTCTTAGACAGAAGCCTGCAAATTTACATCATCTTGAATACACACATATATAAAGACATAGCAGTATCTAGAGAATCAACAACTCCCTTGTCACTCTTAGATGTTTGGTTTTGGCATTTAAAGAAAAAAAAAAAGTTCAGACTTAAAGGATATATGCGAATCATGCCAAAGCATCACCCCTCCTCCCCCCAGTGCAGGCCCTGGCCAGCCGCGGTGGCGTCACCAGCCGCCAGGGTCGACCGTGGTGCGTTCAAGGCCGGGCTTTGATCCGTTTCACAGGGCGAGGCTTCTGACAGTAATGAAATGCTGCGTGTCATTATTGCGGTCGGGGAAGAAACGATGATTCCTTGACAGCGGGCGAGAAGATCATACGATCCCTTCAAATACACCTTTGTTTTTCGTAACTCTTTGAACACAGGTGTGTTGTTGCATTATATCCGCCCCCACCCATGTCCCCTCCCCGTTCACTGTGGTTTGGAGATTTCTACAGTTTGAATGGTAAACTAATGCTTTTACAGATGCATGTTTTTTTTTTTTCTTTTTCTTGTTTCTTTTTCTTTTTTGTTGTTGTTTTTGTTCTTTAATAGCTGGTATCTATTAGTGTTTTAAGCATTTCAACCTTAACTACTATTATCCTTTTCAATCAGACGTTAGTTGTTACTTAGTTCGTTTTCGGTAACAGACATAGACACTATACACTCACTGCTGGGTCAGTCGTACTCCATTATTAATATTGTTATCGTGATTATTACACTTTAGTGTCTCTGCTTTCCATTAATACCCCGTAGGGTAACACACGTTGCTATGCCCCTTTGCCCAATGCTGCTGTAACGGAGCGGCGGCCCTTCACGGTGTGGAGCTGCTGCTCGGGTGCAGCTTGGAGGCGTCAGTCTGTCGGCGGTCGACGCACCTGCGCAGCGAGCGGGGCCTTGTTTCCCCAGAGAGGCGTCTTTTCCGCAGGTGCCGATCTTCTTTGTTTCCGCGACTCCGTTGCAGAGACAGGGCAGCCGTCACGCTTTTTGGAAAACAAGGTAGAGCCTTGAAGGAGGAGCTTGTGACGGAGGCGCATCGGCACCCAGTGGGTGTGCACGTGTCTCGCCGCGGCAGCCAAGACTTAATTGGTGCCTCCGAAGCCAACAAGTACATTTAAATGCTGGCGTTGCAACAGAAGATGTGGCTGATAATTGGCATAAATGATTTAGTTAAATCAGAACTGCAGCGTGGTTGCGGTTTAGTGCGCCCACGTTTGTACCTCAGTACTTCGTCTCAACAACGTTGTCTAGTTACTGCAGTGAGGCAAAGTGGTGACGGTGGTTGTGAGATACGTAGAACAGTAGGAGAGCCGGCGCTGAGGCGTCACACATTCCTCCTGTAGGGAACCTTGTGCAGGACTCAACCGGTGACTCCGTATCTGCAGACAGAGCTATTACCCGGCCGGGATCTGCTGTCCCACTGTTGCCCTGCTGACCAGCATACTGGCCTTCAAGCAGCATCACCTTCCAGGATAGCGCGAGGGGAGAAATGAGTGCCGGGGGGGGGGGGGGGGGGGGTTTGAGGCTTGGAGGCTCACCCCTTAGCAGAAGTACACAGTGAACGGCCTTATTTAGTTTACACACACTAGAGATTTCTGACTGGGACGCCACCTCAGCATCCTAGAACGTCCACACATTCCACACGTTACAGAACCAGAACAGATGCGAAAGGGGAAAAGTGGGAATCAGCCATAGTGAAACATCTCCGACACGGAGGGGCCCGAGTGGGATCGTTTGGCGGCGGGGGAAGGGGGCTCTGGGGGCCACCCTCCAGGAGCTGAGCTCCTGAGAGCCACGGCCTGCGAGCCACCAGACCTGACGGCCACAAGTCCGCGGATCCATTTGATTTGGACAAAGTTGGCAAAATGCTGGAAGCCAGGAGAGAAAGGGATTTGGTGTCCAGGACTTTATTTTTTCTTTCTTCTTTTTTTATGTTTTCTCTCATTATCCTTTCACTACCACCCAGTAGTTAGAGGGCTCTTTCTGCTTCAGCACACACTCCCTACGCAGTGTAGGAAAATCACTTAATAAGAAAAAATACTTTTTTATAATAGGTAACTATAAGACCATCATTACGCTGTGCGTAACGAATGTACAGAGAAAAAAAAATCGTAGGTATTTTTTTGAAGAACAATTTGTTAATGATATGTAGCTATTTAATTGTTTTCCCTGTCCTTATATTGTAATCATTGCATTTTCTTTTTTGTAAACAAAAAAAAGTTGATCTTTTTTGTTTATAGTTTGTCTTGTTAGAGTAAAGGTTCAAGTGCAGGAACACAGTAAATGTATGAAACCACACAAAAAAAGCCACTGTTCTGTCGGTGACAATCGCTACTTCTGACTTCTATGACTCGGGGGATCACGTGACCGGGCCGAAGTTTAACGAGTCTCTCCGGTTTTTGCCGAGCCTGACTCGGAACATTAGCCCGCTGTGCTAGCACAAGCCCGCCGCATTTTTTTTCAACCCGAAAGCTCCCCGTTGAAAGCGTATCGCTGGAGTAGATACTTGTTGTTTGTTTGTTTTTTTGTTAAAACTATATCTTATAAATCGGCAAACAAGTGACCCGTCGGATTAACTTCGGCCATCCAGCGACGGGCGAGAACATCCGGGGATTTGGAAAGCGAAGCGCGGCAGACGCCATTTTGTGTCAAACCGAGTGAATTTGGTTCCCCGCCCCGGACCGCATTCCCCCCCTTTTTTTTTTGAAGTGGAAGTAGCGTGTACTTAGTGGTAGTAATACTTTGAACTGTAATGAAAAAAATGTATCAAGAAAACAGTCAATTTGTGGCTCTGTGTCTCCAGCTAAAAAGGTTTTGGCAGGCCACCTTTTTTTTTGTACGTAAGTAGCCTTCATGAACAATAAAGTGCTTTTAAACCACCGTCTGTCTCGCTGCCTCGGTGTTTGTGGTTGTGCAATGGCAGCCAGTGTGGGGGTGGAAAAATGTTTTCTCCCTATTTTTTTCGGGGTCAAATTGAATTTAGATAGAGATAACCAGTGTGGAGGGGAGGCGTGTAGAGTCATGAGGCAATTACACAAAACACCAGATGGGGAGAGACAGTAAAACATTAAACTGCATTTCTCTTAAATACTTGCGAACCTACTGGAGTATTAAGTCACTCCCAGTAAAAACACAAAAAAGTACAAATTCAATCTCAACTGAGTAAACACCGATAGTAGTTGAAGAGACAGAAATAATAATACTAGCATCTGCGTGAAATCGATCCATGGAGGTCTGCTTGTCCTCCCAACGTGAGGCCGCGGGTGGTCGCCAGCAGGCCGGGGGTCCTGTTGGCCAAGCGGCTCTTTATCTGCCTGGAAACACGAAAGCGTGAACACGCGAACACGCAAACTGGACACGGTGAGTCACCAGCCGTGTGTGTGTTTCATTTTACTATTCGGCTCGCTTCTGCCATTTTCTAAAAGTGAGTGAGAGGCTAATGCTAGGGGGCTTACGCGAGTAAGCTAACAAGTGGGAAGAGGTGTTGGCTATTTCGACCAAATAAATGAAAAACCGTACATTGGCTGTCCAAATGAAACAATATGTATTTTACCACAGAGGAGCTTCTCATTGACAGTGTGAATTTTGAAAACTGACTGACCAAAAACCATCAAAGTGAGTGAGACCCTAATACTAGGGGGCTAATGGTAGCAAGCTAACCAGTGGGACGAGGTGTTGGCTATTTCGACCACATAAATGGAAAACCGTACATTGGCTGTCCAAACGAAACAATATGTATTTTCCCACAGATGAGCTTCTCATTGACAGTGTGAATCTTGAAAACTGAATAACCAAAAACCAACATTTAATAGTAAGTAGACATTATAGTTCACGGTACAGATAATAGGACTGTTCCACTTTCGCTTCCGCCACACCAACAGGAGAAAACCCGTAAACCGGTCATTGTAGCTGTAATGCCTTTGCCTCAAATGTGGATTACTTCATGAGTTTTGTGTAACTGTGTAAAAAAAAACAACAATAATAATAATAATAACAAAACGATGATAACCCCCGCCCCCCCTTCAGCTGCTCCAGGGTAGCTTGTCCGGTCCGTCAGATGCTCTCGTCGTCGCTCATGTCCCAGATCTGATGGGAGACAGAGGGAGACGGGAAGAGACGTCACTCTCGGGTTGTGTGACTTGCAACACGGCAAGATGGGATGCATCTTTTCAATTAAAAAAACAATAAAATTAAAGTCTGGCCGTTCACTTTAATTAACTGTGAAATTCCGAGAAAGAGCAACAACTCAGTTGAGGAAAACTATCATGTCTAGAAGAGTGGGCGTGTGTTAGCTTAGCACAATGAGTGACAGCCTAAAGTACCTGGGAGACCCAAAGGTCTTCAAACACAAATTGTTTTTCCATGTATGCAGGATGAGACTTCATTCACTCATTCATTTATTCACTTATCACCAGGGTGAAGAGAGGGCTGGAGCCAATCCCAGCCGACATCGGCTTGAGAAGCCGGACGGATCAGCTGTCAATCAGACATCCAGCCATTCATCCTCTCATTCCCACCTACGGACAATTTAGGATTTCCTGTGAACCTGTCGACTGCCTTTGGACTGTATGAGGAAGACGGAGAGCCTGGAGAGAACCCAGTCAGGAGAACATGGTGACGCCACACAGGGCATGTCCCACCCAGGTGAGTCCCACTGCACCACATCCCTTCAATCCCATCATCTACGGGACCTAAAATCTCAATATGTCTGCACGGTCCGAGGTGAGGAGGAGGAGGGATTAGAGTATGTCTGTAATGGCAGAGGAAGGTTGTCTCGTCGAAAACAAGTCAGCAGCTTTAAAGCTTTGAGTTCCCCCCGGCAGCAAATTGTATAACAGCTTGGAAAATCATTAGACACAGCCTCAGTGGAGACTTTCCTTACCAGGAAGTGACAGTAACATGTGACTAAAACACACACACACATACACACACACACGCACACGGACCCTCCTCTGCAGCACTGTGTCAGTAAACAAGGCGTTCTTCAGCGGGGCAGCAGATTCTTCACATTCTCCCCCTCCGTAAGACGTAATTCACATACCTCTAACATTGTCTGGAATGTTACACACACCCGCCGTGTGCGCACACACACACACACGGCTTTGACACATACATGCTGCATTCCTCAGAAAGTGCTGCTTCACAACTGAGCTGAAATGTGAATTCCGGTGACGCCTGGGGAGGCCGCAAAATAAACCCCACATTTTTTCTTTATAGCAAAAAGTAGGCGTTTTTTTTTGGACAACACTTTGATTCAGCTGAATCGCTGCCTTTTATAAACTCTTTTTTTTTCGCAGAAATCTGAAGGAAAATGTGTTTCTAAATGCTTACAGTTGTGGCTAACCGCGCACTCGTCTGCTTTTGGCTGCCTGTTCTGCAGTGAACAGGTGACATCTTCCAACACCCCCGAAACGCCGTCATGTGACAGTTTTGGCAATAAACAGGGGCATGCGGGTTTCAACAAAGAAAGAATTTGGAAATATTGACCTCTCGCTGAAAATATTTGCCGTCACATCAGTCGGCAGAGACCTGGTAACGGCGAGGTTTCATTCATTCGGCCCATATAACTGAGCATGGGGAAGGCTCTAACCTGCCGCCTGTCGATCACAGGTTGGCATTATTGCATATTAAAATGCAATAAGAGAAACCCATCTCTCTACACAACAGTGGTTATTATCTTCATATGATACGCTGATATTTTACTTAAACACTGAAAATCAGGCAAAGCGTGACTGGAATGAAATCAGAGCAGGATCCCCCAGGGCGCCGATGCCGGGCTTCTCCAAAATCATCAAGAAATTCCTCAGCGTCCGCGAGAAGACAAGCAGGAAAGAATCTGAATTAGGAACAAAACACATATTAAGTATTTCCAGCTACAGAAACGGTGTCTTTAAAGGTCGGATCTGTGGTTGCGTGTCGTAAATAGTGGTCTCGCTGTTGTCGCCCCGGAGACAAACGGGTGTTCGTGCCGAGGGGCCGACTCTTGGCTTTCCTAAGCTCAAAGTAAGAATTACGATCAACATCAAAAATGGAATAATTTGACATTTTTTCCTCTCAGAGTTTTGAATCTGAGAAAAAGTTGACGGGAAATAGTTGTTTAAGGTCTTCGGCGAGGAAGAGGCGGTCCGGCCGCTTCCCCCTTTCAACCCACATCCCCTCCACACTAGCACACATCCAGGAGGCCGTTCTCTCCCTCTTTGTTTTTGTTTTTGTTTTTAATTCTAAAACAGAGTGCACTGTGAGAGCGGAGCGTGGAAAATCGGGGACAAATTCATATCAAAGCTGGACGCCGGGCATTTCTGCTCCACTGCTGCTGGCGAGCGAGCATCAAAAGGCCGGCGAGCAAAAGAGCCCTTTGAAAGGCGGCGACACTGGAGCCCCTCTCTGGACGGCTGCCATGCTGCACCAATGCCGTGTGTGTGTGTGTGTTTTTTGAGGAATCTTTTGTGCAAAATGAAAGCAAGGGGGGCAGAGAAAGGAGGTGGCCTGGAGGAAGAGGAGGGGGTTCACCTTATGTAACATCAGTGGCTGCGGCGAACAGAAGCCCGTGTCTTCACGACCCCCCACCCCCCCCCCTCCGGCTCTGCTGAAATATTTACCTCGGTTGCGGCAACACATAAGCGGCTTCCTGTCGAGCCGAGGTCACCGTGAATTACCAGTAAGGGCCGACCAATTAGAGAGCTTTTCACTCCGCCGGCAGCTTTTCTTCTCCGGCACCAAACAAATACGGCCTGAATGTAAACCAACGGGCGGAGGAGGGGGCGGGAGGAGGCGTCGACTGCAATCATTTTAATAAGAAGCTATCCGGTTACTTGGACGTACCATTTCTGGCACCTCCAGAGCAAAGACGCACAGGGCCACGACAACGACCCGCGAGGTTCCTGAGAAACCGATCGTATCTGCGACGAAATGACACGAATGTCACAGAAGCAGCATCAATATTTGAACTCCTGCTGCTGCAGTCCTTGTTTAAATCACTGAGATGCAGACCCATCACCGATATAGGGAAAACGAAGAAATAGATCCCCGTCAGATTTGTCGGGAGCATTCGTGCTAACATGCTATTTAGCAGCTAAAATAGCACACGAGATATCTTAGATCTTAGGTTGCTTTCCCATTTCAGACTCTTTCACCTTTACTTGCTTCAAAGCAGCTCAAGACATCTGTTGTATCTGTGTTTGCAGACAGCGGCCCCTGCCACCCGCACGGAAAACACTCAAAAGTCGCTAGCCATCTCAAGAGCGGCGGATCTTCCGGGAAAAGCTACAGGGAGCTGCAGCCGAGGTGGGTGACGTTCAGCTTTTTATTTGATAAAAAGCCTCATGGGACAAACAGCTGAGCGAAGGTCTATGACAATGCCTGTTAGCTGCCGCTAACAATAGCATGAGCCAATGTTTACTACATGGGCACGGGATTCAAGTGTTGTCACAACGCCCTGATGAGGATAGAAGCAAAAGGGTGGACCTCTCAATAATCTGAGGGCTTTTGAAGGCTATAATCCTCCTTTCTCAAGACCTGGATTATCTGAGGTGCTCGCTCTCAAAAGTCATTCCGATGTGACGGTTTCATCGTGCAAAGATGGCCGCCGGCTTTGCGGGGATGCTCATTATTTCAGGTTAACGTTTTTCTTTTATAGGGATGGTGCGTCTCCGTACATGGTCACCTTGTTACGGTTGCATCGTGAAGGTGTTTGTGTGTGTGTGTAGTTGGCAGTGGTTACCATGGCAACTGAGGGGGCAGCTCTCGGGGAAGCGATGTGGAGTGCGCTACCGTCCGAGAAGATGCACACAGTGGTTTTGTGGGGCGCAGAAATAAGCACCAGAGTAGAGTATAGGCAACGTGTTCAAGGAAGAACTCTTTCCAAAATGTTTTTGTTCACCGTTCACACTGCCATCTTGGCCCGCGACAGCGTCGCGGCAGGAAACAGATGCACGCCACACCGTATGAAAAGACAGAGTAACTAATAGGTTATAACAGGCTACTGCACAAAAAGGAGGATTCATAGGTGAAGGTCAAGGCTGGCGTTCATCTGTCCAGGGCGCTCAAACCTACACCGTGACGGCGGCTCAACGGGATTGGCGCGCACACACACACACACACACACTCACTGGGCATCTTCCAACAGAAAGCTGTCTTATCAGTCCAGCACCTTGAGCCGCTAGATTCAAAAAATTCCCCCCCAAAAAACTAGACACATATGTGATATGTGATATGTGATGAAGTCGGTGCTGGGATGTGTCTAATTACTGGACGGATGTATTTGTAGTTACGCCGAGGTCGCCGGACTGACAACCGATGATAATGGACTGAATGCATCATCGGCTGGAATAAAACTGACCTAAATAATTAGCATTAATAACCTGGCTTTGATTTTACTGATTATTTGGCTGCATTTCAATGATCCCCAGCCACTATTTTCAACACTCTCTTGTGAAGTTGTTTCTAATTAATCACAGACGGGGGCGTCCTTCTAATCAGAAGGTTGGCGGTTCAATCCCTGGCTCTTGGTCAAGACACTTGAACCCACCTGATGGTCTTGTTTGCGCTTTGCATCTCAGCCGCCATCTGTGTATGAGTGTGTGTGAATGGGTGAATGTCCTTCCATCCGTCCATCCACCCTCTCTCTGCCTCTTGGGTTTTGTGGGCAGCAGCCTATCTAGAGATCCAGACCTTCTTCTCCCACTTGGTCCAGCTCTTCAGGAGAATCCTGAGGCGTTCCCACCACAGACATGGTCCCCTCAGGGTGTCTCCCCTCGGGTGGAACGTCCAGGAGGGATCCTGACCAGATGGAGCCACCTCAGCTGGCTTCTCTTGATGTGGAGGAGCAGCAGCTCCGATCCCAGCTCCTCACCCTTCCTCCAAGGGAGAGCCCAGAAGCCCTGAGGAGGAAGCTCATTTTGGTCGACGGGCGACTGTGATCCATAAGCGGAGACCATTTATTTGATTTATCGCTCGGAGTTCTTCATGGAAGTGCCGTGCGGGAAAGGTTTCGGGATTTCATCGGGTCATTTCTTGGCACAACCATATCTTCCAGAGGACTTTCCAGGTCTTGACAGATCCAGGTCTTGGTTGGCACCGCCCTGATCTTCGAGGCCACGCCGACTCCGTGTCCGAGAGGTTGTCAGGTTTCTTTGGCCGCCGGCTCGGGCCCGACGCTCGAGGCTCGTAACCTCCGGCTGGTTAAAAATACCGAGGCTACTTCCAGGAACACGGTGGAAGCGCGGGTGGCCCCAGCGGGAGCCCAACCTCTAAACCCATCCGAGCAGGCGGCGCGCACAACCACCGACGGGCCTCGCTATTAAACACACATCTGCTTTACATATTAGAAGTGACACCAAAGCACAAAGTGGGGTTTTCATGGCGCAGACTGGCTCCAGCTAATGTGCAATTAGCCGGCCACACAGAGTGATGTGGTTTATGGACGCTGGATGGAACACAGAGACTGAGCGGGGAGAACATCAGGAGATCCACTCCGACAAGCTCTAGGGCGGCGGTCTTGCGAGGCTATCGGAGTTGCGAGCGACCGGCAGCTGTCACGCGGCGCACAGCGAGCAGCTCCGGCTTGGAGAGCAGGAGGTTTCAGAAACTTCCGTCCTCTCCTGGTTTGCCTCGGACAGAAATACAGAGAGGGCGTCCGGGAGGCTTCGCTCACGTTCTCCTCCATGCCGGGTTCTCCGTTCTTCCGGCGTGACAAAGGGGTCGGCGAGTATCTGGAAAACGCCGCCGACGGGAACGTCTGAGTCGTCCTCTTCCTCCTCCGAGGAGGTGCCGGACTTTCCACTTCGCATCAGGCTCGTTAGCCGATCTCCAAGAGAGCCCGTCTCACACGGAGGAAACTTTCCGCCCGTCCTTCATGACGTTCCAGATATCTCCAAACTGACTGCTGCGTTATTAGATTAAGAGATGTTCCGCACAAAGTCTCTCATATGTGAAAAACAATGGAAAGAGCCAGGAGGAGGGGGATTTCGCCGTTGTGTTTGCACAGGTTACATTAGCAACCATTACACAACACGCTTTAATTACCCCCCCGGCCCCCTGGCCCCTCCCATAAATGCGTTGTTTTAACCCAGCGGCCCGCCAGGAACAACTTTATCTTCATTCCTCAGTCAGCTAGAGTTTCTTGGGAGCTTTTCTTCATGTATCTTTCATTTATTCATTATTTAACCCGCTTATCCTGCACGTGAGTCACACCAGCTGTCATTGGGTGAGAGGGCTCCACCTGGACCAATCACAGGGCGACATGGAACCATTCCCCCTCTCATTCACCTCTTCTTCTAGACCTCCTTTCCTCAGCATCCTTCTACCCAGATCTTCACCATCCCTCCTCTGTCCGGACCATCTCAGAGTGACCTTATCTCCAGAACATCTAACACACGCTGTCCCTCTGATGGACTGAACATCAGGTATTTCATCTCAGACTCCAGCTTCATCCTGAGTCTTCTTTGACTACCTACAAGAACTACACACCTTCCAACACAACTTCCTTGCCGGTTTCCGATGGCGTGTAGAACCATCGGAAACCGGCAATTAGTTCAAACTTCACAAAGAGGCTGGTTTGTCCCCCTTCGAACAAATTATCTAACATCTGTTCTCCAGGAGGAGGTGTTTGATGTGTGAACCCGGGTTGGGGAGGGGGGCTTCTACCCAGAGGAGGATCTGGACACACGTGGCTCCTGGTTCAGACCTGGTTCAACGTGATTGATGCGTCAGACATCAAACGCCCAGTGTATCTGTGTGTGTGTGTGTGTGTGTAGACTGTTCACGTGTATTGCTTTCACAATGTTAAAGCGGGTATATAACTCATACATACACATACATGCGTATCAATGTCACTATATCTTAGATGAGACACACACACACACACACACACACACACACACACACACACACACACACACACACACACACACACACACAATTTCCACTGTGGATTTGTTTTTTTCTCCCCCTGAGGAGAAGCAGGCCAAGATGGCAGCCATGATACGGTGCAGAAGCTCCCCAGGTGGGGATTATCTGCTTTCAGATGGAGCCTGGAACCTCCTCCGAGGGTCCAGGAGTCCAAGAACGTCTTTGTGAAGGTGTGAAAAAAAAAAAAACTAAAGCTGATAAGATGACAAGCAGAGTGTAAGCTTGGGATCGGCTGGCAGATCGGGCTTTCTGTGACGATGCCTAAAAGGACCGCGTCCTTTCTACTGGGTTAAGCTGTCAACTGTCGACTCCGTCGTCATGAGTGTGTCTGAAAGGCTGTAAATTTGTTCTTTTTAGCCAGAATTATCAGTCGTATCAGTCAGCGGTCTTCAAACAAACACACACACACACACACATCTGTGCTACAGAGGCCGAAGGGGTGCTGAGTGACCTCGAGCAACCTGCCATGGCAGCGCGGGGCGTTCCCGGTCACATTCCTGTAGCACCATGTGGCGGTAAAGGGCAGCAAGTAGCCGTCAGCGGTGGGCAGCTCAAATCAGGGGGTTGGGGTTGGAGAGGTCAAAGGTCACTTCGAGGTTCTTAAAGACAAAGAACAGACACCCGAGAGATATGATCTGAGGTTCTATGGCTTTAACAGATGAGGCTGGGAGAGCCAGTGTTTGGAGGCCGGGTTGTTCAGCAAATAACACACACACACACACACACATCGTTGCAATGCATGCTGGGTAGTGTGTGAGTTTGCAGGATTATGCTAACCTTAGCGATGGCCCAGCCAGATGCTGTACTCCGAGGCGGCCGTGCTTGAAGTACGTGAAGTACACATCAGTACTGTAGTACTCTAACGTAGTAAAGTGTTTCACAGAACAAAAACACCCAGACTATTTCCTCATCTTCATCATCGTCTCCATCACGGCTTAAGTTCCCCAACTAAACTAAACACAAACTCCCTAAAGCCGCCATGTTGTTATCGATCCCAGTGAGCCTGTACATGTGTGTGCTTGTGTGTGTGTGTGTGTTCACACGCTTGGAGTGCGTCACCTCCCGCTTTCGGGTGGAAGGAGGACTTTGCCTGGAGGTGGTGGTGGTGGTGGGGTTCACAGCCGGGGTTGGACCAGTAGTGATTAGACTTCCTCCGGTTCATTCAGCGCAGGAAGTCGGCGTGACGTGGTCGGGAGTGATGGAAACATGAATCCCCTCGGTGTGTGTGTGTGTGTTTGTGTGTGTGTACGTGTTCTATTCACTGGGATTTAGGACAGGAAGAGGAAGAGGAGATGGGTGGAGACAGGAAGTGCAAGGAGGAGGAGGGGGAGAGGGGGCACCTAGTAACCTGACCTGCTTCTCTGATACGTCCTGCCTTTGGATTCGATCAGATAGCAGAGTGACTCCCACCTTCACTTTCACCAGGAAGTCCATTAATTATGACATCCTTCTCGTGGACGAGCATGAGTGTGACGCATTGCTCCGCTGGTCAAACGGGAATCCATGATCGACAGATGAGGTAGGGGCGCCCAGGAGGCGTAGCACGTAGGGATGAGGAGGAAAAGTGAAAGCGGAAAGAAGGGGAGATGTTTCCGAGGATCTGGTGGGAACGGGGCTGGTGTGCAGGTCCCAGCTGAGGCCCCCCCCCCTCCCCGCCCGTGTTTTGATAAACTCCCGGGTCCCGGGCTGATCAAACAAGCCCCGGCACTGACGGCCCGGGCCTCTGAAGAGGAGACGGAGAGAGGAATCCTGTTTTCCTTCCTTTCCTCATTTCCAAATCAAGCCTGCAGGGTGTTTTTCTCCGTCTTGTCTTGTCCACCTCCACCTCCGCCTCCGCCCCAGCCCCCGGCGCCGTAAAGCCCAGCTACAACAACAGGCCGGCCTCTGCGGAGCGGCAGCTGAGCCCCGCTGCGTCTCCACAGACGCTCGCCCGCTGTTTACTCTCCTTTCCCCCCAATAATTCACTTTCTCGGGATTCTCTCTCCATCAATTTAGACACAACTGACGCAAATCGTCCTCTTTCCCGAAAGCTGTGTTTTCAGGACGCCCGTCAATTCACACACACTCGCTTCTACCACTGTTTTATAACTTTTAACTTTGCACAAAAAACTCTTAGAATATTATTATAATCATGAATATGATATATTATCATTTTCAAATGGAGGTTTTCCCCAAGACCGGCCCACCCCTGCCCCCGGATCGGGGCGAGACCGCCGCTTCTCACCTCGAGCCTCGCTCTGGTTGCCAACCAGCGTGCGGCCAACACAAACTGGGATGAGCCATTTTTGAGCGTGCAGCTAACCAAACGGCAATAACGCATCAGACGTGTGTGAGACGGTGCGTGTGTGTGTGTGTGTGTGTGTCGCAGCTCGTCGAGACCTGCCCTAGGTTTAATTAGAAGCGCGAGTTGAAGCCAAATGACGTGTGGTCAGAGGAGCAATCAAACACCAGTAGGGCCCCAAGGGGGTGTGCACGTCCGCACACACGCACACACACACACACACACACACACACACACACACATACACATACACACGCACAAGAGGGAAACCTTTTGATCCGGAGGGAGAAACAAAAGACTGGAGGTGTTTTTGCTCTTTGAACCGACGACCTTCTCATGGAACGGCAACCCCGTCCGGCACAGGGATAAATCAATACATCGTGGGCGGATCGGGAAACGGAAACCCGACGGCTTCCAACCATTACACCGGATCACCCTGCAGAACCCCTGGTAGTTTGAACGTCAGATTCCTTTGGTGGAGGCTTGATGCTGTTTTACCCTTAGCTGGATTAAACTACCTTCAGACACACTTAATATGGCTGACGAGACGAGTTTTACCTGAATGTTGAAGATGCGTCGGTGTGTGCATCGAAAAAGAGATAAATAAGTGTGCGTGTTTAAGTGTGTCTCCATGGCGTAGACAGTTCCCAGTATTTACACTGGCCAGTTAATCCTCTTGGAGAGGTGTTCAAAGTGTGGGTTAACGCGTTAGCTGGCTGTCGTTTGGCAGTCCATAATGAACGGGGGTAAACACGATATCAAGGATATCTGCAAAACTGTGTGTGTGTGTGTATGCATGTGTGTGTGTGTGTGTGTGTGTGTGTGTGTGTGTGTGCAGTCATTATCTTCACCCAGGGCTCGATGCTATCAGTGCCGTCCATGTGCTGTGCAGAACAGCACTGGGGGGGATATGATAAGAACTAGCATTGAAGCCAAATGTGCTGTTTGCGTGTGTGTGTGCGTGTGTGTTCATCTTTTAAAGATAGATCCAGGGCTGATTACCTGTGGGGCAGCCACAGTAACACACACAGACACACACAGACACACACACACATGCACAGAGTCAGGTTTCCTACAATTGAGGGGACATTAGCTTGAGTGACCCTCTCCAGCTGAAGGCCGAGCCCCCTCCCTGCCCTCCTACCCGACCTCAGCCTGACCTGAAGGAGCCGTCAGACAGTTAGTAATAATTATGTCAGAGAAAGCAAGGCCCTCCCAGCGAGGGGTAGCGCAGGTCTTTAGCGTAGCTGGTGAAGCTAAACCTCCACAGCTTTAGCTTCCGTTCCTTAATGAGTCCATTGTTAACTCAGTGGATTCAATTTGAGTGTGAGTGAAAGAGTGAATGGTTGAGTGTCTCCATATGAGTCTATCAGTGGCCATTCTCTCAGCCAATCACAGCGGGGCAGGATTAGCGTAGATAAAGAACGCATGAATGACTGAACGATTTGTCCATTTAGTGCAAAATGCTAGCACCGGTATCTTTTTCGCCTACGACGTAATCTTCCATGATTGGCCGATCTAATTCTTCCTGTCACGGTTGCGCTCAGTCATCTCACCGGGTTCTTATCCTCCTCAGGAGGAGGCTGCAAGTCGATGGAAATACTTCTGCAAGGAAGGCAAGAAGGAGCTAAAAGAGGGACGGCTCCTCGCTGTGTCTCCACCCGACCGTCCGTCCATACATGCATACATACATACATACATCTGGCCGGGTGCCCGGCCGCGCTCTGGACTAGCTGGCGCCGGGGGGGGGCTGTGTTTAGAAGTAGAGACGCCACAAATTTTTGGGGGGCGGGGCATCTCCTATTTATGACGCATGAAAATGACCCCTCCGTGATTGATGATTGGTAATTTTGTATGAGCCTCTTTGGGCTCTTAGACGTGGGACAGCTGGAGTGGGTGCCAAGCCCCCCCCCCCCCCCCCCCCCCCCCGCAAGTAAAAGTTAGCCCACCAGAGCAGCGTCTATGCATCGTGGCGGTGGCGGCGGCGGGGGGTCGAGCTCGCCCTCTGTTGCTTTTTTTAAAAAAGCTAAGTGGTGGCAAACATGGAGGAGGAGCACAATGTAATACCAGTGAACATAGTGAGTGGGTGGCAGAATTTAATATTTTTTTTTATAATGCACCGTACGTATCCGGGGTATTTATATGTGACTGGCATTTGGCCGAAGATAGTGCAGTGCAGACGCACCGCGAGGGGGAGGGTGATGATGATGATGATGACATGGCTACACACTTGACCTCCACCACAACGTTGAATATGTCATTGAACAGGTGATTTTGTCGGTTTTGTCAGTTCGAATTTGTCCGGCGGTGTTTCGTCACGTAAGGAAACGGGCGGGATTGATGAGGCCAAAACACATAACACATAACACATAACAGCACGAGCGCGGTTTAGACGACGAGCCGCAGGAACGCCGGCGGGGGCGGAGGAGGATCCCCCCCTGCCCCTCCCCGGCGGAGATCAACGCTGCAGAAAAGCCTCAGATCCCAGAGACAGCAGCAAGAAAGACCAGGCCAGAACCACCGGGAATATCCTGGTCAAGGAATGTGAGCTAACGAATACCGAGACGTCAACAACGGGAAGCCACCCTCAAATAGCAAAGTAAAAAAAGGGGTAAAAAGTTAGCGGGCCAGGTTATAAGTCAAGCCAGTGACAGACATAAAGCATCTGGATTTAGCCTCACAGGGAGGAAAGAGATTTAGACTATGTATAGGACTGTGTGTGTGTGTGTGTATGTGTGTGTGTGTGTGAGACACAGACACCCTGGATAAAGGGGGGGGGGGGGCACTATGTAAAGAAAGGAAGGATCGTCGCACCGCGGAGGGATAAATGTGTCTGAGATGCAGCCCTTTAAATGAAAGCGATTATTATTAGCCGCGCAGGAGATTGTCAAGATGGCATAGTTAGCATACATGCTAAACATAAACACACATACTTGGTAGCGGTGATACTCGATGACACTGGTGGACATGCCTGTGTGTCTGTGTGTGTGTGTGTCAGTGGATTGACTTCTATTAATATGCAATGTAGGGATATATATGAATATTTTATTGTTAATACGAGTATTAACCTGCAATAAGTCTCAAAATGATAGCGGTAACAACGTACTGGTTGAGTAAAGATTAGTTGGAGGGTACGGGTTGGAGTGGCAATCACTAGCTGGTCAGTCGCCTGAAAATGAAATACAGATGGAGCCAACCGAGAAAATGATTTCAACACCTTCAGTCCAAGAGCAAAGGGGCGTCAGCGGGTCCAACCCAATGGGTTCATTATTCATTTCCTCAGATTGGAAGTCTTTTCCGCTCCTTGAGAAAATAAGGCGGTTTCGGGGGTGGGGTGGGGCGGAGCCTCTCCAAAGACAAACAGGGTCTGACAGCGGAGCGGCCAACGAGCCAAAGCCGGTGTAAATCAACAGCCCGAGACAAACACTCAGTCCAACTCATCTGAAATCTGAAACCCAGAAGGACTTTCAGGATCCTCGCCCCCCCCAGCCCGGTCACATGGGAGGCTGTGCGGCGCACTAATGAAAAACCAGGCCTAATATGTTTTCCCAGAGTCCATCTGGTAATGATTGTAGCGTGGAGCAACCGTAGCTGTGTTTGGATAAAGCTCTGACATACATGGCCCATGTGTGTGTTTGTGTGTGTGTGTGTGTGTGATGGGACCATGTGACTAGAGGCTGCAATGTGTGCGTCCACGCAAGCTGGCGGCGGCCCAACACCGCTCAATCAACTTCACGGTCACGGGAGCGTCTTATGCAGGCGTGGGCGGATCCGCGGTGACTCAGCCTGACGGAGGTCCTTATCGCACATCTGGACCCCCCGCTTTGTCCCCCCTTTCTCTCTGACACGTCCCCTCGTCAGGACGGGTGACCCAATCCAACCCCCCGTCGGGGTGGATTGGTTATCTTTTCGTAGCAAAAACAAGCCGTCATCAACAGCTTACACAAGACCGTATTAGCGAGGCTTGTTGTTTTGTATCAGAAACAAAGAAGGAGGAGAATGGTGCACGTCAAGCCACACTCCTCCCAAAGGTCGCGGTCTGAGTCTTGTGACTTACTGGCAGCTGAAGGTGGGATGGGAGTGGGACGTGAACTCTACAGAAGGACCCTTTATGCTCAAGGGGGGTCAGGGGGGTCACACATCCTGTTTGGGACTTCCACGGTCTGCACAAGTGGAACGGGAAACGCACTGGATGGGCGACGCGGCCCACGGAGAGCGACGATGGGGGGAATTGAGATGACATGATAATCAGGAACTGGAACCGACTCCCACTTTCTGGTTGATGATTGGAATGTATCGATCCCAGACGATAAATATCAGTACAGGATTTGTAAACACCCGTCAAATCGAGTGAGGACTGAAAGTATTTCTGAAAAACCCTGTATCACTTTGGCGTCTTTTGTCACAACAAAAGCAGAAATGGTGGAAACCTGCGTCTCTCAGGCACCCCCCCCCCCCCCCCGGGACTCAGGGTTAGTACGTAAACGGGTATGTCCGCTTCAAATGTCGTCCAACGCCACCGTCCACATGCCTACATTACATCGCCATGGTTGTTATACACGCATCCACTAGAGGGCAGTGCAGAGTCTACTTCCAAGTTTAGACCATAACAAAGATGGCGGCTGCAGAGAGCAGGAAATGTACATTCTTAGAAAAGAGGCGGCGCAGTGGACGGCGGGCTCTGTACGGCCATTAGATACATGTGGATGAAAAATTCTTCTCTTCGGTCATACTGACACCACGTTCTGTTCGTCTTCTCTGTTGCTTTCGCTGGTTTTATGCTGCAAAACAACCCTCCCTCTAGACTTCTGTTGGTACCGCTCCATCTGGCTACACATCCACGGGATCCAGGAAAACGTAGAATTATGTAGGAAATGAAGGCGGATGAATAATGAGCACAAATTAGATGGACTCTGCAGGTTGTTTCCAGGACTGCTACTTTTTAGTCCGCGCACGTTTTGCAAGAAGTACACCAAAACAACACAGTTTGCAGTAACGGCATGTACAGCACGGGGGAATGAGGTATTCAAAAAAAATAGAATGAAAAAAAAATACGGGTCAGTTCATGAATATTTAGAAAGGTTTCATCACGACCCACAATTTTTCCAATACACGCAGCTCGGCGGCGCCGTGCCAGACGGACGCTACATTTTCCAGCCCGCTGCCGTCGCAACAGCGCCCACCTGACAAAGAGGCCATTCAGACGGGTGCTGTCCGCACAACACACCAGTCAAGTATAAACTATAACCGAAGCCGCTCTGCAGCACGCCGCCACATGAAACGGGCTTCTCGGGTTACGGCTTCGCCCCGAAATAGGAGCTAAGTACATGTTAGGGCTTCCCGGTGACGTCGGCTATAAACGGCTGCAAACGCAAGAAAAACACGGGTGCCGGCGCGTCCAGACAGAAAACACACGTCTGGCGAGGGTATTGAAGCGGGGCGAATAAGTTCAGGTATCAGGTGTTCGCCCCCCCCTCCACGTCCGTCATTTCCTTTTGTAATATCCCGGAGAATAGATCTCTTTATGAGTCTCACAGCAGGGGGGGTCGCAGAGCTGACAGAACTAATAATAAATAAAAATGCAAACATGGGAGGGGTTGAAAATGGGGTCAGTGTGTGCAGCGGGGTTGGAGGGAGGGAGGGGGCGTCATATCAGACGAAGACTGGGAGGGTTTGTTTAAACAATACGCAGTAAAAGAATGCATGCGTTTGAATGAGTACACAACACAGTACTACGAGCAGTACTTCAAGTATTACATCAGTTCTGCTCCCCCCACACACATTGAAGTGAAATATTTCTGCCAGTGACGAAGGGGAGTATGGAGCCCCTCGCTCCACCAAGCCGGTCGATAACCTTCGTCAGGTATAAATATTTACATCTTCAGCGATCGCTCATTCGCTCCTGAATATATGGGTCAGTAATCCAAAGGCCGTTTGGGTAAAGACGTCCCTTCCTGGAACGGACCACGGAGAAGAAGCCGGGGGGGGGGGGGGGGGGCACGTCCCATTTCAGAACGTCCCGATCTATGTACAGGAAACAGGCGCTGGGACTTCTGGCGCTGGTGGGCTGAGCAATCAAGACAATCTCTCCGTCCTCTGATTGAAGGGCGGAGGAGAGGGGGTGCAGGCCCAAGGAGTGGTTACAATAATGAAGAAAAGACTGATAGAAAGAGGCAGCGGCGTGGTGGACAAAGTGTGTGTGTGTGTGTGTCTGTGACGGGGTTGGAAAACGAGAAAAAAAAAAAAAAAGCAATCTTTTCATTTGTGGCTTTCACATTTAGTCTTTTGTTCCAACTTCCAGCCCCTCTGTTTTTATCTCCTCGTATCTCCACAGCTCTCTCTGCACTGTTTCTGCTATCTGTCCCCCCCCACTCCCACCCGTTCCTCTCCGCCTGGCCGATCTTCCCTCCTCCCACTGTATGTTATGAGTAGGAGTTGGACAGGAAGTGCGTGGGATTTTCCCACAGTTTTGCAGGACCAGCCCCCCTCCCCCCACCCACCTCTCTCTCTCACACACACACACACACACACACACACACACACACACACACACACACACACTCTTATTCTCTCCCCTCTGTCTCATGTCAGAGGGGAGACTTGAAGAAAACCACCCATATTCCGCTGCCGGGTTTCTTCGACGCGTTCTGGAACTTCGCTTTGCCTGGTTTTGTTCCGTGATCGTACACTCGGCGTCACCGTGGTAACAGTGCAATTGCATTGCTGTGGCAACGGTGTAATTGGCGGACGGCGGCTAAACAATGGGCCGCGCCGCCGAATTCAAGCAGCGTGCGTCTCCAAATAAACACAACTGCATAAATATACACGCGGACGGTTGGGGGAATCCTTCTCAGAAACCCTCCTGTTGGAGCTTCTGCTAAGATCATCATACCAGTAAAAGTGCGCAGCTCAGTCTCAATTATGTGACAGTACGATGTTGGACCCGGTGTTATATACTAGCATTAAAACCAATACAAGTAACTGTAGTAATCCGGCGCTGTTTTCGCCCGACGATCGGTTGAACCTTCGGTCACCTCCGTCCCGTGCGTGGTGTGCGACGGTACTTACCTCTGCAGCTTGCGTCTCCTGGTGCAGCAGGGTGAGGCCTGTCAAGTCCTCCAGGAACGAGTGGGAGGAGTTAAAGACCTTGGACAGGAAGTGGAAACCCTCCCTCTCATAATGGTCCAGGACCTGGAGATGGGGGGGAAGACATGATTTCATTTAGAAATTTTAGATTTCTTCTCAAATGTTTTTCGACCATTCGGATGAGGGTGAGGAGGACTCCATGTTTCTGACTCCGCCCCCTTTTGGGGAGCAGGCCAGTTCCCCACCTGAGTTGCAGTTGAAAGTCCACAAAAGCCGCCTTCTCTGCAAACCACACACACTCTGCCTCCCAAACCTGGCGCGGCGGGGGCTGCGACCCCTACCCTCGGACAGGTGTAGGGTTACCTCCAGCCTCACACACACACACATGCATGTGTCTGTTATTGCTGATGCTCATTTGTGTGTTTGCAGACCTGGCGTCTGGGTCCTGGAGCCAGGCACACAATACACCAACCTGTTCTCTTCCCATCCTTTCAACCACTCCTTTCTTTTCCCAAATCTCTTTTATTTCTTTGATTTCCCCACGCCCCTTCCATTGGTGGGATCCATTACAACAGACGCCAGTCGGTCAATCTGACTTTGTTGCAAGACAGCCGCCACCAGCGGGCCACGGGAGCCTCTTTGGCTGCCATTATGTCCAACGTGCTATCGTAGATGCAGACTCCCAGAGACGCCCTGTATATATTTATCTGTCTATACAAATAGATACACTATATGGCCAAAAGTGTTCGCTCGCCCCTCCAAATATTCGTAATCAGGTGTTCCAATCACTTCCGAGGCCACAGGTGTATAAAATCAAACAGTCAGGCATGCAGACTGTTTTGCAAACATTTGTGAAAAAATGGGTTGCTTTCAGGAGCTCAGTAAATTCCAGCGTGGAACTGTGATAGGATGCCACCCGTGCAACAAATCCAGTTGTGAAATTTCTTCGCACCTAAATATTCCACAATCAACTGTCAGATGGATTATAAGAACATGGAGGTGTTTGGGAACGACAGCAACTCAGCCACAAAGTGGTAGGACACTTAAACTGACGGTCAGCGGATGCTGAGGCGCAGAGTGCACAGAGGTCCCCAACTTTCTGCAGAGTCAATCGCTACAGACCTCCAAACTTCATGTGTCCTTCAGATTATCTCCAGAACAGTGCACAGAGAGCTTCATAGAATGGGTTTCCATGGCCGAGCAGCTCCATCCAAGCCACACATCACCGAGTGCCATGCAAAGCATCGGATGCAGCGGTGTAAAGCATGCCACCACTGGACTCTAGAGCAGTGGAGATGCATTCTCTGGAGTGATGAATCCCGCTTCTCCATCTGGCAATCTGATGGACGAGTCTGGGTTTGGCGGTTTCCAGGAAAACGGTACTTATCTGACTGCATTGTGCCAAGTGTGAAGTTTGGTGGAGGGGGTTTATGGCTTGGGCCCTTAGTTCCAGTGAAAGGAACTCTGAAAGCTTCAGCATACCAAGACCTTTTGGACAATTCCATGATCCCAACTTTGTGGGAACGGTTTGGAGCTGGCCCCTTCCTTTTCCAACATGACTGTGCACAAAGCAAGATCCATAAAGACATGGACAACGGAGAACTTGACTGGCCTGCAGAGTCCCGACCTCAACCCGACAGAACACCCTTGGGATGAATTAGAGCGGACACTGAGAGCCAGGTCTTCTCGTCCAACATCGGTGCATGACCTCGCAAACGCGCTTCTGGAAGAATGGTCAAAAATTCCCATAAACACACTCCTGAACCCTGTGGACCGCCTTCCCAGAAGAGTTGAAGCTGTTGTAGCTGCAAAGGGTGGACCGACGTCATATGGAAGTTCATATTCGAGTCAAGGCAGGCGAGCAAATACTTTCGGCCATGTAGTGTATATATACACTTGTATATCTGTATATATATACACTCACACACTGATGGAGGCTGAGCTGCCGTGCAGGGTGCTAAGCATACAACTTCCTCGAGGTTCCCTGGTTTCGACAGCGAACTATGAGTAAACAGCCGTTGGTGGCTGTGACGTTCCCCTGACGTTCCCTCCACATATATGGTCTCCCAAACACAAACTGACCCAACTTCTCTGGAAAGTCAGCGCGTCAGTACCGACTCCCAAAACCTGAACCGGGATCAGGATCGGGTTCTTACACGGTGGAAATCAGTGCGCTCAGGAGGAGCGGTCCTTGCCGTGGAGGTCTGCTGCTGCTGCTGCTTGTGGAGGGGGTCGTAGTACGACGGACCTGGCACCATTTTGGACGGGGCCACGTCAGCTGTGTTTTACTCTCCTGCGTGTGGTTTTATTGGCTCGCCGAGAGGATTAGGAAACACACACACACACACACACACACACACACACACACACACACACACACACACACACACACACACACACACACACACACACAGCGAGGGAAAAAAAGGCCCAACTCTACAGGAACATCTCCAACCCAGACAGGAGCTGAATTGTTTTGTTTCCACGGCAACCTGGCAGCACACAGCTGACTGCAGCACACAGACAGACATGCACTTGCCCCCCCCCCCCCCCCACCTCACAAACACACACACACACACACACACACAAGTTGTAGTAAACGGGCTGATAGCTGGACGGGGGGGGGGCAGGAAGCAGCAGAAAAGGTGGACCTGCAGTGAGCGAGGGGTGGAGGGGGGTGGAATTGGCTTAGAAGAAAAGAGTTGGACAGCAGATGCAAACACAGCAGAGAATGGGGGGGCCCTGGTGACCCCCCCCCCCCCCAAACCAGAAACAAGACACCCCAAGACTGGGTGGAATTATTTCTTCCTTTCTCCTTGCAGATGCAGCGTAGGTGGGGGAACTTTCAAACTTCTAGCGTATGATTCCCCCCCTCTGTCTTCACATGAAAGTGATAGATCTGCGGCTTTATGAGCTCTTTATGGACACAAAGACTGCACTGAAATCGAGCGGGGGAGCTGGAGATCTTGTCCAACTTCCCCCCAACCCCTCTTCCCCAACTCCCTTTCCTCAACCTTCTCCTCCTTGTCTTTTGTGATGAGCAGACAGACCACGTGACCCGACGCTGACGGGCCGGACCATCCCACGGTTCACCCGGACGTACCTTCTACCGGCGTGGACACCTGACCAGGGGTACGTGGAAGCTTCGGACACACACACACACACACACACACACACACACAGCAGGGGGAGCTAATGGCGCTGGCAGGGCCGTCGCCGATACGGACGAGCGCCTGATGGTTTCCATATGGTCTTCTTTCCTGGTTCCCCCCTCTGCATGTGTGTCCTCAGTATTCCTCACGGAGCTACATTTCAACACGGCCCTGTGGACCTCGCCATGTGAAAATGGGAAAGATGGGAATCCCCACACACACACTCACACACACACACGATTTTCTCCTCAGGCTGTGTTTCAAAACATCTGGGTTACGTAGTAACTGATCGGGATCTGATAAACTAATCAGATCCTGCTCCGCCGAGGCCCAGTTCCAATCTCTCAAAACTAATTTTAGAGTGCCGTCAGAGCGCCGCCGCCGCCGCGCTACCGAGATGTGTTTTGTTTTTTTTTCTCCCCCTTACAAAGACTCCCAACACTTACAATGGGCGAGCAGGCGGTGCATTTGTCAAAGGCCAGGCTGGCGGGGAGGACGTTGTCGAACCTCGAGAGGAACCCTCGGATCTGCAGGGGAAGAATTTGAAGACAGATTAGAAAGGAGGAAAATCAAAAGAAAAAAACAACCTTGACTTTATACAGCCTATTAATTAAAAAGCTTTATTTAATACTGTATTTCAAATCCAGCAAAGTAGAAGAGCTATAGTTCATGGTAGCTTAAATTAATGGCGAGAGCGCCCCCTGGTGGCCGTCTGAGGTACACGTTTTAGACCCCTTTGCAAATTTTATGAGATAAATAGAAAGATTAGATAGACTTTATTGATCACAGGAGGGGGAAATTCAAATGTCACAGCAGCATGACTGCGTATGATAGTGTGAAAATAGGGAAAATAAGAGAATATGCAAATAAATAGACAATATATACAATAGAATACTAAAAAATAAAAGGAAATAAAAGAAATGCCTTGTGCAGGGAATGGTTATCGAAATAACAGGTGTACAGAAGGATAATGATTATAATTTGAGTTAGAAAGAGGCACGTTGTGCTAAATAAGCAGGAGGCATGAAAGTGGAAAGAGGGAACTTAATTTAAAAGAAAAACAGCAGCAGCAACAGCTAATTTATCTGAAAAACAACGTGAGAGGCATCAGTGTGCCAGGTGGGCGTGTCAATGACAGGGAAAGGATGAGTGAGTCACTTTGAGTGTGGGGATGCAAAGGCGGTGACACAAATCCACGCAGCTCGTGCACGGAGCGTGGAATGGCTTAACGGCTGTCCCCCCCAGGCTCCATATCATCATAGTAAACACTCTCAGGCGGACATTTGCGAGAGACTCCTCACGAGAGGTCGAATTAGCATTATCATTTGGACATAATTAGCAAATCACATTCATAGATATGTGATGTATTTGTATTTCTAGAGCCCCTTGCGAGTACATATTTTTATTTGGGGGGGGCTTCACCAGAATTTAGCCTCTTTATCTGGACTCATCAGCGAGTACGACACTCACAGATGCCTGCAAAATAAAGGACAACCGCTGCTGTAGTTCCCGCAGACGTCCACATGTGGGGGCTGTGGCGCCACCGTGGTGATGCGGCTGCTAGTTTGCTGTTAGCATAATTTGGCAGCCAAAAAAACAACTGGCAGGGGAAGGAAGCTTTCACAGCCTCTTGCACAGATTGTACTCTCTTCCGAATCGCTATCATCATTTTGTCGTGCCTTTGCATGCGCGCACACACACACACACACATACACAGACACACACTGCAGGACATTTGCATGCACTTTTTTTCCTCTGCGCCACTTCATTGAAATAGCAGGCAAAAATACAAACAGACAAAATAAAAAAAAGGCAGAGATTCATTTTCTCCGGGTGATGAATATGCTGATGATGATGACGGTGATGCAAATGGAGGATGATGAGACGTGACAGCCGGCGAGGGCATTTTGGAAATTTGCAGGTCATTTACTGTTCCTCCGTCTGAAGGGCACTCTATTCTCTCTCTCTTTACGCAAAGTACTAAAAACCTTTCAGAGTGGCCTCTGAAACACTGTTGAGTTTCTTGCCACCTCAAGTTTGAACCGTCCTTCATCCTCATCACCATCTACACCAGGCATGTCTCTGTCCGCATGGACAACCGGTGTTGTTGTTGTTGCCATGACGGCGGGCCAAACTAATGAGTCTTAAACTCGGCCGGCATTGACGAAGTGGTGCGAGGGCGTTCGACAACAGGTGTGGCTGGATGGCGTGATCGCGCGGTGACAAAAAGAAGACGAGCTAACAAGGCTGATTTTGACACGGACAGAATTCTGGCGATTCAGAGTCCCCGGCGTGTAATTTACATAACGAGAGGAGGGCGGCGTGGGGGAGTCAAAGGCAGAAACCAAAAGCTCGATGATACTCGACCTGATGCGGCACCAGCCCCAGGGAGGTGGGCGGCTCGTTCATGCGGTCGTCGCTGCTGCTGGCCACTGCGTAGCCTCTGGACGAAGGGGGACCGAAAAAACAAAAAAAAAAAAAGCAGATGAGAGATGGACACACTACACCCTGGGTCATCTGCTGAACATCCCAGAATAGTTCGGACGAGGCGTCAGAAGAGTCGTTCAAAGCCGGTCGGGGAAGGTTTGGTGGTTTTAGAAAGAGGAGGAGCGGCTTTACTCCGTCCATAAATGGAGGTTAAACTTAAAGCGTAGAAAAGCGTTGCAGCTTTCAGTGTAAGTTGAGCAATAAGAGCAACAAATGAAAAACTCCCACGACCTCCGCCGCCGCCGCCTGCATCTTCGTCCGATCTTCTAGTTAACTACACTTCATAGAATTCCATTGTATTTTTTTTTACGTTCTCTTTTATTATGTATCATCATTTTCTAGAAGTTAGTTATAAAGCACATTTTTCTTATTCAAAACACGCAACCCAACCGGGGGGTCTGGAATGGATTAACAGCATTTCAGTTCATTTTAACGGGGAAATTTAATTTGGTATAAGAGGCAAACTGAGTTACGAGCTCGGTCATGGAATCAATTCAATTCATAAATCAAGGTATGAGCTTTTTATATTCCCATGATGGCCAACCTGTGACCTTTATTTTGCTGATTATGACCGTGGCTGCATGGGCTAGTGAGGTGAATATTAAGCTTCCATCTTGTACCTGTACCTGAGAGAACCCACTGCAGGGAATGGTGTACCCGGATTCAATGTGAGACAAATATTTGGTATATTGGAGATGATATGATATCCCCCACCCCCCCACCCCCCAAACCCACCAAAACGCTCCCCGGCAGGTCCTCACCCCTCAGTGTGCTGGAGGATGGACACCATCATCTCCACGGCCAGTGCCCCAGCGATCATGGCCAGGCCGGGCCTGCTGACTGTACACTGCTGGTCCAGAGTACGATCCCTGGTCGACTGAAACGACAACAACAGTGTCAGGTTTAGCTCCGCTGCCCGAGATGTTTACAGGAATCAAGTAAGAACAGATTTATCCCTCGCTAGCGGTTAGCGCCGACACCGCTATCACATCTGCTGCATGCATACTTCTGCTGTTTTTACAGGAGGTGGCGCTTTAATTAAAAATAACAGCGATGGATGAAGGTTTGCCGGTTGGATTCCCTAGCTCTAACGACTGGACCGAGATTTCTATTATTCTAATCTGGATGTTCAGAGCGAATAGCAGTGCAGAGGACATCCACCCATTCACCAAAGCAGGCTACGTCGCTAACTGTTAGTGGCAATATAGCATGGCAGGGAGTCGGAACGACCCTACGTCTACATGGACGCTGAGTATCATGGTTTGCAACGGCTGGCTTCCACCAGCGGTGGAAACCGGCACTGCTATCCAATAGGCATTAAAACATGGATGAGAAATGCCAAATTAACGGGATACAGCGCACTGATCAGTATCCTCAGGGCTACGTTGGCCTCTTAAACCGCTGAAGGTGATAATCTGATAATCCACTGGCAGGTTTCAGCACGGTACTTGGCGCGTTTCACTGTTTTCCATCATTTGAAGAGCGATTTGCTCGTTATCTACTGGAAAATCCATCCCAGACTGACCAGGTTCTGTTGATCTACGCAGAACCAAGGAGAAGGGGAGGCTCGTAACTGACACTAGGAAGGAATCGATACTCAAATCCGGATCAACTCTTGTTCCTGTGAACGAAATCTAGAAAGGTGTCCCAAAGTCCTGCCGGGGTTTTCCTTACGTCTCCCGGCGCCACCACGTCGTTGCAGAAGTAGCAGCCCAGCTTGTGTCCCGGGATGTTGGAGAACAGGGACGACCCCGGGGCGGAGGGCGCCGAGCCAGTGGGCGTGGTGCACGACGACGAGGACGAGCAGGAGTTGGAAGAGTCCCCAGCGGAGGACGGCATCTGACCGGGCGGAGGTTTCTTCAGGCCGTGACGCATCACCACGAAGGTGTCGAAGCCCAGAGCCGCATTGACCACCAACTGGGGAGACGAGCAGTGATAGGAAACTGAAACAAAGCACCAAAAAAAAGAGGGACCACAAAGCAGAGGTTCATCCGACGGCCTGCGTATTAGAAATTTATTAGCCGCATATTTCTTCACAGCGGCTGCACTAGTGACATCGCCGCGGGCTGAGAGGGTCGGCGGTGCGTTCAGAGCTGTACGTGTGAGGAGCATCGACATGATTAGGAGCGTATTAGTACCTGAGAGACAAACACCAGAGCGGGAAAGCTGCCTTTGGCCTCATGAGTGGAAATTCAAAATATTACATGGACATTTAAGTCACTTCTCTAGAGTTTATGTGTTTCTCCGAGGTGGGACTATGACCATGGACCATCCATTGACCAAATGGGGGACACTCCAGTGGATCTCAGAAACACTCACCTTTACGTCAAGATCTACAAGACGGCGAGAGCGTGGAAGGGCGCGAGTACATTCGCTTGATTATCACCATGACAACCGCATCCCTACCTTCCTCCTGCTGGCCGCGATCACCGTCGGCAGCCAGCGACTCTCCCTGGTGTCCATCAGTAAGAAAACCACGTCGTGCTCAGAGACCAGCTTCTCCAGCTGGGCCACGTCCTTCTGAGCTTGGGCCAGGGTGGCTTCCGAGAAGTTCACCGGGTGGCCCGGCATGGGGATGCTCATGTTGTAGCCCTCAGCATTCTGCGTTCGAACGGCAAAGGGGGTTGAAGAGAGAGGAAGAAGAGGGTGAGGTCAGGGGATTACACTGCACCAAATCAGGGCGTCCTTGTCTGAGGACAGTTTCTATGATCTACGGAAACCCAACATCCCTCCCGGGAGCAAGCACTTGGGAGACAGCAGCGAAGAAACTCTGGTCTTTCACAGGGGAAGGAACCTCAGACAGATCTCAGCTCAATATGGGGTGGCCTTCTGTCTCGGTCGGAAGTGGACAACAGGGACAGATAGATGTAAAGCAGAGATGTGAAGGTTGGGAGGCACCGATGATCTCATGCTAACAATAGCAGTAGAGCTAGCCATGGGTACCAAGGTACTTGGTGCGCCTCTTTTTTATGTTGGAAGTATTCCGAACGCTAAATGTAGAACTGGCAGTCCAGACTGTGGGGTCCTTCGATGGGGTCAGGTTCTCTGAGGATGGCGGACTGAAACCTTTTTCGTGGCAGGGCTGATCGGCTCGTCCACGGGAGCCGGGGGGCTGAGAGCCGACTCATGAATATGAATTTTGTCCGTTGGGTGAACATGCAGATGACCTCACCGGAGACAGCGGTGCGCTCAAGGGAACGCCGTGGGCGCATCTGAACCCCAATGCCAGAGTTCTCAAACCTACCGGTGTGCATATTCTGACGCTACAACGGGAAGGAAGCCGCCGTTTTCCTCTATTACTCACCACGCCAGGGAAGATCTTGGCCAATCGGTCCACGGCGGCCATGGCTTTGGACTTCCCGCCGCCCAAACAGTCTTCGAACTCGTAGAGAGGCTGGCGAACTGGGTTGGAGTAGGAGATCTTGGCGTTGTCCACAAAGGTGATGTGCCTCACCCCCCATCCCTTCAGACGGAGGAAACCAAATTCAGTTGTTTTCTGGCATTGCCATTCAAACTCCTCTTCAAACTCCTCAGGCTAACCATGAGAGTGCGGGCCACATTGCAGCCCAGCGTCCCAGCACCAAGGAGAAGACACCGAGTGTTGACCACCCTGTCGAGGTCCAGAGAAGGAACCAGCCTCCATCTCATCAGTTTCAGGTTTAGGTCCACTGACGACTCCGCCAGCCTGCCCAACGGAAAAAACTAAACTCAGACATCTACGGAGTCATCGCAGATCAGAGGCCTTCACACCGTAAGAAATGCTGCAGGAAGCCCTTGCTTGGGAGACTCTTCTTACCTTTTAGGGTCCATACATTCACTGAGGTTGACCATCCTGGGCCCCATGGCCCCCTTGGGGTTCTTCTCCCAGCCTACGCTCTTCGGACAGACTGTGAGGAACCGGTGAAGATCAAAACCCCACGATGGACATGAAAACAACAGAAGTAGAGGCAGTTCAGAAGGGTTATTACCCATTTTCACCTCCTGACCTTCTGGTCTGAGACGGATATTAGACTTTATATTCATCATAAATCAAATTTATTTGTTCTTTTGAATTAAATCATAAATGAGACCTTGTTAGATGATTATTAAGCTAACTTGAATTCATTCGCTATCCATCCAGCTCTCAGGACATGGAGACAACCCAGGAAGGAGAACCTGGAGACCCCACATAGAGAGAACTTAGGCCAAGCTGTGAGAGTCTGCGGGGGTCCAAGGTCAGCGGCTCATGTCTGGCTGGGATATCAAGGCTTCCTGCTCCTGGAGATCCAGGCCCAGGGCTCAGCTTGCAACACATTGGAGAATCACCTGGACGGGTTGAAGATCCAGTCCATGAAGAGGACTAAAGTGAAGACACCTGAACTCCAAAACCTTCAGAGCCCACATCTCTGCCCTCCACCTCCACCTCCGCTCCTTCCAGCTTTTATCCTCCAAAGTGGCTTTTATCGTTCATTAGAAAGGAAATGGATCGACGGGGACTCGATGTGCGAGTGGCGGAGGAGGCAGCGTCAAAGAGAACCAGGGCTGAGGGCTCCTATGAGTCACACACACACACTCACACACAAACACACACACACACACACACTCACACACTCTGGAGTTACCTGAGTTGAGGTGAAGTCCAGGCAGTTTGACCTGGAACACGATGCTGTGCTGGATGGAGCGGCTTCCCTGCAGCGTTCTGTCCCTGAAGCACACCACCTCCACGGCCTCCAGCCCCGAGCTTCAAGTGAAGAAGTTCAAGTCCAAGATTTCAACAAGAATTCACCATAACACGGATGAGAACTTCCACAGGCAAGCTGGAGAAGATGCCATTGAAATGCGATTGGCGAGTCACATGACACCTTTTCTGACACACACACACACACACACACACCATGTCCGGGACACCGGCTGCTTGTTAACGCAAAAGTCAAATCAGTTACTCAGGCAGCAGAAAGTCAACACAAGGTCAAGTCCACCTGCTGAGGTTCAGAGCAGGAGGGAGGACTGATAGGCCCTCGAACGCAGCGTGGCTGCTCCTACGAGTATTTCAAGGACCTGCTGTGATAATCCCAGCGGAGAAACCTCCGGAGGTCAGCGCCTGGGCTGCCGCAGTGGAAAAGTCCTTCAAGTAGGAGTGGATGGAACATGGACGACAGCGTTGGAGGCAGCAGGCCATCGATGCGATGCCGTCACGTCGCTCCGGAACCGGAATCCAAGGAATGCTGGTGAGTATTTGCGTCCAAACACAGCAGCTCTCTCATTAACAACAACAACGTACAAAACACACTCGGTCCAAACCGAGTCGTCCATCACGGCTCCGTCTCGCCAGAGACCGATGGCGTTTGTGCTGGACGGCCGCGCAGTTTATTCAGGCAAGTGGAAGCACATTCTCTCCTCTGGCTTGAAACAACAACCACTTCTAACAAAGCAGGGTGTTTTTTGGCTTGGGACGCCGTGAGAACGCCGTCGGCTTCGGACGCAGGTGCGCCGGAGCTGGGCTGACACGCGGAGGCAGTGTTCGCTGGAGAGCAATCGAAAGGGCATCGAGCATCTTTCAATACTCTCGCTGATAACACACGCCTCAGCTTCCCTTTTATTTTTCTAGGTAGATTCTAGGCAGGATACACCTGTTTGTATTGTTGAATCCCTCTCCTACCTCCTCCCTGGGGACATTATCAGCTCCATTGCCTGTAAGAGCTCTGCAGGATCGGGGATTAATAAGTAACCGGACGGAGAGCCAGGTCGGTCCAGACAAGAAGCATGAAGTGTTTATGCTGCCTCTCCTTTTGACCCTTTTGGATAGAAAACAGTCAAAATTGTGAACTGTTGGTGTAATTCCCCCTTTGGCCTCCGGGTTACAGAATACCCGTCTATCAGCGTGTACCGCCCAGGTATGTGTGTGAGAGAACATGTTTGGCGCCTGCTGGCGAGGGCTCGGGATGTAACATCGGCTCACGGTCAAAAATCCATCGCTTCCAGAAGATTTACAGCTCCCCGATCCCGGAAACAAAGCAGGTACAATCCTGCCTTTCCCCCGGAGACAGAGCGGAATACCAAAGTTCTGAGTTGGGAAACTGCCGGAGACGGCCTCTGTAGCCCCAATCCACAGGGACTGAATTTGAAATTGGTTCGAATTCAACATTCCAGTGGTTACATCAACACTCGTGGTTATGTAAGCACGGCGACCGAGCGTCTTCGCTGACCTCCACCACGAGAGGCAAGAGGTTAACGAAGCGGAGGTGTCTTCAATTTCCCCCTTTGGACCGGCGCCTGAAATATTGTGCACACAGAGAATCACAGGAAGCCCCGTGACAACACCCTCAGCAGCAGCTGCGGAATCCACAGACCCGACGGGAACACTAAACCGTGACCCTCCTGAGCGTTTCCACATCTTCACCCCCCGCGGGTACGTGCACACATTCACTCACAGAGGGCTTACCTCTGGTGGCTCAGAAGCACCAGCAGGTTCCTCAGGGGCCAGCCGGGGTGTTGAGACAGGGTGCATGGATCGTAGACGCCCACGGCGACCTGGACAGGATAGATGACAGTTTGAATTCGGAAAAGCTCCCGATGAAAGATCTGGAGCGTGCTGAAGTACCTTCTTGGTGCTGGTGAAGAAGGTATCCCAATCCTCCAGTGGGGCCATGTGCACCGTGTCGTCGGTGTACTTCAACAGGAAGTAGGGGACAGCTGTGGCCCCTCGCTGCAGACAAAGGCCGTCGTAGGCCTCCTGCAAGGCTGCGACCTGAGAGATATAACAAAGCGCGTAAACCTGTTTACAAGGCCTGCTGTCGATGGGGGTCAGGAGAAACATGTGGCTCTTATAAAAACAACAACCTTTAAACAAAGCGCAGTGACCCACAGTGCCAGCAACGTTCTCCTGCGTCAAAGCTCACCTGTTTGGCCGAGAAGACTTTTTCCAGGACGGACGGCTGCTCAATGATCTTTATTCCCTCAGGGAAACAGAGCGCGGGAAAGCAGAACCAATAGTAGAACTGGTACTTCTTTAGATCCTAGGGGGCGTCGGTTTGGCAGATAAGCGACCAGTAGATGAATTAGTTGAAAAAGTAGAGTTGTGAATAAGATGGACGTGTTCGGGGCACGTGTCATATTCAGTACCGCATAGGTCAGCAGAATGAATCTGCAGAGGATGGACGGGTCACGCAGCGCAGCTCCAGACTGAATGGCATCCCAAATCTGCAACAGCACAATCACCGTGTTTGACATAAAGTGGACTCATTTGTCACAAGCAACTGCGGTTGAAAACACTCCCGGCATTCTTCACCTCCTGGGCCTCCTTCTCCAGCAGAGCCTTCTTGTCGGTGGTCTTAAAGGCGTCGAGTGTGTTGGTGTTGTACAGCTTTCCGAGAGCCGGGCAACAACGGGCCGGCGTCTGCCCATCTCTGACGGCAGGAAACAACAGAGCAGCTTTTCAGAGCTCACATATAAGCCGCGCTGAGTTGAATTCAACAAAGTAGTGTTCAAGAACACGCTTTGCTTTTCAATAGCGATGTCATTCTTTTTTTGTTGACATTTATGTTGCATGAAAAGGACTCACAAATCAAATGCACTGAACTCCAGCGTCAGACGGGTAGGCAAACCCACAGGATCACCTAAAAAAAAAACGTGGGATTTAAAAGAAACATTGGGACTTTGGCGCTGCAAACTTCAACTTGGGCCGTCGGACTGGGCCCTCCCGCTGACCGTTGTAGTAGTGTCCTTTGATACACTTGGGACTCTCGTCCAGTCTGTAGTCGTTGAGTTTCTTCTGGGTGAGCTGATGCCAGAAGCCGGCCTCCAGAGCGCTGCTGAAGGGAGCAAACTGCAGCTTGAGGTCCGCAGTGGAGGGCCCTGCTTCACTGGTGTTGGACGCCATGGCAACTGCACACCTAAGCTACATATACTAGGAAAGGAAGCAGTTGAACTTTATTTTCCTTTTGTCTCGACTCCTGGTAGTGACATGGTGACAAGGTTACATACAATTTATCTCTTTGCATTTACAAGACTGCATTATCTTGTGTTTTTTTTTTTCGGTGGGGCAGAAGCAGGTTGCTACCTTGCTAACCAATGCATTGTCACTCAAAACAAATACAGCTGAGGTGAACTGTGCTTCAGAATTTTAAAGTTCTTTAGTGTCCCAGTGACAACGCTAGAGCTGACAGATCTGAGGGTTGTTTATTTCACCTGTAGAAATACATTACAAAACTGCGGTGAAGTGACATTTGGGACCTTGAATGCACCTGAGAAAAAAGGCAAGGCAAGGCAATTCTTGGAACATCAATTTTGAATAATATTTTTCAAATCAAGACTAACAGGGAAGATATTTGAGACTAAAGTCGAGGAGTTTGGATGATGATTTATTGAGTCGATGCAAAGACAGCTATTTTGGTTTTTGATGGTTCAGTCTGGATCAGTTTACTAACTTTGATGTATCAAGGTTCTCAACTGAAATGACTTCAGAATTAATATTGTAGTCCAATATAAATCTGCATTGTTGTGGAAAAATTGGGACAAGATAAGGGATAGTGCACTGTGTTTTTAAGGACATATTTGAAAATAGGGGCTTAAAAAAATCAAAATAAACACTGTGAGAGAGTGTGAACGGTTGACGGTTTACTGCTATTCAACGGAATTGTCTGCAGCTAGCAGGGCTGATATCAAAACACTGATGGGTGAATTAGGGGGATATTGAGATTTATCAGTGTTGCCAGTCCGCAGGGATCATTGCCTTCTTGCAGAAACGCACAGCGGAGTTTTAACGTTTGTAGTTTGGGGATTTAAAGCGACGAGTTGCGTTCAATTTCCTCATACATTTCAATGCAAGCCGCTTAGCAGGATGTTAAAACCGACAATAAGAGGAGGAAAACAGCCTTGTCAGCTTTAACCTTTAAACCGCTTCCATTCTAAAGATCGACGTGTGTATGGGGATATAAAAATCAATGCCAACACCTTGATAAATAATCGCGATTTTCTTACTTTCACCAAGTACCGTTGCTTCCACTTACCAGAGAGCCTCACTTCCGGGTTCGGTTGATCACGTGAGCTAGAGTGGAAACCGTCAACAACGCGGTGCATTCTGGGTAAAAGTCAAACCGGTCGTTAGCCCGCGGACGGGTTAGCTTAGCAACCCGACCCCCTTCTACGGGGCTAGCAGCAACGAATAAAATAAAAAATACCAAAACATAAACAGCGACGCACAAATGACGAAGCACGAGAACACAGTCAGGAACCTGTAGGCGCAGATTCTTTTCATTTTGGAGAGAAATTGCGATTTTTTTTTTTAAACGGCTATGCTAGCTCTCGATGAGCTCTAGGAAGTCCCTTAACGTCCGTTAAAGTTTACGTTCAATTCCCGCTGGTTTCGTTATGTCAAGAAAAAAAAGAAACAAACCACTGCGTATTATGTTTAAATATAATCTCCACAAGGCAATTCGTAGAGATTGGACCATCATAACTTTTTTTAAAAAAAGTCCACTCAGCAGTTCATCCGGATGTATGGGCTGCTGGTTAGGGTGCGTCTGACAATTGCAGCGCCGGTGAAAAGCGGAAAAGTCTGTGGACAACTGGTGGACTCGATCCCAGATCTTGCAGGTGTCCGGACCTCCACCGCCGGGTTTCATGAGCAGCATTCCAGGAGACTGACTACACGTTTACAGAAACCAGTTGTACACCCCTGCAGGGATGCAGATAGCAGGTTCCAGCTGTAACCAGGCAGGGTTTATATCAAAGTAATAGCAGCAGACTATTTCTGAATGGTTCAATTTAATCATGTAAAATGCTTGGTAGTATTCACGTTTTAAAGAGAAACTGTATCTGCGTGTGATCCGGTTGAACCAGTCTGCATTTTAGGCATATCCCCACGCCCAGAATGACCGAAGTAGCTTTTAACACGGCGGCGTTTCCAGGTTAGAGATCCTGCTGACGGGCCCCCATCTGAACTCTCCAGTAATTCACAAACCAAATTAAACCCATGAAGTCAGCTGCCTGTGTGCATGCCTTTATTTCCTTTGCACATTAAATGTGACACCTATCTTTGTTTTCATGTGTGCAGCAGGTTCCAGTCCAGCTCCGCGGTGGAGGGGGGGGGTCTCCGGTTACCCGCCGGTGTCCAGTGTTTGCTCCCATTCCCTGAAGAGCACTGGAGTGTCTGCCTGGCATTAAAGGTCAGTCTAATGGCCAGAGCGGTGACTTGCGCTTCAAAATAAGTGTAGAGAAGAGGCACTTTTGATGCGCCAGCCTCGCAGAGCGGCTTTTCCATTTCGATCAAATAACATTTATGGTGACATTTATCGGTTTATGTTTTTAATATGGCGTACGTATGAAGAGCTGACGGGCTGGACAGGTTTAGACCTTCATCAATTCACGATGGCCGAACAGCCGCAATGGGTTTTATTCGACCTTGTCCGCAGAGGGACGCGGCCAACAGAGGTGGAAGGGTCGAGCCCTGATGCTGTGCGGCTGCGGCGGCGATGAGGGCTGTGTCATCTGCAAACACAGACACTCCACTTTTTATTGAGTGTTTTTCCTCCTGCTCGGCCGCTCGCTTCCTCCTCCGGGCGTCTCATGATGCTTTTACCAGATTACATTGTCCTAGGATTGATTTTCTCTCACATTCCCTCCGAGGACTCATCCCCCTTTATTTTTTTCAAGATTGAACTGTGTTCCGGCAATATTTGTATTGTTCCCATGGTGACGGCCAGTGTGAGGCTTTTTGGCTGACGGCAATAAAATCCCAATCACGACCAATGGTTTCATTTATAGTGGGAACTTATCAGGGGTTAAGAGAGGAACACTTTTAAATGTTAAGCATTTATAAGCCCAGATGTTGCAAATGGCTATAAATACAAATTACACCTTCCTCCTCAGAGTCTGTGCCACCATGAAGCCTGAAAGGCACACTTTGTGTCTGCGCCCCAGATATTGTTGTTCAAGTGCTGAGTGACTGAGTTATATCTGCCGCTTGGGCTCACGCTGTGCAGATGCCAATTATTAACTCATTCATACGGATGACTGGGTGCATGCCGGCTCTGGACGCGCTCATATTCTGGTCTGATTGGTGACGTGAACGGGGAAAACACAAGACCAGGCCGGCGCTCGTGAGTTTGGAAGTGTGACGCACAGCCGGGCGGAAGCTGCTCCCACGGATGTTGTGCTTATTGGCCCCTCTCTGTCTCACTGCTGGAGCTTTTAGCAGTTCCGAGAACCTTCCCAGGAACTAATCTGCTTATTGGTGCATTGGAACTCATGTGATGTATGGGCTCATAAGCCACAAGCACTACCAGATACTTGTTGCAGACTGCAGAGCATCATTTTTAAAAGCTATCCCGGTCACTGGTCACATGTTTTCTCGGGACAAAATGAACAGAAGCCGCTAGAAATGGAGTGACAAAGAGGTCCGAGCTCTTCTAGCCTTCTAGCTTAGTCTCTGAGGGGTTTTCAGGGCTCGCAGAGGAGCATCTGCAGGTTGGTCAGAACAAGTGCGGAGTTAGCAAACGGCAACACGTTGAAGAGACGATAAAAACACTCCAACTGTCTGATAGTCCATCATTTTTATTCCGTGAACGCCGCGGTAGCTTCCACCTCCATGTTGTCCTTGTCGTCTTCTTCGTCAGTGTTTTTTTTTTTTTTGAGCGTGTCGCAGAAGGTGCAGGTAGCAGATGCTAGCGTCACACCTGAGGGAATGCAAAACTAAAACGAGGAGGAGGTTATTTCCTGGAATGAATTCATGTTTCTTGGACTTTAATCAACGGCTGAAACACGGTAACAAGCAAACACTGGCCTCAGGCGGGATCATCGCCATTTTGTTTTCAATAATATCAATGCAATAAATACACAAATGAATGGATCTTTAAATAAATAGGTCTGATAATTAGTCATTTCTCTTCTTGCATCACATGGAGGCTTCCAACCATTCACCCTCTCGTTCACAGGTCCGGATAATGTAAGGTCTCCAAAGAACCGCCATCATGTTCGGACTGTCGGAGGAACCCCACGCCGACACGGGAAGGCCCCATGTGGGAATCTGACCAGGGACCTTCTGGCTGCGAGGCGGAAGCGCTAACCATCTGCAGCCTTCGCTGGTGAGTCGCGAGAAGGGGGGGGGGGAGTCACAGGTGGACGTGCAGGATGTTCTTGAAGACCCTCTTAAAGTTCCTGTTGCAGAGCGGGTAGATGAAGGGGTTGAGCGTGGAGTTCATGTAGCCCAGCCAGATGGTGAACATGTGCAGGTCGTGGCGAACGCACTCCCTGCAGAAGGCCATGACCATGAAGGCGATGAAGTAGGGGATCCAGCAGAGCAGGAAGGCGGCGATGATGAAGCCCAGCTGCTTGGCGGCCTTGTGCTCCTTGTGAATCCTCAGGCTCTTAATCCTCTGGCTAGACTGTTCGATGAACCTCTGCCACGTCTGCCTCAGGCTCACCTCGCCGGCCGGGTCGCCCCCGGCGCCACCCCGGCTCCAGGGTGGCTCGCCGTTGCACCTCTGCACGTCTGACACCTGGCCCGAGCCGCACACGCCGCCGACGGACGCTTCGCCGTGCTTTTTGCGGCGCTCCTCCAAGCAAATGTTGCGGCGCGCCGCGTTGGACCTTCTCTGCGACAGCCTCCTGGATTTGGGTTTCGCCGTCGGGGCGAGCGGCGACATCTGCGGGCACCGCGTGCCGATCTTCCTGTGAGACCTGCAGGGGGCGGCCTTAGTTGGCTCCACGTCCTCCAGGGAGCACGTCTGCTCCACCGTGCTCTGGTCCGACGGCGGACGCTTCCCGGACGCCGCTGCCGGCGGCTCGCACTCGCCGCAACTGGTGGGCGCGAGCCGCCCGTGAGCGTTCTCTCCGAAGGAGTCGGTGGGGTGGATGATCCGCTCCCGGTCCCTCAGATGTTGCCTCACCGCTATGTAGATGTGCGTGTAGAACCACACCATCAGCATGGAGGGCACGTAGAAGTTGCAGACGGCGGTTACCACCTTGAACCACGTGACGAAGCGGAAGTCGGTGTCGCACTTGTTCTCGTCCTCGGGTTTCAGGTCCACGTGGGTGAAGGACCTCCAGCCGAGGATGGGTATGATCCACATGAGCGACAGCAGCCACGCGCCGGTTATCATGGCGCTGGCTTTGCCGCGCGTTCGGTACTTCAGGTACCTGAGCGGCTGCCGGATGGAGCGGTAGCGGTCCAGGCAGAGGATGAAGAGGCTGAAGATGGAGGCCGTGCTGGCCACGTAGTCCATGATGAGCCAGAACTGACAGACGGCGCGGCCCAGCCTCCACTCGTCGTCCAGCAGATACACCAGGTTCAGCGGCATGACGGTGGCGCCCACGATCAGGTCGGCCAGCGACAGGCTGACGATGTAGAGGTTCCCCACCGTGTGCAGGCTCTTCTCCCGCCTCACGGCAAACAGCACCAGCAGGTTCATGGCCACGGTGAGCAGCGACAGCAGGCCCAGGAAGACCCCCAGCAGGGCGTCGTGGACGCGGTCGCCCGTCGGCAGGGTGGCGTTGGCGCCCGGCAGCTCGCCGTCATTGCCATAGTCGCTCGCGTTGAGGGTCCGGGGGGGGCCCTGGGACAGCAGCGGGGCCGCTTCCATCATGGTGCCAGGTCACATCATGGATCCCTCACCGCAGAAGATCCCAGAGGCCTGGCGGGGGAGGGGGGCGCGAGGCGCCGCCTCCTTCGAAGTCCATCTCCGACATCAGGAGCGACCAGGAGTACACTGAGGAACGGCGGGAGCTTCTTCATCCCACGCCCACCTGCTGGAGGGGACCGAAACAGGTCTCACACACACACACACACTTATAACTGCTATCGATGGCGGCACTGCGGTATGATGCATGCCTTGCTCAAGGGCACAGGCGGCGAATCAAGCATACACACAGCAGGGTGGAACACACACACACACACACTTGCTAACAAGCTACTGCTGTTGAACCGTCCTGATGATCCTTGTCCCCCATCACCACTTTCTGTTTGGGTCTGCGTCTCTCCGCTGTCTCACTTATTGATCGTGTGAGAGGAAGTAAACTCGCCTGTTGCCATGGCGAGGCCCGGCCCCGTCGTGTTCGACCCCCCAAAACAGCGTGGGGCCCCAGGAGACACTATTTGTCTCCTTCACACAAAAGAAATAAATGAAATTTGGATTATTATCATTCTAAAGTTGAGCTGATTGGAATCCAGAACTTCCTCCATCTGTAGTGAAGAACCAGGGATGGAGATACTAGAAAGGGGAGGCAGCAACTACAAGCGCCTCTCTGTGAGTGTGTGTCTGTGTCATCTTACTCAACGATGACACACACACACACACACACACACACACACTCTCAGGAGGAGGCAGAAGAAAGCCTCCGGTACTGTCCACGGCGGAGACGTGACGTGGGAGAACCGGACGGCTACTGACATCCATAGTTGAGTCATTCTGCGGTGTGAATGCGTGGACACGCGGGCGGGTGTCAGCAGCTGCGGGACAGCGGCGGGACTACTTTCTGGCGCGTCAGCGGAAGGAGACGCGCCAATTAACGGATAACTGGCTTTTAACCATTATAATAACACCCGAACTAATCGATGGCTGTATCGATCACCCTCCTCCTGCTCCTCCTGCTCCTCCCAGAGATGTTTCGGGGAGGAGAGCAACAGGTGTTGAACGGAGAGGGAACCCGCGGGAAAGTGCGACTGAAACATTTTTTGTAAAGTTTCGTTTTTTTGAACTGCGTCGGAGACATACACACTCACACACACTCACACTCGTACATGCACACGCACACGCACACGCGCACACTTGGAGAGCATCCTACCTGCCTGCGTCCCGTCTCCTTCCGCCGCCTGGAGCTCTGAGTCCAGGGGGATCTCAGGGAGCGCGACCGAACACAAAGTGCTCCTCCTCCTCCTCTACTTCACCCACCCCACCACCATCCCTGCGTGGACGCGCACACTTCGACGTGCACAGCTGCAGTCAGAACAAAAACGGTCCACCTCCTTTTGCAGGAGTGAGAGTTCTGCAGGGGGGGTGGGGGTGGCATTTACGCGTGCATCCGGGACGTGCGTGCGTGCGTGCGTGCGTGTGTGCGTGTGTGTGTGTGTGTGTGTGTTTGGGGGAGGCACCTGTTGAACTAGTTTGAACCTTCATCAAGACTGAAGGCACAGAGAGATTGGATCACAATATGGGCTGCTGAGGGCTGAGCTCCACTCAAGTGTGTGTGTGTGTGTGTGTGTGTGTGTGTGTGTGTGTGTGTGTGTGTGTGTGTGTGTGTGTGTTGCTTTCAAAAGGCAACTGCTCTTCTGTGGAGTCCAGGCAGCATCTTGTCCCGCAAAAGGAGCCTGGAGTTGATGTTCTAGAATGAACCCCTGACCCTGCGACCCCCTGATCCCCCCGAGGAGGAAGCTGACAAACTTGCACTGCTTCCGGTTCCTCTGCAGGAATGTGAACTGGGAAATGGAGTGGAGGCTCTGGATGGATGGATGGATGGATGGATGGATGGATGGATGGATGGATAGATGGATGGATGGATGGATGGACGAGGCCACCATCCTCCTGCTGCCTCTCCCGGTGGCAGTTGCAAGGCGTTTGTTGTTGTTTTTCTTTCAAACCAACAACCGCAAGTCGATAAATACGACCTCCACTTTTCTGAAAACTTAGGGTCTAGGGAAAGTGCTTCCATGTTACCATGGCGACCGGTGAGCGGACGACAGCGGTGGCAGCAGTGGGGACGGCGAATGAGTGGGCGGATGCAGAACACCAGGGCACTGGGTTCAGCCTGGACCTCAGCTTTGTCTCTATGACGGTGTTTTTCTTCTTCTTCTTCTGAGGAGGAGGACTTCCTCTCACCAATGGGAATAATCGATTCTGACGTTTTCAAAGGAAGCGCTCCGAAACGCAGGCGTACACTTGACCACAGCGGACTGCTGAGCCCTCCGGGACCCTCCGGAGACGACGTCACCATAGTGATCGGGTCGATCGATCGGTTCCGCCAGTAATCACAGGTTGGATGTGCCCAGGATTGCAAAGTTGTGGGTGTGTTGTCACCGTTACCCTCTAGTCTTGGGGAGGTCACGGGATCACGAGGTCACGGGGTCAAACCCGGAGGTTGTGCAACAGGCGCTAACTGCCGGAAACAACGGACAAGAATGTGACCTGAGATAAGATCTGAAAACACTGCTGGGCCGGGTTCAAGTCTGACGTTTGGTGGGCGGCGGTTGCGGGTTTATTGCTGCAGCGCGGTAAGCATCATCACATGCGGTATACGTGTGTGACCCCTCTCTGACCCCTCACTTTCTCACTGAAGGAACTTTGAGCAGTTCCTAGAACCTTTACATGAACTTGTCTGCTTTCTTGGTACATTGAAACAGCAGGCGACTAGAGTCCATGGACTTTCAGCTCCTGGAACCATCTAAGCTCCTGCATCGAGGCAGGATCTTTTTTACAGTTTCATAGGAACCCATGTGACGTTGGTGACTGGTGAAAATCAAATGTCCGTTAGCAGATACTTCTTCAGAACAGACCAGAAACCTATGGTGGTCACGGGTCAGATGTTTTCTTGGGACAAAATAGAATGACGAAGAGGTCCGAGTTCTTCTGGTCTGCTGAGCAGACGTGATCCCTGGAGGAGTGGTTTTAAGGGCTCGCAGAGGAACGTCTACATGTTGACCTGAAATAGTTCGAAGTTAGCTAACGGCTAACAGGGTTTATCACATGGAGGAACAGTGCAGGGATTAGATGAGAACACCTCAACCATCTGATAGCCCATGGTTATTATTCCATGAATGCTGTGGTAGCTTCCACCTTCATGGTGTCCATGTCCTCTTCCTCGTCTTTGCTTTGAGTGTGGAGCTTAAGGCGCACGTAGCAGATGTTAGCATCACAGCAGTCCGTACCATGGTCCTCCTCTGCCCGTAGGAATGCGAAACTAACCATGACCCTGGAGGAGGAGCCCACTTCCTGGAGCCAAATATGAGTTTCGAACTTTTTTGTCCGTTGCTGTTCATCGACATCGACTTTGGACTCGTTTGGACGAAAAGCATCGTCGACTGTAATAAAAGTCTTGAACCGTGAATGCTAACACTGATGTCAGACGCTCATGATTGACAGCTGGCGGTGGGCGGGCCTTTAGACGAAACAGGAAGTGTCGGCTATTCAGGGCGTCTTCCGCCGACCCACCACGTTTGAATCGGCCCTTCGTGACAACTTGACCGGGAACGGCCTCGGACAAAACAGCCGGGGGGTGGAAAGGCGACGAAAAGAAAGACAGGAAGGAAGCGGAGAGAGTGATGAAGGGGCAAGATAGAAGGAGGAAAGACCCGGAGGAAGTTTTCAACATAGGAAAGGAAGAATAAGACGAGGGGGAGGACGAGGGGTGGCGGATGGGGGCGGAGCTTCACGCCTTCCTTCCTCCATTGGTCGGAATCTGAAAGACGCCGACCGACATGTGAGCTACATGTCGCCATGGTGATTAAAAGTGACAGACCGTGATGTCACTGAGGCGCCGTGACAAGGATTTCTATTTATGATCCACAGTTGTGTGTGCTAATCATATTTGTGTGTGTGTATGTGTTTGTCCACATGTGTGCATAAACATTGTAGAGGTTGATTGTTATAGTGTGTGTGTGTGTGTGTGTGTGTGTGTGTGTGTGTGTGTGTGTCCATGCATTTAAATGACCAGTAAGGAAATCAGTGTAATTGCGTGTGTGTGTGTGTGTGTGTGTGTCTCAATATATGTGCATTACCATTGTGGAAATTAGTGTAATCCTGGGTGTGTCTGCATATGTACATAACCATTGTGGAGATTGATTGTTATTGTGTGTCAATGTGTATGTGTGTGTCCATGCATGCAAGTGACCAGTTTGGAAATTAGTGTAATTGTATGTGTCTTTGTTTATCGGTGTGTGTGTGTGTGTGTGTCCATGTATATACATTACCAT
>NC_141290.1:9075000-9190000 GCF_037954325.1 Fistularia commersonii
GTCACCCATCTGTTTCTAATGAAGAATAATGCACTGCATTGGACACAGACAAAAGCTTTGGGCCCCCTTCACACACACACACACACACACACAAACACACACATGCATGCGTGCACACACAAACACACATGCACGAAACATGCATACATATTGATGCACACACACCTATTGCATATGGCAGCGACTGCACACAGAGAGACCCTGCAGGCCCCATTAACAGTTTCTGAGCTATAGTAGCTCAGCCTCGCAGAACACTCCCCCCCCCCCCCCCCACACACACACACACATACACACACACATGCACACACACACAGTGCACATCCACACTCGGGCTGAGTGGCCTCATTGTTTCACATTTACACATTTCCCTATCTGTTATGTCAGTCGTCCCTCCCTGCCTGCAGCTATGTGCGTGTGTGTGTGTGTGTGTGTGTGTGTGTTTGTGTGTGTGTGTTTACACAAAAGCAGCCAAAAAAAGAACGTCGACGGCTCGTGGAGAAACGGCGAGAAACTCGCAGGCGTGACCGCAGGTACGCCAGGATCAGCAGCGCCTTCATCTTCCTCATTCCACACACCGAGCAGCCAGCGGCGCCAGCTGCCGCCGGCGACCCCCCCGACCCCCCCGACCCCTCCGAGAACTCTCTCCTGGTGTGAAGGAGGTCCAGGAAGCATCTTCAGCGTCTGCTTGCTGCACTCGGAGGGGGCTGGAGAGGGCGAGGGCGTTGGACAGTGACGGCAGACAGCTGAGCGAACCGTCACCACCGTGATGCTTTTTCACGTCTTTCGCTAGATGGCGTCTGGAAATGAGATTGGCGGCGGGCGGACGGGTGACAGCGGCGATGATGATCAAATCACGACGACCGACCTTCGCGTCTCCCGGGACTCCCGGCGGCAGGTGAATAATCCGACCCCCCCGACGGACCTCCCTTTTGGATTTGGGCTCATGCAGTTTCATATTCGGGATCACTTGGAGGCTCCGCCTACCAATTATTGGCCGATTTAACACGGCCCCCCCCCCCATCCTGTAAAGGTCACGGCCTCTCTCTCCGGCGAGGCATGGGACTTTTTTTTTTCCGGGCGAGGCGAGGGATGTTATTTTGAGAAATCAAAAATTGAAAATGTGAGAGTTTCAGCGGACAAAAACAGCAAAACGCACAGCTGACGGACGACGCCATTTGCCCTCTTTATGCGAAAATGGAACGGTCCAGGTGCGACGCCGGCGTCAGACCCCCCCCTCCCCGTGGGGCAGACGGGCCGCAGCTCTGCTACGGACGGCGAAAGACACACACACACAACATACGACACACACACACACACACACAACATACGACACACACACACACACGCAACCATCTGCAGAGATCTTTATTATTCCGTTCTTCATTCGCCCCTTGCCGTCGTCCCCGAGTTGCAGTCACAAAGAGAAAAATACGGTATAAACCACCAGCACTTTGTCCTGTGACACGCGAGTGCGTGCACCCTTGCATGTGCACGCTCACAAACACACGCGTGTGAAATACAAACGCAATGATTATAGGGTTTTAAGAACCAATGACCTTCAGCGCATGTTTTTTCTTTCTCTTTTCCCCCCCGTCACACAAAATCTGAGCATCCTGGGGCTGAGGGGGGGATGGGGGGGGAGAGAGAGAGAGAGAGAGAGAGAGAGAGAGAGAGAGAGAGAGAGAGAGAGGGAGAAAGATAGAGAGAAAGAGAAAGAGAGAGAGAGAGAGGAGGAGGAGGGGGAGTTATCTGTGCAATTCCAAGCCCTGTCCATCATGTGGCAGTGTGCAGCTTCTCTGCTGTCACAATGGAGCAGAGCCAGTCAAAGTCTAATCCCTCTCTCTCCACACACACACACACACACACACACACACACACACACACACACACACACACACACACACACACACACACAGATATGTCTGGTCTTTATCTCTATGTGCAGCTTGAAGCTTACAGCGCCCCCCCCCTCCTCTCCCCACACACACACACACACACACATTCTCCTGCTCCTCTCTCTTTGAAGCCTCTGTGGAAACACAGGAGCAGCTAATGGAGGAAGAGGAGAAGAAGGAGGACGAGGACGCTTCTTCTCGTCATTTATGCCAATTCATTGCAGCAGCGGTGGAAAAGGTGTGAACGCCCGGAGACGGCCTTGGAGGAGGACGCGGAGCCGGACCTCCTCACCTGGAACCGAAGAAGGTGAGGAGACGTCTGTCCAGCCCATCTGGAAACACATGAAGAAACCAAAATGGCCCAGGAATGGGAATTTAAAGAGTCACATGACCCCCCCTCCTTCACTTCCATCATCCATCCATTTTCACACACACACACAGCGAGCGGGATGAATGGGAGAGCAAATAAATGAATGTTTGTTGGGTCTTTGCTTTTCCTACACACACACACACACACAGGCTGGTTGTTGTGGTCCTGTCGCAGCAGGAGATCAGCCGTCCTCCTCGCTGTCCAATCAGATTCCTCCTCATCCGGTGCCATGACACTTTGATTCATCGCCCATGGGGACGATTATTAGCCCTCGCCCTGACAGCGGGGGGGGGGCTTTTTCTTTCAAATACCGTCCCTCACCATGGCCGTGAGGAGGAGGAAGGATCATCATGACGAGGGCATGAGAACATCGAGGATGGCAGAGAGCAGGTCTGGCGTTTTCGGGCCTTCGTCGTCGTGACGCCGAGGAGACCATTTTCGTGCGCTGGCCATTTTCAAAAAGGGAAAAAAGTTTGACAGAAGCTCGTGGCGTTCTTCTCCGCTGGGATGATCCCTTCTGGGGCTGCCACAGCCAATCAGCTGCCTCCAATTAACTCACAGCCAATCATCCGTCTCCCCCTAACCCACAACAGAACATCACTTATTTGTGACCCACAGCCAATCATCTGCTTCCAATTAACCGACAGCCAATCAACTAACTTGTCTTCTCTCCCTCCATCCATAAACCTCCTCTCTCGTCCTCCTGCCTGGCAGCTCCAACCTCAGCATCCTTCTACCCAGATCCTCTCCATCCCTCCACTGTCCATGTCCAAACCATCTCAGTTTGACTTTATCTCCTGAACATCTAGCACGTGCTGTCCCTCTGATCCTCCCCATCCTCCTCGCTCCCAAAGAAGAACCGCCACACCTTCATCTCTGCTTCCAGAAGCCTTCAGAGGTAACCTCTCACCAGGTGGGGGTGATAGCGTCCAGACAAAAGGGGGGGGGGGTCAAAGGTCACCAGGAACCTGCTAGGAGCCAGCCTACGACCCGCTGTCTTCTACAGTAAATAATGGCGGCCTATCTGGAGATGGTAAGAATGACGCCGTGGCTGCTGACCTACATCCAGGGTGGTAAACCATTAATCATACGTCGGACAAGGGGGGGGGGGGACCTCCATTCAGGAGAAGCACTGAGAGACCCCACCCTCCCCCACCCCATAAGCATCTTGGAAACACATTGCTAAACGCCGGGCTCATTGAAGGTAACATCAGCATGATGGCGTGTGTTTGTGTGTATATGTGTGTGTGTGTGTGTGGCCCGCTCGCTGGCCCCTTCAATACACAAAGGACTTTTTTTTCCCCTTCCTGTTTGAAAGTGACAGATTAATTGCTGGTTTCTTCTCAGCTGTGAATTCACCAGAGTATTTTTACCCCCCTCCCCCCATGACTGAGGGCGAATGGTGGGGGGGGAATGGAGGTCAAAGTTGCACATTGGTGCGAGTTGGATGGGGAAGGCGTGGGTGTAAGCTATGCCGAGAATGAGCGTGAGGTGCAGACCGGTGAGGCAGGGGGCGGCGGTGCCTCACCTCCCCTTCGGGGGAACGCAGGCTAATTGAGAATAAGAAGCCGTTGCCATCGACAACACCAAGAACGGGAAGTGGTCTTGTTGGTTTGTGCGCCACAGCCTCTGGGAGGAGGTGTGGCATTGTTTTTTCGGGAGCGGCGCCAACCACGGTGAAGGAAGAGGGGGTTGAAAAGCGCAGCGTGGATGTCATTACGGTTTGGTTTCACCCAACAGCAGGGAGCCGTAATGTCGTCCCCACCCCCTGTTTCAGGCGACTGAACCTCCTCGTCCCATTAGCCCCGTGGATATTTATCATCAGCGGATAAACAAACACGGGAGCCACCCGGCCTCGTTATCTTCTCCGGCTGGAGCTGATGGATGCCCGGGTCTACCTTCTTCGCCCGCTGCCGGCGATGACCCCTCCCCCCCCGGCGCCGCTTTCCTCACGTACCGGTGCTAAAATGCTTCCCCGGAGCTTGGTTTCAGGGGGGAGTCTATGCATCTCCAGGTCCTGATAGAACCATCCAGGATCTGCTCACCTCCCAGTCGCTGGAGCCAAGGACGGGAGGCGGGGCTTCATCCGGACCTGTCGGCTGTCAATCACAGACATCCAGTCATTCACCTTCTTGTTCACACCTGCGGACGATTTAGAGTTTTCAGTGAACCTGATGACCTTTTTTTTTTTGGCTGTGAGGAGGAGGACACTGAACCCGGGGAGAACCCAGCTAGGAGAGCCTGGGGACTCCACACAGAGAGACCCCAGGCAGAAGAACCTGCAAGGTGATGGGGAGCTCCGTATCCATCCATGGTTCCAGAGTGAAGAATTCTGGAGTGAGATGTTCTGTCTGTAGCAGAACTTCTCCTGAGGCCTGTTCCTCTGACACTGAGAGCTTCCATGTGGACAGCGGGAGTTTGTTTCCGCGGCTGGAGGCCTTCAGAGATCAAACAGAAATGCCGGGAGGAAGACATCGATCAAATGGTGAGTTTATAGCCCCTCCAGGACGTTTGTTGAAACAGATCTGAAGGTGATTGAGTGAGAGAACCCCAGATCTTGCGGAAAGCTAGAAGCGGGGGGTCAGCGCTGCGTTGAACCTGAACGCATCTGTGTTAGGTTTGGACTCGGAGGTTGGCCGAACATGACCAGATGCGTTCCAGGTCCATGTGATTCCTACGGGAAACGCTAACCAGATGTTTTTTGTTCTGTGATAGAACCCAAGCGTCTCTGTACAGGGAGTTCCTCCGAAGGATCTCCCAGCTCTGAGGCCTCGGGCTACCAGTCCGTTCCCGCACCAACGTTGGATGGAGGCTAGCAACCCCGCTATTAACTGTGGCTATTTGCATCAGATTTGGCAAAGGTTGCTGGCTTGTTCTCCTCATCGTAAAAACTGAAACGCCTTCCAGATGGAAGGAAACACCACAGATACTATAGTTCACATGCCAGGCCAGAAGGTGGCACTGTGATTTTGAGATCAACTGGAGACTTCCTGTCTGGCGCCAACAACATACCTGGGTATTTTAGCCAGTGTAAACACAGGCAATGGCAAGCAGGAGCGACAATGAGATGGACATACCGCTTGGAATGATCCTAAACTACAAGGTAGGAGCAGTGAATCCACACTTTGACTCTATCACAGAGTGAGGAGCACGAACAGAGCTCCAGCATCCGCTGTTGTTGTCATGGTCAACCCAACTGCGAGTGGCAATCCAGTATTCGTGCAGACCGACAATGAGGTGGAGTTACTTCTCGGAGAGACCTTGAACTATAAGGAGGGTAAATTCCAAGAGAAAGTAGCCTGCGAATCATGCCAGTCCAAGTACTCTTAAATACTCTAGAGTACTCCGGAGTCCGCCATTGATCTTATGGTCTACCCACTTGTGAGAGGTGACTGACTGCAACCGTGGAACACCTGCCTTTTGCTGAAGTGTTGTCTTTTCCTTGTCTCCATGGAGATGGAGTCCGATCAAGTCTTTTGACACCAGGGCACCGTTTTCAGGCGCTGCAAATGCCATTCATGTGCAGATGGAAACATTAACGTGGCCTTACATTCCTGTGCATGGACTTGTGAGTCCACATGACAGGAGATCAGCCAATCGGGAGCAGATGGACATTGACGCTGGTCCAGTGTATGCAGTGTAGACCTTTCCGGAAGAATCACGAGGCGATTGATTGATCGTAGTAATCAACTCTAATCTGTTTCCGCGGTTTGGGTCGGGTTCAAGCGCCGACCCGGGTTATGGTTCCCCCCTTTTTCGCCCCCAAAATGAATCGTGTTCCTGAAGTGCTGAGCACCCAGGAAAACTCACTCGAGATGGGACGACGACATTGGCGGGAAGAGATACGGATAATGATACCGCTTCAAAATGGAGAACACAAGCTTCCCGGCTCTCAGTTGGGGGACGGGGGAGGAGGAGGAGGAGGAGGAGAGGGGAAGGAGGAAGAGCTGGAGGGTGTAATTGGAATTGGCAAGACAGGCAGCTGGGTTCCTTTCAAACCCCTGCAGACTCCATCAAAAAATATCACCCAGGAAAAAAGGCGGCAGACCAGCCGAGACAGAGGAGCCGCGCTGAAAGGAATCCTGGAAAATAAAGATTTTAGACGTTCGTGTTGACGTTGTTTTCCGAAGCTTTTAAATTTAGAACCTTCGACGAAGAGCTCAGAGAGCTTAATTTGACCGGAGCTTTGACTTGCGACGGGGGACGGCACCTTTTTTCGGTTGCCCCTCTGAGCTGCGCCCGTTTCGGCGCATGATTTGAGTTGACAGAGTGTTAAGCCCTTGCTCGTGGAGCTGCTCTCAGGTATCAGGAGTCACCTCGGATCCGATGAAGGGGATTTATAAAGGGAAACGGACACTTCCTGACTACAGACCACTTAGCCGATAGCGCCCGCGCGGCACGTGGAGCCGCAATCGCAACATTATAAGGACGAAGGAGCCAGAACTCGCATGTGTCTCGTCAAAACATTATCCCTTTTGTTCCTCTCACGGTCTCTTGGTGCCTAAAGAAGAGATCTTCTGCCCATCTGGTCCGGTTGTGGTTTGCGGAACGCATAAATGTCCCGTGGGCAGGGTGGGTGGGGTGGGGGGTGGGAAGGGGTTCTTGGGTTCTACAAGTATGTCATCGTGCCCCTCGTGGGCAGACAGTGATTCCGTGGCCTTCGTGTTCTTGAGCGGGGTCTCGAGGCGCCGCCGGAGGTCGCCCTGCGCCGGAACCTTGGGATGGCCTCATGAGTCAGAGGCCGGGGAACAGTTTGGGGTGATTCACAGGGGCTCCTCTGGGTTCTCGTACGATACAAAGGAGCGTGAGCCGGAAAGATGCTCGCACATCTTCCGTGGCACCATTGCAACGGACAAGAACAGTGACGACAAACTAAAAGTGAAGTCTCACGCTATCGGTAGCTTCCGGCTGACTCGATGACGCTTGAATCTGGTTCTGCGCCCGGAGGTCCTCCTCGCAGCATTGGGGGAGCGTTTGTTCTGGTACTGATCGTGGCGCCTGGAAGGATTCTGTTTGGTTTACAGTTGATCTCAGTGCTGCCGACTCCACCGGAACCGCTTCCGTTATAAGGAGAGCGACTCTCATCCCGCTGAGATGTTCTATTTACTTTCCCCGTTCGTTCCAACGATCTGGTTAGAACTTCAAACACTGCCGCTTTCGGATAAACACGGGGCCGAAAGAGAGACGAAGATGTGACGGGGCAAGTGCTGAGTAACTTATCCTGAAACAGAAGGGAAGAAAGGAAGGAAATAAAAATAGGATGCTCCGCCGTCCACCCGGGGCTAGAAGTGACCAGACCGATTCAGAGTGTGAGACTTGATAAGGATCCGGGGCACAACAGCCCCCCTCCACCCCAACACACACATCGTACGGCTTCTGAGCCTCTTTGGAAATAGTTACGTGAGTCAGCAGCAGCAGATCTCATATATATATATATCTCATTTGTATATATATATAGCACTATGTATATATGTATATATACATATATATATATATGTATATATACGTGTGTGTGTGTGTGTATATACAGAGTGTATTCAAGACCTGGAGGTCATCCGTCATCCATTGCGTGACCTTTCCGTGCGTGCAGTGTGTTTTCCATTGTGCACAACTACAGTCTACATGGCTACATTGTGTGTGTGTGTGTGTGTGTGTGTGTGTGTGGGTGGGTTTGGCATCATCGCCAAATCTGCGCCATCTATGTAACATGGGGGTTCATGGAACAACTGTGTAAAGGTAGTTCCTCTGCTGTGTTCCTTGAAAATAAAAGAAGAAGACCCCACCCGTTTGGGACGGACTTTTACCTTTGCGTCATCAGAGCAAAACATTTTTCGGACATGTCGGTCATTTTTGCGAGGCGGAAAAGAGGAAGTAGGCACGACAGCGGGCGGTTGTACCGGCTGTGCCCAGAGGTGACATCTTAGCATATTGTGCGGGCGCGGCGCTGGCCGAGCGTCCTCAGATTTGAAGACGTGGACTAAAAATATACTTTTGCCGCAGACCCGGGCTCCGCCGAGCGGGGGGAGAGCTACTGTGATTCACACGTTCTTCCGCTGACGCCATTAGCCTCGACTGCCGCCGAGCTCCGGACTGATTAGCTTCTCGCCAGCGCCGGATCCGACCCATAAGTCATTCCTTGAGAAAACTTTTAATTCAATTTAGATGGAGGCGCTGATATAAGGGAGGGGTCCACGGGGAGGACGGCGTCCAGCTAACTCGTGACTCACCAGTTTTTCATCATTATCGTCCCGAGCGTCCGGCCTGATCGGCAGGGGCAAAAGTGACAAACCCTTTCCTGCAGGATCCAAACTCCGGTGGTTTCCCGATCACCGGCGGTCCATCACGTAAAACAGCGGCACCGATTGAATTGTAGCGTGAGATCATGAGAAGGAGCATCCTCGTGCTCGTGTGGAGCCCCGAGAGGTCACCCCTGCTGACGCCAGGATGGCGTCCGCCCACCGCCTGTCAGGACCTAATTTGGGTTTAATTGTCAATCTTGCAACAATCTAGTGGAAATATGGGATCGTGACCCGGCCCGTCGCTGCTCATTGGACCGCATCTGCGGACTGAGGATGACAAAGGTCTTGTTTTGCATCGTTGGAAAAGAGGGACGGAAAATAAAGCAATCTGTAGAAATGTACCACATCGTGACATCGACTGATATGAATCCTCTGTCGGAGATGCGTTTCCCGTCCATTGCATCGATGACTGCTAGCCCATTTTTTTTTTCTCCCTCCCCTCCCTTCATTCCCACATTTAGGTCGTCGGAGGATCTGGGGGCTTTGCAGCCCCCGGAAAACCCTTTGAAATGGAGGAAATGGCTTATGTCAGCTAACAATCCCACCAAACTCGCTTGGCGTCCCGTGGATTAGAGGAGAGGCGCATCCTCTCTGGGCGAGTGTTGAGCGGCGTCTGCGCGGTGCGAGGATCTCATATCGAATATCACCTCGGTTGTGGGGGTGGATGGGGCGTCGGCAGGGAAATGCGTCGCCGTTGTGCGACTTTTGTGCCTGCAATTGCCTTCGAATGTATCTCTTTCTTTCTTGCTCCATCTGCAAGCCTGACAGTGCGGTCGTTCGCTAGCTCCGGTTTGTTTCCCGGCTGCAGTAACAGTGGAATAATGGGAGTATAATCTAGCACTGGAGAACCCTAATCCAGCCAAATACTGCAGCACCCTCAGAGATGTTGAGTATTTGTTCCTTTGAGCATGCTTGAACCAAAAGGGGGGGAGGACATGACTCAGGAAATGAAGGCAATGTGCTGTACTGATTAGCGATTGGCTAACACTATGGGTCTATCTGAGGGGACTGAACTCACCAGGACCCGACGAGATCCTTCATGGAAGGAAATGGCCGTACCAAAGAAAGAAACGGAACCCAGAAGAGATGGGTCTCAGTCATCCTGGTCGTAGCTGATCCTTGTCAAATCTTGTCTTGGCAATTGGACTTCATTTCTTCTCTTGAAGACTTGGTGAGCGAGAATTCCACGCCGTACAGTAGAACCGAAAAAGAGTCTTGGATGAGAGGCGAAATGTCTTTCAGGGGAAGAAATCAAGTCCAATTGACACAACAGGGGCTGAATAAGGGGGTCAAGTTGAGTCCAGGAAAACTTCACAAACGGGCCCAGATACCTCCAGCCCACTTCTCCGGTTTCCCCGCCTACTCCCGCCGTCGAGACTGTGAAGGAAAACAATCTACACAGGGAGCTAAACCCTCACATAACCGGGGGGGGGGGGGGGGGGTGACACCTGTCAATCAACCGTCACGCAAATCTGTTCAGGATTCACTTCTTCAGGCATACTTTCAGCAAATGTTGTTTGGTAGTCTTGCCTTCCTGCTGTGGGGGCGCAGGGCGGGGGTCCGCACTGCGATTAGAAGCTGACTCAGAGTCAATCATCCGTCCAGGCCGGTTACGTTTGGATCCAGTTTCCCGACACGGGCTGCTCGGGATTACTTTGGGTTGAGTTTTGTTGCTGACAGGTGTGAGATTAGGTGGGGATTATTTCCAACAAAGCAGTGCGAGGTGAATGAATATTAGGGCTTTGTAGTCGGAAGCATGGATCTCTGGCGGGCGCCGGCAGACTCTCTGCGGGGCGGCCCGGGCGGGGATTCGAAGCTCGGGGAACATCCAGACTAGAGGAAGTGATCACAAAGAAGTTGTCTGTCAGAGAGGACGGCCTCTGGGGGAGGTTTCAGTCTGGCCCACCGCAGATGCTGAACTCCTGGATAAACACACATACGCGCCAAAAACTACGGGACACACAGCGGATACCAGAAATGGACACACATCATCCCAAACTGCTGCTACTTCATGACAAACGGTCACTCCACGTTCATTCATTCATTCTCTACACCGCCTGGGCGACAAGCGGAGTTGCCCCTGTATCCACCGCAGGACCACTTGGTGAACTTGCCGAGACATACAACTTCAAATGTTCAAATGTCCTATGGAGACATCCAACGGTTCACTCTTTCATTTTCTCTTCTGGACAATTCAGGGTCTCCACTGACTTGGAGTGTGGGAGGAACCTGGAGGAAACCCACGAAGACACAGGGAGAACATGCAGACAGAATCCAACCGGGGACCTTCTTGCTGCGACGCCGAAGCGCAAACCACTGCCAGATATTTACCCCCTCGATATCTTCATGCCCTGTTTTTGTTTTTTCGCATCGTTGTCGCAGGTCGACCGACTCTCGGGATCCGTCCCGCCCATCCAGCTTCTGATGAGCAGAAACACCGAGGACTTTGCTCGAACGGTTCAATCCGAGGTATCTGGAGGTACAGTCGGTACATTGTGTGTCACTTTGTCTGTAAACACTTGACGCCGCGCCCCAGTGAGCCGGCAACTCCAGACGGGGAGGAGAGACAAAGGACTTGGAGCGGCGAGGGTCTTTGACCAGATGGTCTCTGGTGGCAACAAAGACGGCCTCTCTGTATTCATGAAGTGCAGCCGGGCTTCCTCCTTCAGCAGATACGGCTGCAGAGGAAGAGGAACAACCATGAGGAGAAGAAGGCGGCATTGTGATGCAGACCGGCGCGGCATAAAGGCATCATGGATCATCAGTTCCCAACGCCGCTGGGCTGTGGGCTTTTCTCCTAGCGCCACTCAGGGCATTCACTAACTTTATGAAAGGGGCCATGGATTAATTCCCGCAGCCCCCCTGGTGCCCGCTGCACTATGAAACGCACTAAATGGCGGAGACTGAATACGATCGGAGGTTTCCTTTCAAACGGTCGCGGCCGCCGGCTCCTCTGGAGTTATGCATGGGCTCGCAGAAAGCCTCGCAGGCCCTGACACAGTGACACAGAGATGATAAAAGATGGTTCGCTTGACTGGAGACCCGGACGATACGAAAGACCCGATGACCGACCCGAGGTCGGCTCGTCGGCAAGCAGAGTTTCACAATCGGGATTGAGACGTCGCGTTCGAAAGCGCTCGACAACGATGAAACTCTTCTCAGGCGCAAAGCAGTTGTAAATCCGGTTTTTCAACGAGAGCCGAGGAACCCTATAGGAACCGGGACTGATGTCAGTGACATGGGACTTTGCCAAATGTGCGCCGAAGAAACTGTCGTCGGCTGATTTCCATCCGATACTATAAGAACTAGTTGTGATAGAAAGCGAATAAATTACCAGTTGAGCTCATGAGATCGAATTCATCTAAACTAATCCCTAAAATTTGTGGAGTCGGGGGACGTCTTTGGCCGCTCCTTTCAGGGATCTCCACAGCCAATCATCTGCCTCCATGTATCCCTCTCCTTTCACTCCAACCAACTTCTTGTCCTCTTCCTCTCCATCCATAAACCCCCTCACCGGTCTTCCTCCAACCTCAGCATCCTTTCACCCAGATCTTCACCATCCCATGTCCAAACCATCTCAATGCGACTTTATCCCCAGAGCATCTAACATCTGCTGTCCGTCTGATGAACTCCTCCCTGATCCTCTCCATCCTCCTCGCTCCCAAAGAGGAACCTCCACATCTTCATCTCTGCTGCCTCCTGTCTTCTCTTCAGTGTCTCCAACCCAGACACCATCGGTGCCGTCACCGCCTATCGATGGCTGGAATGCAAAACCTCCTATCTGCAAATTTTTCGATTTTGGGTAATTGCATTGAATGGTGAGAAGTGGGATGGCTCCACATTTTCAGTCTATCTGCAAGATAATCCCACCCTTTCTTTTGACATAAATGTCACATGACAAAACTTCTATGTGCAGAATGAAGCAGAAAAAATTAGGAAAAAAAACACTTATCTGCATTGTCAGTGGTAAAAATACATGCTATGTATTTTCAAATTATAACATAGAAATATAGTCTGTGAACAATAGAATATTCTTGAATATCTTTAACAAAGACCATACTATAATCAAATGAAAAATTTTTTTCATTTCCTGAAAAAAGTGTTTTTTTCAGATAGGAGGTTTTGCATTCCAGCCATCGCTATGCTTTTTTAGGGCCCAGGTTGTTCACACACTTGTAAATAGTGTGTGAATACTATCATAGAGAAGATGGAGAAGCCTGCAAAACTGCCTGGATGTAATTGATTATCTTTCAAAGTAATGTGACAGTGGTGCCACCTGACGTGTGAAACCAGGGAAACATCATGTATGGACCGTTGTGGGGGTTTGTATGCTCTACTCAAGCACGGCCTGGTCATAAAACTTCAATTGAGAATCTAAAATGAGACCCAACTTCTCATCAGTCTCGGGGTCACTGTCTTCTTGAAGCCAACAGAAAGTTTTTTCCGCTGCCATCTAGAGAACGCGTCTACAACGGCGTCGTCTGCATTGCCAGCGCCTCACCTAGTCCGCCTTTCTGTTTGCATGCTCTCCCCGTGTCTGCATGGGGTTCCTCAGGGTTCCTCCCACTGTCCAAAAACACGCAGGGGGTTCAGTGGAGATCCTACATTGTCCAGATGTGTGATGAAGAAGGTAGAAGAAGGAAAAAACAGTTCCAGAGGAGACGGCAAGGTACATCCTTACGGTGAAGGACACCATCACCCTTTGAAATATGCACTTTAAACTGTTCCTATGCTAGAAAAGGATGAGTTTATTGGTCTGAGGGATCGTCTTTTTCATCCTTAACTGACCTGACATGTATTTCATCGATTCAGCCATTCATCGAAAAGCACGGTCATTTCTGACGCGTCTTCTCACTGTGAAATCAGAAAGAAAAAGAAATCAATCCGCCTGAGTAGCCCCAGAAATGCCTTTCAGAGGCAAAATTCAGACGAAAAGAAATCCGAGACCACGGCGTGCATTATTTTTGCAATAACCTTCACGACGAGTCACTGCCGAGACACGCCGCCTCTGCCGCCGTCGTGGTTACACTGTAAAATTGAATGTTGTGGAAAATCGAGTCACGCCTTGCGGTGTGACATTCAATTTAATTTAGGTTGTTTGGGAACACAGCGAGGTGGGTATATGCAGTGTGATATGTATTTATTTTTGTTTCTTAGGAGTCAAATGTCATTTGGGATACCCAATGCCCAAACAAGCCAGGCTGCGCTGCAAAGGGAGAGGGACATGCTTGTTGCCGCGTTTACCTCGTGGATGCAAACCGTGTTTGGTGGGATCTGTCACTCTCATCCGGCTGCCCGCCTCATATCACTCTGTATTTCTTAGACTTGCGTCCCGAAACGGTGCAAAAAAACACTGAATTTCTTCGGAAATGATGTTCCGCAGAAGGTGTGGACCGCACTTTTTTGAGATGATTGACACGAACCCAACATTCCCCCCAAGCAACAAACCTTTTACCGCAGCAGAAACAGATCCCTGCTCACTCGCTGCAGCCTTCTGCCTCGACCAGAGAAAGAAAGAGCGAATAGGACAGGGAGATAGAAAGCAAGAGTGCGATAGAGACAGAAAGGGTATGAGGAATTGGGAGCGACACGGAAAAATGATCTCTTGCTAATAACGGTACAGCTAATGCTAATGCTAATGACAGTAGCACTAACAGTTCCAAGACAAACAAATATAGGATGTCAAAAGCGACCCGTGTTTTGCTTGATTTGTCACAGAACATCATCGTCACTGTGGAACGACCACACAAGCTGTTTTTACTGAATTTTTCCTCCAAATTCTAATGAATTAGCCTCAAGGGGAGAAGCTGCCCTCCGCCTGCGACCCCGTCGTCCCCGCTGGAGGACCAAGAAGAGTCTGGAGACCGACTTGCGGTCCCGGCGAAGCGCCTCGGTCAAGGGCGCCACAAAGAAACAAACATGGGGGGGGGGGTTGACAACGGGAGCATGAAACATTTCCATTTGTTCCATCCGAATTACAATGCAGTTAAAACAAATGAAGAGCGCAATCTATCCTTACTGTGTCAGGCAATATTACCTCTCAGGACCGGACCTTCCATAAAAACGGCCTTGTATTTATAGTTCCTATTGTGGGAAAGTCTAGTATTTTGTACATTGTGCAACGTTAATAAGATTTCCCTCTTCCGGGGCCCTGCGATTTATTCCTTGTGACACATGCTATCTTCAGGCACTCGGCTGCTTTACATTGGGAATCAGATGAATTCATATTCATTTCTCTCTGGCTGCACCAACGCCGGAGACACAGTCCTGAATACGAGGCAGAGCAGGAACACACACACACACACACACACAACGGATGACAAATTCCCATCTGGCAAAGGACGCAACGAGCAAAACATTTCAGCCTTTTCAGATATTCAATTGTAAATGTGTCTTGAGTAGGTTAACATCTGGCCAGTTATAAGGGAAGCTATGACAAAATAGTACGATAAGGTTTATTAGTCCACCAATGTGAAATTGCCAGTTACGATTAAAATTAAACATCAGGTTACATCAGACAAATATTATTATTATATGTGGGAGTTATTACAAATGTAAGGTCAATAAGGGTACATTGAAAGGATTTGTGATAATCAGGTACACTTCTGCCATCTGCATGATTTTAAAATCTATAATTTTTTTTTTTTTTTTTTTTTTTTTTTTTTATATTTCATGGGTCCATGAAGATTTAAAATATTTTTAAACTGAAGGACTATGTCCCAGCATGCTCTCATCACGTCCGTATCTGTCATCAATTAATTTTGTTCATTTGATGGGGGGGTTATCCTTAAATAGCTGACAGTTATTTTTGTACTTATTTATGTATGCATGTATGTATTTATTTGTTTATAATTCACAACCGTATAACGGCTGTGAAGCGCCCGTAAATCAGTTCCTACTTCCGCCGACTTCTCCTGCGCACCTGTCCATTTCCGGACAACGGACCGGAAGCGGTAGCATCCTAAACCGGAAGAGGTTGTCATTTTACTGTGACACCATCAGTGGGCGGTGGCGCAACTCGGAAGCGGTGAGTTTGCTATGCAAAAATTGTTTGCTATGCTCCTCCCTCTCGTCGTTAGTTTGAATATTTCGTCGATGTATAGATTTATGTTTGGTTATGATCGTTCTTGGACGCTGTGTATTTCGGTCCCGTGTATCAATGAACCTGCTGGTTGCGCGTGTGTTGATTAAATAGCTCATATTTGCCTGACACTTGATGGCGATTTGGCGCAGAATTTTCTTGCTAACTGCTAAGGGGGGGGCTATGCTAATGCTACAAAGCTATATTTCATGGGCTGCGGAGATTTGAGCTAACGCGTTTTTAGGCCATGCTAGCTTTTGCTGTATGCTACGTTGCCTTTAGCTAGGTCCTACTGTTGCCTAGTATTACGCTTTGTGCTTCCGATTGTTAAGCTAATGCTTCCTAGTGTAAAGGTTAAGATCGGATAGAATGCTGTGTGCTAGAGGTATAGGCTAATGCTACAAAGTCTCACATGTGACCATTTCCAAAGTGTTCACATTTGGGGGTTAACACCTGTTAAATTCAAACAGTTCCTTTAACGTCCACTATTTTTTTTTTCTTGCAATTTTGTTCTCGTGACTTTTGTGTTGAACTATTGTGTCTGATAAACTATTTCTTCATGTATTTTAAAAAATGTCTGGACAACATGATATTGTATGTTAGATTTATCATTTATGTGTGTTCGTAGATACCGTGCATTGTGTTGTATAACTGTCAGTTGTTGTCTGTTATTTTTTCTTTTGTAAAGAGGAAAAAACCTGCAAGTCTTCATTACACATGTGTGTGGAACACTCATAGATCAAACAATGCAGTGCTACACGTTACTGTCCTACACTAGCATAAAAAAAGAGGGAACGTGAATCTTTTAATTTTATTTTGTTCCTTGTATTTACAGTGATTGAAATAAATGTAAATGGCAATGTATCCTTCTGTTTTCCTTTGTAGGTTGGTGTGTTACACATTTCTGCCATCATCTCAAACCCTGTGTTCCATGTTTAATGAGTACATTTCTCCCTCCGTTGTGTTTTAAAGTCCCTTGTATCAACCTCGTTGATTAGGAAATTTATGGGGGTCTTCATGCAGCCACTCCTCGTCACACTCCCTGACTTGATGTGATGTTCTCAGTACGGGAACATGATGAAGTCGCTGTTCATCCTCTTGCACACTTGTCAGAACATCTAGGGATATCTTAGTTGCTCTTTTATGTTCGTATCCCCCCCCCTACTTTGGGTCATATAATTAGGTATTTAAATGGGATGTGAGACGGTCGCACCCCCCTTTGGAAAGCCTACATTTGTCAGCTGTGCTGTGTTTTGCACAGGGTAATTGTGCGCCCGTTCTCCGGCACAGCAAAAGGATATAACATGTTTGGGTAAAGAGACAAATGTAATCTCTCAGGGTGCGTTAAGTGCAATTTGATTCATTTTACCATTAGCAGATGCAAAACCTTTCACAACCTTTAGATAATGGATTCCTTTAATAATAAGGCTCTCTGTTTCAAATGCTATTGAGTGTCCACATTTACCCTAAGATTTGTCTGAACGTATATGATTCTAATGCTGTGTTTGAATAATAATCATTACTTCAGACAAGCAGATAGCCTTGATATGTGATAGCGCGTGTGTGAACATGCAGTTATTCAGCAGGTGTGACACCAAGGTAAATACTTTGACCCTCAAATTAAATGTGATTATTGTAATTAAGTCATATTGTTGTGGAACCAGTTTTACGGTTTTCAACATCCGTGTCTGCAGAAATCCCGCACTGGTCACGTTGTTCCTCCTGATTCTTGAAAAAACATTTAAATCTCTGAGCCCTGACAAAACCAAGTAGTCAATCCAGACACGTCCAGGAGCAAGTTCTGCCTCAAAAAAGCCAGAAAGATGTGCTCAGTTGAGACGTGCCCTCCAATCACCAGGCTCGGAGGGATTCCTGCGAGGCCTCAGCAAAACGCCTCCCTTGTAATCGGGACCGGGTTGATGAGCCCGACTCCTAGTGGGGACTCAAGAGCTGGCCATCAGTCCAAACTGCCGGTCTGCTCTTTTACAGCCGTTTGTGTGCGTGTGTGCGTGCGTGCGTGCGTGTGCGCGCGTGTGTATGTGTGTGTGTGTGTTCATTTATTTTCTGTCCCATTCATTCCGGCTTGCACGATTGTCGGGGCCTAGAGCCGACTGTCACTGCAGTCAGATGCGGGGTTTTACCTGGACAAGCCAGCTGTCTGTCACAGGGCCTCATAAATAGATGTCGAACCATTTCCTGTGTCATTCACACCTGTGTACAATTTAGAAGCTGCAGGCAGGCAGGCGAACAGAGAGAAACTCATAATTACAGTACAGTAGGGTTTTGCAATGGTGGGAGTTAGCATTAAAGTAAGATTACAATATTCATGAATGTGTTGGTAATGTTGCACTTATGAACATTATTTTTTAAGGTTGGCTAGTATTTGCCTAATGGTTGTTTCTGAGAACGTCTGACAGATGGATGCAGCAAATGTCCTGAAATAGCCATTGGAAACTACGCCAGTTTATTGTATTTGAGCTGCTGAAGACGTTTGTTTAGCCAAATTCAACATTTAACTGGAGAAATATGTTTTGTCCGTCCGTCCTTTTAAAGTTTTTGTACAGTGCAGTGCCCTTGCATCCGTGCATAGCCCTCTATACTCCTGGAAGCAAATATTTAGACATGGAGATGTGAGCCGGAGTGCATTCAGGCTCTGAAGCATCTCTTTGTGTCCAGAACTCGCCACCTTCCCAAGCCTCTCGGTCATTCAAATGGAAAACCTGCACCGCTGACTCTTAATTCACCAGGCCGCATTAACAGTCCGGTCCGGCTCTCGGCACTCCGGCCTGACTCACTCTTTCCCACTACTTTCTTCCCAGTGCGGAAAAAGGGGAGCATTTACCATGAGAAAAGAGGAGGAGACGGGAGTGAGGGAGCTGGATGCGGCACGCTTAATCTGTAATCTGTCTTTGCCATTTTTCCTCAAAGCAAATCCCTTTCAGTTTGGTCTTTGTGTGTGTGTGTGTGTGTGTGTGTGTGTGTGTGTGTGTGTGTGTGTGTGTGTGTGTGTGTGTGTGTGTGTGTGTGTGTGTGTGTGTGTGTGTGTGTGTGTGCGCGCATTTTTTTTCTCCCCTCTCAGTTGCACACACACTAGTTTGTATGTTTCAGATCAAAATTAGATTTTTAACAGCACAATTCCTCACTGAAAAACGCTTCTTTGAAGGCAACATTTTTCCGCAGGTCATCCCTGTCTCGGCTCAGCGGCGAGACGCAGACAGCGCCCTGCTGTCAAGCCGGACGGAAGCAAGATAGAACCCCCTTCCCCGGTAATGAGATCAGATTCTTGATTTCACCGACTTGTCACTCCCGGTTAAGAGCGGGCCCGTCGGGGAGAGGGCTCTTATCAGAGAGAAGATCCAGCGCAGACTTAGCTGTTGGGTTGGTAGACGTAAAGATAACGGCGCACACTGCACGGCAGAGTTAAGCGGAAGACAAGCGCAAGTTCTCCTTCGGTAGCTCAGGACGGAGAAGCTAATTGCTCATCGACTTGCTAACGGTAGTCTCTATCGGTGCCTCAATTGAATTTGAATGCCAGTAGTCACGAGAGAACATGTCCGGCTCTGATCGACGGGTCACTGGTTTTGCAGAAAGAGCTCAATTGAAGAAGAAAAAAAACAATCTCCCCATTTGAGGTGGCTCACGAAGGGTCCGGTGGAAAAACAGCCAAAGCAACAATTTTCACGAGGTTAGGGTCTGATGGATCGCGGCCCGGGCGCTCGGCTCTGCGGCGGGACTCACAAAAAAAAAAAAAAAAAAGAAAGAGAAATCATCCGGGTTATATATAGACCGTTACACGCCTCAATAGTTTGATAATATTGAGTGATGGGCTCGCATCTGAACTGCCATAGAAGTAATTACACTGTAAATAACATTTGTGTGTGTGTGTCTGAGAGCTTGACAGCCGAGGGCAGGCAGGCATGACATCAGATTTCTTCCTCCCTGCATAAGCAGCATTAGGGGGCGGTGTTGGGGGAGCTCGGGGGGTCGGGAGGCTGTTGACATATGATGCATCATTGGCTCGGTGTTGTGCTGTTGAGCAATGACTCGCCCCGCCGCCGAGGTTATTTATTTATTGGGCATTTATTCTTTTTTTTTTTAACGTCTCTATTTTATCCCCTCTAATGTCTTTGCTTCCTGTGACGCGCCGACACGGGAAATAAAGATATATTTAGGAAGCGCTGGAAGAGACAGTCAGGTGACCCACTGCCCATCCTACATTGTTAATATACATATATGTGTAATTTACATTTTTGTTTGCTTTAACTACCTTAATCAGTATCGCTGATGATGGGATGCCCGCAGGGAACCATGTGACCTTAGTGTTTTTTAAGCTTGTTTTGTTCCGGCTTGTGAATTGATTAATTAATTTCTGAAAAAATCCTCCTGCGCTGCGCCCCTGACCTTTCCTCTCCTGACCACCAGCGAGTTGACATTTTGACATCTCTGCCAACATTAGCACGCCATTGGGCTAAAATCAGGCGAGCGACCGCAGCGTCGACGGCAATTCGGGTGTTTCTGTCTTCTCCGAGGATGGCGGATCCTAAAACTGAAGTACTTAACATTTAAATGTTAACATTAATTTCTTGCAAAAGAGGCTTCAAGTTGCTGCCACGCTGCTAGCGGTCTGCTAACTGGCCACGTTTACTTGTTCTCCACTGAAGGTGAAGCTCTCCGTCTGACCCGCCGTCTCCTGCTGTGAAGATCTTCATCTTACTTGGCTTCACCCTTAAACTTTGCACTTTGCAGGGCTTTGTTTTTTTTTGTTTTTTTTTTGCACTTGAGATTTATGAGCCCCCTCCCCTCCCTTGCAAGAGTAAGTATCTAAAAAGTAAAAAAAAAAAAAAATTAAAATAGCCGCGTCTTCTAGGAGACAAGGCGAAAAATGCTAATTCTTGTGTCTGGATTTGCAGAAGAGGGCCTGCCTTTGAGCTGTGGGACGCCGCTGCACCGCCGGCGCTCCTGGTACATTTGGTGATAAATGCGGCGTGGCGAAAGCCCTGCGGAGCCGGAGCGAGGGATGGCTCCTCCGGCCGAGGCTCTCGCTCACACGGCGATCGCTCAACCTTAAAGGCGGAGAACAGAAGTAGCTGTATGCGACGAACACAAAGCCCCCCTTTCTTCTGCTCTTTTCTTCTCACCCCGTCGACAACAAAGAATTGTTTACGTCCGAAAGTCACGCCCTCCGTTTGGAACAGAGGCCCGTTTTGTCTCGATTCATGGCAAAAGCGGCGAGAGGACAGTCTGTGCCAGAGCGCGGCTATTTCCAGTCCTGGTGGTGACTTTCGCGGACTGTTAGGAATGGAGTGCTCGCTGCCAGCGGCCGATAACCAGCTGCAAAACAAACAATCTGAATTTCAGACCTCTTGGAAGCCGTCTGCATTCTGATCTTTATAGTAAAGGCATTTGGACTCAGACTTACTTGGATGTTCACCATTCAGTTCCAGAGTGTCAGAGGGTCTCTGCTGTGCGCTTTGGACTTTTCATGCCAGCTTCTCCCCGCAGCGTCACGAACACTGGGGAATGCGAGGATGAATGGTCAGGTGTCTCCAAACGTGCCCCCCGTGATTGACAGCAGACCCTTTCAGGGTTAAAACCCCACCGCCTGTTGCCGCACCAACACCTGGGGATGGTCTCTAATGAGCCCTGCACCTCGTGGAACTGAGTAAAAGCAAAGAATCGAAGGGATCCAAAGTTATATTGGATTAGATCTCAAAATAGTTACGGTCCTCGGCTCGTTACCTAAATGAGTAATAAGTCTGTCGGTTGTTGGCGGTCGGGGATTTGGCCCATGTTTGTGAGCCGTCGGGTCGTCGGGGATTCCCGGTCACCGTTGGACAAAAAAGTGCAGCCTTGGTCAGGAGTGAAGGTGAGAGCGAAGAGCCAGGGGGTTGTCGGCCGGGTCGCGTCCAGAGGACAGTAAGCGTTTGTCCTCGGCGGTGCTGCGTGTCGCCCAGGACAGGCCCGGCGGGGCGCACCGCGCAGGCAATTAAAACTCTTCATTAATGCTTTGTTAGACAACACTCCGGCTAATCCCATCATATGGCAGCCGGCGATAAGGGCATTTGGCCCGCTCTCCGCCCGTCTGCCTGTCAGTCTGCAGGGAGCAGATACGCTATCAGTAGCCTGTTGTGAGGGAGAGACACCAAGATTCACTAATATCGAGCTTTGACTGCGGTGAGCTGCAGAGAAGGGGGTCCTGGGAGGGGGGCAAAACGGCGCTTGTCACGGCTGCTTTTGAATGTCATGGCCGACATGAAGGCGCGCGGGCGGGGGGTTCTACTGTACATTTAATTGACTTAGCATAATGGAAAGCGGCGTGATAGCAAGCTGATGCTAGTTTAGAGAAACCAACCGGAGTGGCCGAAATTAAAGCTGATAATTGAGATAATCATAATACATTTTATTTAAGGCGCCTTTATTCAACACTTGAGGACACGGTGCAGTGATATACATAAACATAGGAGTGTGTAAAACAGTAATAACAAGGCAGATGTTTCCCTGGCATGTATCCTCACAACCCCGTGTCTGAGCTGAGATTTAATTAGCAGGAAAATACTTTCTGGAGAAAATATATCAGCAGTTTATGTCGGCGCTGACCGTGCTGCCCGGATTAGTTGCGAATCTTTAGCTGCAAAAATTACATTTTTTTTAAAGGGAAAAAGGGGAAGCTTCATCTGGCCAAAATTAGATTTAAAGAATTCTCCTTTTTTTTTTCTGGGTGGGTCGTCTGCGGCGGAAGTGTGCTCCTCAAGGACTATCTGGTCATTCCGCGGCGTCCATCCTCCTTTTCAGAATTGAGCTAGCCGACCCCTCCGCCCTCCGACCTGCTCTGTCCAACGCAGGAATCGTGCGATCGTACAGAGGCAGAGATTAATCGGACCCACAAAAGACCCATTACCCCCCTGCAAAGACCAACTACTGCTCCTTTGTACAGGCTTTAACCCGGGGGGGGGGCTGCCGGTGATTCATCCCCCGAGCAGCTGACGCCTCCAAAGAACAACCCCCATTAAACCATCTTTAAAGTATGTTTATTTTATAGACGAGCGCGGAGCTGCTGCCGAGCTGAAGCTCGCACATGGTTGGGCGCTGTGGACCCACTGGGGTTTGCGGACTCGTTGCGCAGAACGTGGACGACGTCCGACGAAAGGTGTGAGATCTAGATGAGGTATCGATCGTGGCCCTCTGCCGCCTCCACCGCAGAGCCAATCCCAGCTGAGGCAGAGGCTGGATTTAACCCAATCACAGGGCAACATAGAGAGACATCCAACCATTCGCTTCCAGTCTCCAGCGGAACCTGTGGCTGTTTTCGGAGCGGTTGGAGGAGAACGGAGAACCTGGTGAGAACCCAGACGGGGAGTGACTTCTTGCTTTATAAATTATCACAGTAAAATAATTAGAATCCAAAAATAGCCTCAGGAAGAAGAACTCCTGACACTCAATTCTGGCATCAGAATAAAACGGTCACGGTTTTTCTGACCTAGGTTGGCATTGAAGGTCCATTGGGTGACGTGAAAAACAAACAAAAAAAAAAAAACACATGACACCCGATTTGATTGTATCGTCTGCGGGGAGCACGTGTGACGACTTGACTCACTGACACATTCTTTGCTGTCATGGAAACCACCACCATCATCATCCAGCATCTCCAGCTGCAGAAGCCAGCTTGGCTGGACAAAACACACTGGCATTTCCTGATGGTGTGTGTTTCTTCCACCTCCGCTCAAGTCTGCGTCATCGCCACCGCACATGCACGTAGGAAACAGACACACACATACTTGGCCAGAAGTCGCGTTCACTCAAACACATGTGCAGAGCAAGTGTATGTTGTCATGGCGACAAGACAAACTTTTGAAAATCTTTGCAGATCATTAGCATGTTGAGTACCTCACTGGTATCACGTATGGGAACCGTAATTTCCGGAATATTGAGCGCACCTGAATATAAGCCACAGCGGCTAAAAATAACGAAATAAATATATGTGCATATATAGGCTGCAGTTGTCTATAAGCCGGGGTGTTCACTTTGTAACATGAGATATTTACACAGAATATTTATGCTTTTGATTAAATTTATACCGGTAATATCCACACATACGTACTGAAAATGCTTTTTTCCGAACAGTGCTTTAACGCAGCTCATGAAAATATTGATAATAAATAACACAAGGAAAAGTCCATTCATCTGTCCATCCATTTTCTAACCCTGCTTTGTCCTACTCCAGCTGATCGATATCTTTTGTCTTCCTCCTGTGCACTAAAACCGTTAAAGTAGTTTTCTTCAGTGTCGGAATTGAACAGCCTCAGGATTTCACGGTTATTTAATTGGTCCGATGAGACGAGGCTAAATGTTTTGGAGGCATGAAGCTCGTTAGCCCCCCAAAAATCAATAAATTAGCCGCATCATTGTTTAAGCCACTGTGTTCAAAGCGTGTGAAAAAAGCGGCTTATAGTCTGGAAATTACGGTAGTGGTAAACCGGGTGGTTTGCAGTATTTTTGGTATTTTCAGTGCTTGCTGGATTTTGGGGTTAATGGTGCAGTTTTCAGGAGGTATTTTGAGACACATCTTGGACTCCCAGTACATCTCAGGGGAAAATATCTACTATCTGTTTGTTTTGATCGTGCTTTTTTTTGTTTGTTTTTTTGCTGCATGTTTTTTTCAAAGCTTCGCCGCAAAATGTTATCAACTACTCTGATTTGATAAATTTGCGATAAACCTGAGGGGGATTAAGCATTTTTTGCTGGGGCCTCTGAAGTTAAAACTCAACTCCGTCCAAGGCGGAATGCCGGGAAAAGAAGGTCAGATCTAGGGGAGAAAGCTGACTTCTCGGAGAGAACGGAGATGCTCTCGCAGATGAAACTTCCCTCTTGAAAAGTGTGAATGGAAAATTAATGGACGAACGGTGGCAATCCAAATATCTATCATTTATTTAAATGAATATAAGAAATAAAATGCCACCATTTTATTCCACAGGAGCTACTTTTGAACCCTTCAAGCATGTTGTGCGAGTTGGACTTCTGCTGGCCGGGGCGTGAAGGTGCAGGAGATGGTGGAGGAGCGTGCACGTGGGCTGCCCAGCGTGCACGTATGACCCGGGTGTGGAGGCAGCGGTGGACTTCTGATTGGAAGTAGGTCAGAAGCTCCCGCGGTTAGTGTGTGTGTGCGCGTGTGCGTTTGTGCGTGTGTGTGTGTGTCAGTGGTGATGCTTGTCGTAACCAAGCATGCAGCTGCTGTCTCATCCACTCTGGTTCCACTGCAGGTTCCCCTTCTCTCCAGATTTAACCTTCATTGATGGGAGAGAACGTCACCCTTCTTCTCTCACACATCATGTATCTCCTGCATCACTGATGATCAATATGGAGGTGACAATCCACACACAGTTCCTTCCTGCTTCAAAGATAATCTACACGCAGGAAGAACCTGCGTCACAAACCATCTACAGCTGATGATCCACAGCTGGTTCTTCCTTCTTCCCCATTCATCTATAGCTGATTTCCTTCTGCTTCACAGATGATCTAAAAGCCAGTTCCTTCTGTTTCACAATGATCTCCATGCAGTTGATAATCCAAATGCAATTGATGATGTGCAAACGGTTCATGTCATGTTTCACAGATGATCTACAGCTGGTCCCTCCTGCCTCACAGAATGTCAACATTGTTTTTCTCAATCGGCATGCGATCGCACAGCGTCTTCCAGGATGAAAATCCGATGGCCGTCACGGAGCCTGTCTGGCGGGAGGTCACGAGGGGTCAGGAAGAAGGTAGCAGAGCTGCAAATGTCTGCACTTACACATGTTTGCGTGTACAAGTAGTACAAGGAGTACAAGTGCTCCCTCGGTAGGATTGCAGCACTGCAGTACTGCGTAGCCACAAACTCCACCACTCAGACCTTATAATCTATACTTCTTTATTTATTTTTTGCAGATCACATATATCGCAGACATGCTTTTTTTCTCATATAACACCATCTAAAGACATCTATTATATTTTTTTTTCTTTACATATAATATTTTACATTAGGCCCAAGAAACAGCTAGAAATATACAAAACAAGATTCTCTGACTAGACATTTCTATTACATTATTATTATTATTATTTCATCTTCATTATTACTCTATTCCATTATGGTCAATATATATATATACATATATGTGTATATATATATATATATATATATATATTTTTTTTTTTTACATTTTAGAGAGATGTGTGCTTTTTAGCTTCTGAGATAATATTATTGCAAATAAAATCACGTTTTATTTTATTTTATCTTATCTCTCTTCGACATTTAGACAAAAGAAAAATGGGGGAAGGAAGGAAGAGAGACGTTCACAGATACATGTATTATCACACGGTCCAGTTTACAACATCATTCAAGAGAGAGAGAGAGAGAAAAAAACGCAGTATGGAAGGTAACTATACAAAACCCACCGGATCCTCCGTCATTGCACAGATTGAATGAACACATCTCCGAAAAGAAAAAAGGGAAAATAAATAAAACGAAACAAAAAAGGTGAGTCGGGTGGGAGTGAGGGGAGGGGGGGGGGTTTGGACCTGATTCCTGTCGCACCTAGCTGCCGCAGAAGCAAGCATCCCAGCCCCTTCCTGGTTTACCTGCCTCTTCTCCAAAAGTCGGACCCTACCGTCGGGTAGATATTGCTGAGTCGAGAATGATATGTTGTCATAGGTTTGCTTTTGTGGTGATAGAACCCCCCCACCCGGCCTCCCCTTTCCAGCTGTGTCCTCTGTCGCCATGGCGATGGGAACTCACAAAAAGCCACCCCCCCCTGCAACCGGGAGCGATGAATATGGAGGCGTTTAGTTTGATTCGTGGCGGCGGGTTCGGGGGAGGGTAGAACTTTGATGATCTTTTTGTTTTATTTACTTATAAATCACAGCATATTCTTTTTTTTTTGTTTGTTTTTTTTTGTTTTTTTTTTTGTTTTTTTTTTTTGTTTTGTTTTGTTTTTAACACGGTGCTAGTTTCTGAGACGGTTTGGTCACATCCACCTTTGTTCCTGAGGATTGGGTTACTTAACAGCTGTAACAGTAAACACTTCCCGGCCGAGTAGCGGTGGCAGCGGTAGAAACCTTGCGGTCTGCGGCCGCCCGAGGCCGGACCCTGCCGAAAAGTTCACAACACGAAATGTCTCGTTTTACAAACCGGCTTCTTATCGCGGCTCGTCTTTCGTCGCTCTCTCTCTCCGCTTGTTTTCTCTGAATGAGGAAAGGTTTTCCAGCAAACCGACAGACACGCCATGGGATTTTAACAGCGACGCCATCTCGGGGAAGAGGAGGGGGGGGTCGGTTTGTCGACGGATCCGAAATTGTGCTCGTGGGGAAAAACCGCCGGCGGATTCGGTTGTCGCGTGTCACCGTCCCCCAAACCCCCCCCCCCCCCCTCCCATTTAGAAAACAGTCTGAAAGTGATTCTACAAAAATGAGGCTCAGCGAAGATGGTTGTTATTGTTCTTTATAAAAACAAAGGAGCAGTGACAGCGGCCCGCGGCGGCCCCCGGCCCACGGAGGTGACCTTCCTTCAGTCCGGTGCCATTCTGCGTTTTTGTGCTTTTCCCAAAGGTGCTTTGTGGCCCCGTGACCCCTGCGCCTGAAACCCATCGATTCATTTATCATCCCGGAGTCTAATCTTGGTATTGCGTGTCTCACCTACTACGATGCATTCATTTTTAACGGCAATATTTCATTTACAGAGCTAAAATGCATTTAATCTGTCATTTTTATTTATTTATTTTTTTCTGTTTTTGTTTGTACAGGCGTTTTACAATCGTAGTTTAGTAAATTTCTTAATATCTTCAGATAAGCACGAAACTATTGAATTGATGCAGGCCTCCAAATTTATAAGATATATTTAATATACAGCGATTTCCTAAGTCACGTTTCCTCTCTCTAAAAAGCCTAACTTTTTTTTTTTTTTTGCATAATGAAATTTCATAATTACACAACAACTTGGCTGGGAAGGTTGCTTTTTTTTTTTTTTTTTTTTTTTTTTTTTTTTTTTTTCTCTTTTTTTCTTTTTGCCCCCCCTCCCCTCGTCTGTTTTTATATCTCTGTATCATACAAAAAGAAAATCAGAAAAATAACAATAACGGTGTAATCGGGTTGGTCTCACATTGTCCCCAGGAGGTAGGTGAATAGAAGCAGACGGTGAACGTCTGGCGGTCGCCCCCCAACCCTGATTACGTCTTCGGGGTGTAATACCCCCATCTGGCCACCGAGACGCAGGCGGTGCTCTTCTAGATGTAGGCCTCCTCATTGGCCGGGTTCTGGTTCTCCGTCTGCTGGTCCGGGCCGTTCTCCTGGGCCTTGGCCAGAACCAAGGGCTTGATCATCATCCGCAGACGCTGGGGGAGAAGGAGGTGGGGGGCGCAAGGTTTGAGTCCCGTGGAAGTACACGGGAACGTACTCCTATTGGGGTAGTACTTTTAGAGTACTACATTGCTCCGTCTCAAATATGGCCAACCGCAGAGTTGCAGCGTTTATGCTTTTCCTGATTGGTTCTGGCGGCAGGCGTTGGCATCCAGCAGCAGACCGGGGTTGTCGGAGCCCCTCCGCCCCCCCGCCGGCCTTCTGATTGCTACAATTAGCCAATCAGCTGGGACAGCGGGGCCTGACACCTGCCCGTCGCCCCCCCACCACTGCCGGCAATTACGGTCTATTTATTCCGCCGTCGGCGCCGCTTCTGCGCGAGGAGCCTGCAGATTCGGGGTATTGTTAACCGTGCGGCAGAAGGCTGCAAATCAAAATAACTTTGCCAAAGTGGCCCGCCAAACGGTCGGCCTCTGACTGGGAGGCGTCGTATCAACAGAAGTGGAGCGTACCACTCTGCTGCATGGGGTCTGCCGAGGAACCGCGGCATCTGAAACCTCTAAACCCGGCTAATTAGAAAGTCTATTTTGCTAATCCTTTTATCTGCTGTTCTTCTCCTCGCGCTAATTATCACGTCTGCAACCCAGCGAAGGGAGGAAGTAGCAAATCGTGGTACTCCAGTGCAGGCGGGACAAACCAAGTACATCTCAGGAGCTGCTTCCCTTATGTAAATGGTGAAAAACGCTGAAAATGGAAGTGATCAAAATCTACTGCGCGCCGAGGACTCTTCATCCTCGCACACCACCAGTTCTCCGGCTGAAGGGTTCTACCATATAGGGTCTAATGATACTTTGGCTTGAGCTAAAAAAAAAAAAAACTTAATCCACTTGAGTCTCTTAATGCGCCACTTGCCTCCCTGACAACCGTAGATATAAATTCCAAACAGCGGCATGATTTGCGAAATCCCGAGCGGGCGATGCATGTATTCTTGGAAGTATCAGGCTGCTGCAACACGCTAAGCCGCACGTGCACACCGCAAACATCAGGACAACGCATTTATTTAAATGCAAAATGATCCCCGCCGGAGAAGAACTGTGCTCTCCTCGAGAAACGAATCGATCTTACCTCTTTGTACGTGCCCTTGAGTGTCAGGAACATGTAGCCCATGTAGCCGGGGATGAGGACCATGGAGGAGAGGGCCATGCACCATCCCACGCCCTGGCCCCACGCTGGGAACACGTAGTCCCCCATGGTGAGGGGAACCATCTGCACCGCGCTGAACAGGAACACACCCTGCGCCCACAAAACACACCGGAGAAGGTATTCGTCAACTGCGGTCACCGGAAACCTGGTTGGTGGTTGATGGGATCAAACCGGCATCGCCTTGCTCAGAGGGACTCCTCCCGGCCTCGCCACTCGCTCAGTCAGGTAATGCATAACAACACGCTTGTTTGAAGGCCAGTAGAAGACTGCTTTGTTTGGACCACGGCTCTGCTGTGTCACTTAAACGCCTCAAACTTCACAACCACTGTGTTCTCCAGAGACCCTTCTGAAAACTAGTTGTAATTGCATTGTCTCCATGTTTTCTTTTGGAGGGTTCTGATGTCTTTGGGTTTATGGTTTTTGGAAAAATTGACCACTTGCTGGATTGATTGGTTTTGTTTGAACTGTATTTTCACGAGTAAAAGAAATGGCTCGGCGACTGGGACCGGGACTCTAAACCCGAAAGGCTGTTCCTCACCGCCCCGCTGCACATCTGCAGCTAGCCTTAAGGAATGTTTACAAAACAGAATTTATGTTACCCTGCTTAAAAATCAATTGGTTATGAGTAAAGGGATATGTGAGGAAATGGCTCTGGCTCCCAAAGGAACCGCTTGCTATTAGCTGTTTTCCTCCACAACTAGCAGGCCTTGTGGACAGGTGTGTGCATCCTGTGATTTTTCTCTCGCTTTCTGACGAGCGCATGTTTTTATGGTACCGTAGCCAGCTTTAACATGGCCAGTTTCAACTGCCGCTTGGTATTTAGTTAAAAAATAAATGAATAAAAAGAGAGATACCACTTACAGCCACGATGAGCGGAGTGAAAACCACCCAGCAGGCCTTCCACCAAATGCAGGGCCTGTAGCCCACCATCTCCTCGATGTTGTCGTAGAACTTGTTCACACCTGGAAGCAGAAGGGAGGCGTCACTGGCACACCTTCCATCCCCCCAATGTCCGCCACAGGTTGCGAACGCTGGAAAGTTTCTCACCGTAGAACCAGGAAATGGAGATGCACTCGAAGAAGACCAGGAAGAGCAGGGACATCCCGCTGGCCGAATAGTAGTCGAAGAGCTTGAAGACGTACAGACCCCCCTGCGTGAAGGACAGAAGGTGGTGATGAAGGGCATGTCTCAGACAAGTGGGAGAACATCCCAGAGCTGGCCAGTGGGGCGGGCTGGCGTTGACCCGACAACCGCCTCTCGCCTCTCGCCTGTCCAGAGTATCTGTCGGACCCCTGGGGGGGGGAAAGCTGCTCCGAGCAGCTGCTGTTCCCGTCCAGCCCGAAAAAATAATCAGCCGGAGTCCCTCTTATCTGGAAGAGCAGTGACGTAAACAAACAGTCCGGCGCTGATATTTGTTGCCATGGTAACTTACTAGCGGTTTCGCTAGCTTATAAGAGTCCATCGCATATTTTAAAGGCTTCGCAAATGGATTCTGGCGAGGGTTTTTGAAATGAGTCAAGTGTCGGCAACGGCGGCGAGGCGGGAATAATAAGTGGATTAGCTGCGCTCTTCAACTCGCCAAAAAAAAACGGGACCAGCAGAACCTCCACATGTCTGGAAACAACTTTCTCGACAGGGAAGATTATTTCTCTCCGAGAGACGCAGGTGATGCGTGATCTCAGGTGAGAAGTTTTGCACATCGGTCCTTCTGAGGCTCTAAACCGTTTGGCACCAGGTAGATGCCATGATGGTGCATCTTCGCTGAGTTTAGGGTTTCGGATCTAAATGTGCCCGTCTGTCAGTCATCAGATGGAAGGAATGTAGGAACTCGACGGAACACCCGAGGAGGGTTCTCCTGGGAACATGTGTGCAAACCCTCGGGAGTGTACCTGCGTGATGTTTGACAGCCCGATGATGTAGGAGACCAGGCAGACGACGGCGATGAAAATCTCCCTGCGCTTCCGCAGAACCTGAGGGAACTCGTCCACCAGAGCAGTGATGAAGCCTTCCACGGTGCAGAACTGAGGGGACAGGCGGAGAAACGCGTTACGTAACACCTCCTCCTTGGCGTCACAACACAGTCTGCACCTTCAGAGGCGTCCCATCCTAAAAATTACACAACCTTTATCTTAAATAGACTCGTCTCGGTATTTTAAGACCAAGACTTTCACAGCGGATGCCGCGAAAACCACCGCTTCGGAGGTCAGGCGGTCGTCACCTGGCTGTCGATCCCCAGCATCAGCAGCATGGAGAAGAAGAGGATGGCCCACAGCGGGGAGATGGGCAGCTGGGTGACGGCCTCGGGGTAGGCCAGGAAGGCCAGGCCGGGTCCTGGGAAAAGACACACCCCACGTTTGAGTCTTCAAAAGGCAGAAATGTGAAATGATAATCGACCGCGGAGTCAACCAGCGGAATGCCTCCCCCATCTTCTCTTTTCCAGTTACACATCAGACTGTTTCAAAGCCCCGCCTCCCCCCCGTCTCCTGCAGATTTCCGGCGCCTATTGTCAACGCCACGCTCCGACATTGATTGCAATTACCTGAGGCTGCCACTTCACTGATGGGCCTCTTTGTCACGTTGGCCATGAAGCCCACAATGGAGAAGATGACAAAGCCGGCAAACATGCTGGTGAAGGAGTTGATGCAGCAGACAATGACAGAATCTCTGTAGGGGAGAGACGGAGCATAAAGCAGCCATTGTCACGCCTGTATCAATCCCTTATCAACTCGTCACACATTGTCGGGAGGGGGGCGGTGGCGGGAACAGCGGGGTGGAAAAAGCCATTTTGCCTCCTGCGGCGCCGCGGCAGCTCCGGCACATTTACATTGACCTTTTCTTTTTTTTTTAAATGGCTGTCGGCCCGGAGCAACAAAAAAAAAAAAAACGCCGGAGCCGCCGAATGTACATCGAGGCGGCGAAGAGCGAGGGGCCGAGACAGCCGGGGGCCGGAAGGAGTCCCTAAAATAGAAGGCGCAGCAGACACTTTGTTGGAGAGAAAACCAAAAATAAACCGTGGCGAGAGACGACCGCACGGCTTTCATGATTGTTTCAGAACCGCCGCCACTACCGGAAGTGGTAGTAGTAGGAAACCTACCTGTAAACGTTGTTGTTGAAGGGATTGTAGCTTCCCAGGGCGATCAGAGAGCCCAGTCCCAGGCCGTAGGAGAAGAAGATCTGGGTGGCGGCGTCCAGCCAGACCTGGCACAAAGCGACAGCACATTCAAACCACCTGAGGTTTCGGGCGACATGCTTGTGGCGGGTCCTGCCGACGCGTCCTTCTCTGTTAATTCAGGCTCCCGACTGATCCGACCTGCTCTGACGCCGCGACGCCCCCTCCGCCCCCCCCCCCCCCCCCCCCCCCCGCCCCCAAACGCCTCTCCTGCTTCCATTTCCCTTTCACGTCACGTCCTGCGGCGTCCTTCACCGTTCAGCGCTGACCCTCGGCATGACACCTGACCCAAACCTGCCCCCGCGCTCCGGTGCATCAGCCTCGCCGCTCGCCCGATTCTATTTGACAATATCCAAGTGCTGCTGACGCGGCGCCAACGACGCAAGCGCGGCCCGTAAGGAGCGCCACCGCCGGCGGAGAATCGCGAGCGCACCTCGGACTTGGTCAGCTTGTCGAAGTCCGGTGTGATGTAGAAGAGGATTCCGTCGAAGGCGCCCGGCAGGGAGATGCCGCGGCAAAACAGGATGAAGAGCATGACGTAGGGATACGTGGCGGAGAAGTACACCACCTGTGGGAGGAGAAGCCAAGATCAGGGAACCAAGCATCGGCCATCGCCTAAAAACTCGGAGCCGCAAACCGAGCGCAGAAGAGTGACAATCAAATGAGGTTGCGTGATTTGCAAAGGCCGCGCAGTGAATGCGTCACGTGAAACCGCGCAGCATCGACTGACGCCACCCCCGTTTCCCTCTCCGTCTGTCTGCTCCCCTCGTTCTGACTTACTTTGCCGGTCCAGCTGACCCCCTTCCAGATGCAGAAATAGACGAGGACCCATGCGATGGCCAGGGTGATGGCCAGCGGGATCCTGACCTCGCCGGGCTTCTCCAGGCCATCGGTCAGCTGGTGCATGTTCCGTCTGCAGGCCAGGTTGATGCACATGGGGGTTGGGGTGGGGCGGCGTCATGGAGATGACAGGATTAGAAGAACCCGCTACATCGGGCATCAACCCCCCCCCCCCACTTTTGTGAGACGGCCTTCCTGCTGATAATGTTCCCACGAGAACAGCGAGACCCCCCCCCCCCCCCACACACACACACACACTTACTCCCAGAACTCCACCACGGCGCTGGTGAGGTTCCTGGTGTCCAGAATGCTGTAGTTGGTGTAGCAGCGCTCCGTGTTCCAGGGATTGCCGCAGGTCTGCCACGGCAGATCCTGAGAAACAGCGGAGAAAGAGAGGCGGCATCATGCGGACAGCATCCTTTCACCCGTTCGCCCTCCACCCGCCCCCGGCCCCGCTGCCAGCCAGCCAGCCAAGTCCGCCGTACTCATTCGGGGACATTGAGATTTCACGCTTCCCTCAAAGGGCTGAATGACTCCTCGCCAAAACGCATTTACCGACACCTTGTGTCGGCCCGTAATTATGTGGGAAAGGAAGTAATAAATGTCATAGTACGTTACGGGGCTGCGCGGCCTCTTTACGTAAGAGACGCTGTTTACACGGGAGCAATACTAATATATGGAAATCAGCCTCACACACACACACACACACAGATCCGGAGCGGTACTCACAGCGGTGAAGGAGTTGTACAGATAGTAGAGGGCCCAGGAGATGATCACGATGTAGTAGATGTTGAGCCAGAAGGACAGGACGGCTGCGGCCAGGCCCACACCTGTGGGTGATTGACAGCAACACGGGTTTTTCTAGATTTATTCATTATACACCTCAAGACAAAAAAAACAAACAAAAAAACACAAAACCATTTTTAAAATTTTAAATAATAAAACGTGTGTGTGTGTGTGTTTACCTTTGAACATGGGCGCCAGCTTCCACACCCCCAGGCCGCCGATGGAGGTGTACTGGCCGAGCGCCGTCTCCAGGAAGAAGAGCGGCATGCCGGCGAAGATGAGCGTCAGGAAGTAGGGGATCAGGAAGGCGCCTGGATGGGGAGAGGACAAGGCACAGGTGTGTGTTTGCGTGTGTGTGTGTGTGTTTGTGTGTGTGTCTGTAAACATCTCACACCTTTTTAGATTTGCAGAAAGGTGCGTTCGCGTTGAAGGGATTTTTTTTTTCCTTACTGAAATGTATTAGATTTTTTTTTTGTCTTGTGCGTAATTACGCACGAATGATGCTTTCGAGGTCGATTTGGAAAAACAGCCCAGAGGTGGGGGTGAGTGTGTGCGTGTTTTTGTGTGTGTGTGAGGGGGGGGGGGGGTCAGAATGCCTATACTCCGAGGCTGCTTTTTTCGGGGGGTGAGAGGGGTTAAAAATTCCGGATTACCTCCGCCGTTCTTCCCGCACAAATACGGAAATCTCCAGACATTCCCGAGTCCGATCGCGTATCCCACGCACGACAGGAGAAAGTCAAATTTTCCGGCCCACGTCTCCCGCTCGGGTATCTCCTTCTTGGTCTTCTGCACCTTCACCACCAGTGTCTTGGGCTTGTCGTTGGGCGTGCTCGCCGGCGCGTCGTTCGCCGTCTCCGTCAGGACGTGGCCGTCCGTGGCTTTGGTGCCGTTCGTGGCCATGGCCGTCGCCGCGCCCGTCCAGCCGGCGGAGGAAGAGGAGGAGGAGGTGGTGGTGGTGGTTCGGGTGGGCAGGTTCTGTCCGGCTCCCCGGGGGTCACGGCCGAGCGGCGGTCAGGAGAAGTGAACGCAACACCGGGAGAGGAGGCGTCTCGGCGGCGGCGGCGGCGGCGGCGGGATTCTGCGGGCGCAAGAACGTCAGCAGACTTTACAGTAAATACAATAATGAAATAATAAAAATATTGAAATTAATTAGAATGAAGTACAAATTTAATGTTTTTAATACTAAATTATTTTCCACTTGCGTGGAAATTTGAATACAAACATAAAATATAAATAGTTTTCAATGCAAATAATTATGTTAACAGGCTCATGCTTGGAATAGGAGAGTCAGACGGATTTTATTAAAATCTGGCCCCACGCTGCGTGGACCCCCACCCCGGGATCGGAGACGGACTTTTCACGCAGTCACAACCGGAATGAACGAATATTGTGTCCGTTTCGGTGTGTGTGGGGGGGGGGGGGGGTGGATGAAGGTGAGGATGCGTGGATTTGACACAACTATCACCCAAAAAAGATTTTTTTGTTTGTTTGTTTTTTTGCCTGTTTTTGCTCCCCACATTTAAAATCAGACCGTACAATTTTACGCACGCGGAACACGCACGGAAACATCGTGCGCAACGGCCAATTTAGATAGATTTGGGTCTTTTTTTGGTTTGTTTTTTTTCCGCCCCTATGCACGACGTCAAAACCCGTCGGCGGACGCAAACGAGGTATTTTGGCGCCGTGCGCGTCCGCCGTCCGGAGCCTCCATCCAAATCCCGCGATGCGTTCACGGCAAATACTTACACGACTGTGCGTTCTCCTCCGAACGGGTCCTCCGGCCGGGATGTGGAGGATGAAGATGCGGAGGAAGGAGGAGGAGGAGGCGCTAAATCACGAAGTTACCTCTCCTGCGCTCGGAAAGATGAAAAAAAAAAAACCCAAAGTGAAGCGTGGAAAGTCGCGGCCAAACCATAGGATCCCAGAGGAGTCCGGATGGGAGGAGGGAGGAGGAGGAGAAGAAAATGCAGCGTCCGGGAGCGGAGGTGCTGTCCTGGAAGGAGTGGTGCTGAAGAGGAGGCGCAGAGCCGCACTCCCACCTACATGGCGCCAATGTCAGCTCAAAGTCGACCCCCCCCTCCCAGCCAACTTCAGCATCCCCACCGCACGGCTTCAGAGGAGCATCCTCTTGTCTCGGGGTTTTATACTCCCACTCCTCCTTTTTTAACTTCCTCCCTCTCTCTCTCTCCCTCTCTCTCCAGCTGATTCACTGGCCTCCCTTCTTTGTTTTTGTTGTTGTTTTTGCTCTTTTTTGGAGGCCGAAGACCTTGAACGCAGAACGAGTGACACCGAAAACCAGCCTTCTGAAAAAAAAAGAAAAGAAATGAGAAATATCGAGTTTCTTCCGAGGAGTGGCGTCCTCCTGCAGAAGTTAGATTCAGCTAAAGTTTAGCCAGAGGACATTTGCGTGATTACAACCTGGATTTGTGGAATAAAGTCTTTAAGACGACCTCCAGAAACCCTTCCTTTCGCCTCCAACAGCCTTTTATGGCATGCTTAATGTGGGCGGCCTTCTGCCTCAACCAGGAAAGCGAGGAAGGAGGGGTGTGACAGGATGTGGGCGGTACGGGGACAATAATCTGGCAGTGCTAAAAGCTACGTGCTAACAGCTGAAATGATGCAAAAATGTCTTTCATATTCACGCCCGGCGAGCGATGCAGCAGATCAAGCCCCGCCCCCAATGACAGAAGATCTGAGGTTGCCGTCATGCTAGCTGCCGTCGTGGGACGGCTAATGCTAAGCTAGCTTCATCCAGCTCCAGGGCTCTGGCACCTGTGAGCGCGGAAGGATCCAAAGCTGCTGACATTCAGTTTTTTTTTTATTTCCAAAGGTCAGCTGGCACGGCCCGGGGTGGCGTCGCTGTGACGGCGCCCGAAACGTCCTAAAATCACATTTTTTTTTTTTCTAACATTCACTTTGGTCTCCCCGCCTTTCTCCAGCTCGCCTCATCTGCCGCCACTCATCTCCCTCCACGGCGCCGAGGGCCGAGCCAGCGCGAGGCGGTGGCAGCGGCGCCGCTGAGGGCCCGCGAGGCCGTCGCCCAGATGGTGAGTCAAAGAGGGGTGGGCTGACCTTTCAGGTGACGCCAAACTGAATTTGGAGGGTTCTAATCCCAACTGGCGGACAGGCCCTGGGGGGAGAGGGGGCGCTTGCAGCTTCTCACACATGGGGAGCTCAAAATGGCACGCCGGCGGGAGGAGGGCGGCGCTGCGCTCGCGGTCGCGATCGCGGCCCCACCTGATGGCGAGCCTGTGTGCAGCGGAGCTTGTAATTACAGAAGGAGGTGGTAGAAATAGAGTAAAGGCAAAACACACAGGCAGACAGCTGGGGCCCCTTTATTCTTGCCGCCGCCGCTCACTGAGGGCGGGTGGGCACGACGCCCCCTGATACCTGATTTGCGCTCGAGTGCGAAAGACAAAACGGTGACATGCACACATAACGGAGGCCAACGCCAAACCGGTCACAGCGGGGCTTCCTGAATGCTAATATTAGTCAGCTATCGTTTCCCCCCTGACAAAGCTAACACCACAGAAATGCTTAGCACGTTCGCCCTGTCGGTTTAGCGTCGGATGACGGGGGCCGGGACAACCGGGATGCTAACTGAAGGATGAAGAAACAAGCCGCCGACGCTCCACCCGAACGTTTGGTGATAATCTCTGTTAAAGTTTGGATCCGAGGAGGCCCCTCATTGGTAGGGAGATCAGGCGGGACGCCGCCGGGCCTCGGCCTGAAAGAGGACGCGTCTTTTTGCTGGCCTGCTCACAGGAAGGCCCCGGGGTGCAACCCAACAAAAGGGAGGGTGGAAACACGGCCGCGGGGTAAAACAAACACAGATCCCCATCCCGGAACTCGCTTGGCCTGACTTGGGAATCCTCCGGGGGGGGCGGAGAGGAGGCGACGGGCCAGAACCGCTCCTGCCGAGACGCCCCGTGTCAGAACGAACCATGTGCACCCATCCGAAATGGGGGGGGGGGGGTATTGAGGATACTCGCCGAAAAACATGCGTCGATATATGTTCGGAGATTTCAATCTGTTCAAATGGCAAAAAGCGCTCGGATAATTAAGGCGACTTCTCCGCAGCAATCTGGCCTTTTGTTCTCCCCCGCCGCCTGCAAACTGGAAGACAAAGACGTGTAAAAATACATTTACGGAAAAAAAAAAAAAAAAGCTGAGTGTGCCGCCGGGTCCGTGCCACTCGCGCGCTTTTCTCTACGCACTAATGAGAGAGCTTAAGAATGAATAAATGAGTCATTAAAATGGTAATGAAAGGAGATTTACATAGTTGTTTATTCGCCGCCCGCACGCGGGAAAACCGGCGTAGGATTCGGGATAAATCTGTTTTGACTAGGGAACGTAAACAGATTGTGCACGTTGCCTTCAGAGGCCCTTGAGGAGGGTGGTAATTCGAGGCGCCCGTGTGTTTATCTGGCCTCTGTGGCATTTTCAAGGCCTGTTTTATTTCCAGGTACGTCGCAGCGCAACGGACAGATTTCTCCCGTCTTCACGCTGGAACATCTCCACCCTGGGTGGTGGGCCTTCCACAGTCCTGGTCTTAGCGAGGCTCTGGTGAACCTTCACAGCAGGGAAAGGGGCCGGGGGAGGGGTCAGTCGCCAGGGAGCTCGAGAGGAAGCTGGAGATCCTTGTCGAAGGTCCAATTTGGGAAGAACAATGAGGAGGAATGTGGACTCGGGCTTGGATCTGGAACAGTGAACTGTTTCTTCACCCGTGCTTGGGTTCTGCAGAGGTCGGGGGGGGGCGCTTTGTCTGAGGAGCCAAGGTGGCCCCCATTTGGTCACAGCCTGCCAACAGGGGGCACGGGCTTCCAGGAGCGCTTGGTCCTCCTCATCTCCACCTGCAGATCTGCGGGATTCATCTGGAGCAGGGATGGACGTCTGTATTTGGGAAACGGTGTCTCAGCAGCTCAGGAGTTCTGCTACGTCTGAAAGGATCAGACCGTCCGGGGCTTCCTCTGGAGGACGGGATCTGAAGGTTCCACGGCAGGATGCCAAGGGAGGGCTGAACTTCTCCCTCAGGCGAAGGATGGATGGAATGAGATGGAGAAGATGGGCATGAGCAGCCCACCCGCTCTGGGTCGCGGCCAGGAGAAGGCGCATGAGGACACGGGTAGTCGAAGCGAGGCTGGCAGACGCCTCGGCCAGATGATCTGCATCGGGCCGGCCAGAGCGGTAGCGGGCTTTCAAACCACCGTGAGAAAATGGCGGCGGTCTGGTGGAAAGAGGGGGGGTTAATGGGGAGATCATTACACTTCGGCCCGGGGCGATAACACAGCTTTCACGTTTTCACAAACGCCGACACCTGCACTAATGTTGGACATTATCTGCTAATCATGTGGACGATCCTGTGACCTGAAACCCGTGGTGATCCCAGCATCTCCAAAGCATTTCAGTGCCGTTTTAATGGATGTCAGAGAAGGGGAGGGTGGGGGCAGAGCTAACTGATTGGACGGGTGAAATGGGATTTTGGTGAAATCGACGGCATTTTGATGCGTAAACAAAAGTAGGGAATCTGAATCAGCTGGATTCACCTGGCCATTTATATGCAAATCCCCCCACTGCAAGAAACGGGTGAGGCGCTGGTCCGTTGCCAGGCAACAGAGGCATCAGCCAGCTCGCCTCTTTTTAGTCGTTTGACCGTATTCCGGCCGTCTCCGAGGACGAGGGGTTTGGTAAAATGTCCACTGCCGGGTCTTTTCGATGTGGGCTTTAGAGAGCATGGGTTAACTTTGGACTTCTCAAGGCGAAGCCATCTGTGAAAACAGAGACTCCGTTAAAAAACGAAAAAAATAAAGAAGAAAATTTCCCCCCTCGGAACAAGAACTTGGAGACGTCAGAGCAGAAACCACGGTCAGATCCACGCTCAATGCGGGCAGCCTTCTGCCTCGACCGGGGAGGACAGAGAGATCCCAGTGCGCTAACAGCTACATGCTAATAGCTAACATGATACACTAATAGCTTTAATATTCATAATAACAATGGTGGACGGTGTCGGAGTACAAGTCACGCCCCATGGAAAAATGACCAATGAGAGAAAATCTGAGGTTACCATCGCGCACTGATGGAGCCAAGTTTGCCTGTGGCAGCATCACTGGGGGCTACGCTAATGCTAACTATTAACCGTTTTTTAAAGTAAGCGTTGCAGGGCCGGAATATTTCCTGGGTCAACCCCGAGCAAAACAATAAACTTCTGTGAGCTGATTGGTCGGTAAAAGGTAACTATATAACTATGTATATAGTTATAAGATTTATGGACGTCGTGAGAGAGGATATGAAGTTGGTATAAGAAAGAAGGATACAGAGAATAGGGTTAGATGGAAAAGATTGAATCGCTGTGGCGACACCTGAAGGGAAAAGCTGAAAGGAGAATTATATATATATATTTATAGTTGATTATCTCCCCCCCGGGTGTTGGCGGGTGTGTGCAGCTGACATGCTGCTGCAGGTTAGTTCAGCGTAATTGACCAGGTAACGATCGCCCCGCTGCCGCTCCGGGTCCCGCCGGGTGCAAATGAGAAAGCGGACGATGTGCGACAGTGTTCCCATTCAGGTGCATCAGTGTGAGGAAGGGGGCTCCGCATTGGCCCCGGGGGCCGCCAGAACCTCATTGTGCACTTTTGTAAGGCGGTTAATCCTCCCCCCATCTTCGGACAGAGGAGGGTTCCCACCCCCTCGCCTGGAAAGAGCCATAAAGGAACGCCTTCAGCCTCCAATTCCACATTTGAGGCTCAAATGATGAAACTACAGGCCGCCGTCCTGAGATCCAAAGTGAACACGGCCTCAATCTGGGCTTTGAATGGCGATCGCATCTGTGTGTGTGTGTGTGTGTGTGTGTGTGTGTGTGTGTGTGTGGTTAAATCCAGTGCGAGCTGTGACGGGAAAAGGAAGGAGAGCAGGTGTCAGCAATCTCGCTTCTCCTCCACCCACTTCACTTATCCCCTATTCACCCGGACCGTTTCCATGGTGACGAATGACTTGATTGCCACATGAGTGATTGCCGCCAATCAAGCGGTCATTGGCCCCATAATGGCCGTCTTTTCGGGGGTTGAGGGGCGGGGGGTGGGGGGCTGCCAGCAAGTGGCGTGGTTGAAATCCTGCGGTTCCTGCTGAATGCCTCAATCGATTGACAAAATCGACGGCATTCTCCGATTGGCCGATGACCCGTATTCCTGCCGCCGTGTCCCAGCTCTGACCAGATGTTTGCACATCATGGATGAACACACAAACACCCCCCACATCCCTGCTGATGCTTTATCTCCGCTCCGCCAAGGTGAAGCAAGTCACACCTTTGGCGTCAGAGGCGTCGCGCTAGCTTTTGCGAACACGGAGGCCAGAGGCTCCGCCTTCTTATCGTCACCTGCCCTCAGTCGCTCTGTCAGGTCAGTTGACATTTTTTGGTTTCTCCTCCCCACCGCAGGATGGTTCTGCACTTAGAGCGGCGTTTCAACTTCAGTTTAGATTCACCTTTATTGTCATTACACACGTTACACAAGTACAGGGCAACCGAATGCGGCAAAAAAAAAAAAAAAATCATCAGGTGCAGACAGAATAAATAATGTACATGGGATATTACATCAATAATACAGAGGGTATTTACAGGTGGGTTGCTTTGCACATGTTACACAGGTGGACATGTGCATTAAATGTGATAGATTAGAGTAACTATGAACATGAATACAAACAGTAATTGTGCAGGTGATAAATGATGCTGTGCAAAAATCACGCATAAATACATTGTTTTTCCAGTCACACTTCAGCACAACATTCCCATAGATAATTGAAAATTAAAAAATTGAAATATATATGTATATCAGTGACATGTGGTGAGGTTCATGGCTGGTGAAGCGCTGTGACTTCATCACAATCAGATTTACAAACATATGAACCCTACAGAGTAGCTTATTCACCATTTGATTGGCAGCAGTTAATGGGTTATGTTTAAAATCTCATATCAGCTTTCTTCACACATACAAACTGCAGCACACAAAAAAAGCACATTTAATTTAAAAAAAAAGTTATTATGGTCTTAATTTTACTTATAAATGAAGTCTATGCAAATCCAATTTCGAAAATTGTCTAAGTTTGGGTATATAATCCTCCATTTTGAAAGTGAGGAGAGGAAAAAATAAATGGACTTGCCAACTCTAGCTTATTGTCGCTGGATTTTGCAGCCCGGGAGTTGCAAAAAAAATCCCTGGGATCACGAGCGCCCCCTACCATGAGGCAGGAGAGCTGCATGCCTCACTGAGTGGCTCTTTGCAGCCGTTCTACAATCCCTCAGCACAAGAAACCAGTAACATAAACAGTTGTTGACAAAAACACTTTACATTAGAAATGTAGTTCATATAGCAAAAGCGTTATAACATTTTAATTGTACAGCAAGACGGCCATGCGGTCTTAGTGCAGAGCATGCAAGCCGCCATTGGGCAACCTACATTGAGGCTCAACAGTCTGTAGCCTCACTGCACGTCTCTTCTCAGTATTTGAACCGTAAATGTGAAAATCCATTCTGGATAATCTAAAATTGGTGTAGTTAAAGGAAAAATATATTTATAGTGCAAATCACTGATGAATTTAACCATTTCGTTCTTTTTTTCATTTGACTTTTTTCTTTCCAACATTGGCAAGTGAGGCACAGCCTCTCCTGCCTCCCCTGACAGCAAGTCACTGGTATATTTATAATATAAGAGGCGTGACGGACTTTCTGGAGCATCTCTTTTTGTTTCAAATTTTAGTTTTAAATCAGCATTTTTATCCATCCATCCATCCATCCATCCATCCATCCATCCATCCATCCATCCATCCCTGTCTGCTACTCACTCTCTAAGCCTAATTTCCCCTTCCAGGGGGCGGAGCTTAGCCTGGTCCGGACACCTGTCAGTGGACGGCCAGGACGATGGACCAATTGACTTTTTTTGGACGGTGGGAGGAAGAGGGGTAACCCAGAGGAGAACCCGTAGTCCTGGTGTTACTGCATTGATTGCTCCCTGCCTGCTGACTGCTGGACGGATACCACGGATCAATCATCAATAACTGTCTTACCTGCCTCAGGGTTCAACTGGACCTCTGGCTTCTCTAGTGAGGAGCTTGCATGTGAGGTTCTCCAAGCCTTCCAGACCTGCAAGTTCACCTCCTGGGACCTGCATCTCGCCCATGGAGAGGAAGGTCTAACATGCAGCGTCTCGTGCTAACGCTATCCGGCTAATGCTAACGTTGTCAGCCAAGATGATGGAGGAGGACAATCAGCAGGAGGTCGCCCTCCTATTTAGCGCTTCGTTAGCGCTGAGATCCTTCTGATCGCTTTCAAAGGAGAACATCAGGCCAGAGGAGTCTTGGTGGGGTGTGAAGAACCAGCCGAGAAGCCGGACAGGAGACAACCTGGAGACGTGGCAGGAGGAGGAGGAGCAGGGAGAAGATCGGCAGCTCGGCCTCGGTACATCACGGAAAGGTTTGCGTGCACGGCGGTGACAGCTCTGCTCCACCACCAGGCGGAGGAGATGGAGAACAACCATGAGGAGACAGAGACGGGGTGGCGATGTGGCGGAGGCCGAGGTCAGTGGAAGGAGGTCAAAGGTCACAAGTTTGTGATTGGAAATACGGATGAATGAATGAATTGATAGATGAATGAATGAATGAAAGTGAGGGGTGGACCTGGTGATCTCCTCCATAGATCCTCGGCAGAGGCACAAACAAAACAGACAAGAATGTCTCGGGCCTTGAATTAGGACCAAATTACCTCTCCTCCTCCCTTTTCACCCCCCTCATCCCCCTCTTCCCCCCCATGTTATTCCCGTGCAGCCGCTCATGGCCCAGTAAACCCAGGAATCCACTCGTTATCAGCACATCATTGGACGCTAATAGCCTCTCCGTGTTGACACACCATTAGGCAGCCATGTTTTTTATTTTTTGGGGGAGGGATCGACCCCCCCCCCCCCACACACACACACACACACACACATACCAGGAGTGAGCGCAGACATGCACGAGAAAATAGGACGGAGACGTCGCCTTAAAATGACTAACACTTCATTATTTTGATTTTGATTTCCATCCTCAGTTGCCTTTATGACTCACTGTGTGTGTGTGTGTGTGTGTGTGTGTGTGTGTGTGTGTGTGTCTGTGCGTGTGCCTGTGCGTGTGCGTGTGCCGCTGTCACATGATCTCGCCATCTAGCAAATGTTTAGCGATGTCGACGTTCCGCTGCCTTGGAGAACTGTCTGGTGGGGAACTGACGGAGAACATGCAGGACTGACTTGTGCAATCTAAGTCCGGGTTGACGCCAGCTGACACGTTCCAGGTGGAGATGTTCCTTCCGGCAGCCTGGACTTCTAGAAGATGCTGATTCTTGGGTGGTTAGATCTCCTGCAGGATCTCACCAGGTCACCTCTCTGGGGTTCTTGTGATCTGCAGCTTCCCCCTGTGGAACCCTCTGAGGTGAGGTGGCCTCCAGCCGGATCCACAGCCCTCCTCCAGAACCACATGGGCGAACCACCGCGGTACTGGAGATCTTCAAGTCCAGATTAGAACCAGCACCTCCTGAACCCCACAACCAGACGTGGACCAGAACCTCCAGCATGGAGACAGGTGATCTCCAGGGGTGGGCTTGTACTCACCTCTGGACGAGAAGGTGTTTCCAATGTAATTCATCAATCTAAGTGTTTGTTATAACAACCAGTCGACACACACACACACACACACACACACACACACACACACACACCAGAACCCTAGAGTAGATGTCACCCAAAGGAACAACCTCATTATTATTGTTCTTTCTACCTCCGGCCACCGACCTTTCCAAGCAATTGGTGTGTGTGTGTGTGTGTGTGTGTGTGCGCCCCCCCCCCCCACCTCCAAATGAGCGTTTCCACCAAGGGAGGGGGGTGGTATGGTGGATGGCGCCCGTAGACCGCCGTTATTGATGGCCTGGGGTGAACCAATCCCAGCTGGCGCCCTGGCTGGAGGCGGGGCCAGCCCACCTGTCAATCACACGGTTCATATAGAGAAATTCAGCCAATCAGGGTGCGGGTCTCAGAGTATTTGAGTATATAACACTGCAAGGTGTGGGGGGAGCGGGGGGGTACACATTCCAATGCACACACACTTACACACACACACACTTACACACACACACACACACACACACACACCAGATGTCCCCTTTTCCGTGACCCATTGAATGAATATTATCTGTGTTTCCGGGCAGGTTTCATTAATAACCCCACTCCTATTTGCCTCCTCTCCTGGGGGGTCAAATCAAGCCATTAACCCCATCTGCCCCGCCTCTTCCAGGTCATCATGGCAGCGATGAGGAGCTCCATCTCTGATTTTCTGGTGGCCAGAGGGGCTTCAGGAGGAGACGCCTCCTTCGCACCTCCATCCCTCCTCCCTCGCTGGTCCTCAGTCTGGGATTATCTGGGAGCGGCGGCTCCGAGCGCTCGGGGATAATTGGCTCCGGACACCTTGTTAAAAAACATTTTTTTAAATGTGCAAACAGCAGGGATTACGGGAGCGGGAGGACTCAGCAGATGCTTATCGCCGACTTTGCGGGACATCCTGATCCGCCCGGAAAAGGTCCAGGGGCTGATCCTCGGCCCAGTCCAGGGAAGTTCTGCTTGTTAAGGAAACAAAAGAATTAAGCTCGCGGTCGGAAGAGATTTAATATTTGTTCATAATTATGTATTTGTAATTTTAATTATTATTATTATTAATGACTGGAAGCTGAAATGAGAGCATCTATTGGTGGGGTCAGGGGTCAGATGTCAGGGGCCAGCAGCCAATCGCAGCTCACTCTGGGTCGGGGGCGGGGTTATACCCGCACGGCTCAGCTGTCAATCACACACATCCAACCGTTCACCCTCTCATTCACACCTGCCGAGCTTCGGTGGACCTGATGGAGATGGAGAGCATGGAGGTCTGGTCTGGTCGAGTCACCGATAGACCCGAGCAGGAACCTTGGGATCCAGACCTCCAAGAGTTTTGTTCCTGCTTGGGTTCTCTCTGGGTTCTCCGTAGACCAGAATGATGCTGATTCTTCATATTTCTTAGAGTTCTGGAGCCAAGAATCCACCTCCTGAAGGGGGACCGCTGAGGCTGAACCTGCTGGGTTCCCCCAGTGTGGATCTCCATGTTCTCCTGTGTGTGTGTGTGTGTGTGTGTGTGTGTGGCGGATCTCCATGCGTCTTGAGCTTCACAGGAGTCGTTCCCCATCTGCAGCAGTGGATGGGTGTTGATCTTAGCGGCTAGCAGCTAGTCATGTTAGCATTCATGCTAACACTCATATCAACATGGAGATATCTTCTCCTTCATTTCTACAGATGCCCTCCAGATGTTCTGAAGCCTCAGCCATCATAATCGGAGCGTCGGGAATGCCGTGTTCTGATTGGTGGATGGGTGAAGGTGGACACACACGTGCAGGTCTTCTGGGCTCTGCTGCCCTCTGCTGAGAGCTCAGCACCATCAGCAGACCTCCTCTTCTCCTTCCTGCTCCCTCTCTGCCTGTCAGCCCATGGGTTGGGGGGCTGAAGGTCCTGGGATCTTCAGGCAGACGTTTGGAGGTGACCCACTGAAAATACTGGCAAGTCTGCTGATCAACCCAGCGTTCACCATTACTGCAAGTACGTGTGTGTGTGTGTGTATGTGTGTGTGTGTGTGTGCGTGTGTTTTCTGCTGTGCTGTGCTCTGCTCATCTTCTGTAATGCAGGCCTGAAGTTGCTCCTCTCTGATCATTCTTGGATTTTAAATGGTCTCAGATAAAAAAAAAAAGAGAATTACAAAATAAAAGCTCAGGCTAAAGAAGCTAATCCTGAAGACTTGGGATTAGAAAATTAAAGCTCAGGATAACGAAGCTCTTCCTGAATACAGGATTACAAAATAAAAGCATGGGCTAGTGAGAGTCTGGATTAGAAAATAAAAGCTCAAGCTAACAAAGCTCTTTCTGAAGAGACAGGATTTCAAAATTAAAGATTGGGCTAGTTTAAATCAGGATTAGAAAATATAAGCTCTGGCTAGTGAAGCTCTTCCCTAAGAGTCAAAGTGACAAAATAAAAGCTCGGGCAGGCAAGAGTCAGGATTAGAAAGTTAAAGCTTGAACGAATGCAACTCTTTCTGAAGAGACAGGATGACAAAACTAAAGTTTGGGCTAGTGAGAGTCAGGATTAGATAAGTTAAAGCTCTGGCTGGAGAGAATTGGGGTTAGAAAATAAAGGCACAGGATAACACAGTTCTTCCTGAAGAGTCGGGATTCCTAAATAATGCACTTCCTGTTTGTGTTCCGTCACTTCCTGTGCCCGCTCGGACGTGGATGAGGAGCTCAAATGGCTGAGCTGCCAGATGGCGGTCATCACAGTGAAGGAGAAGACCAACCGTCACTCTGTGTGTGTGTGTGTGTGTGTGTGTGTGTGTGTGTGTGTGTGTGTGAGTGTGAGTGTGTTCCTTTGACCCCTGTGATGTCAGACCTCTTGTTTTTGTCTCACTTTCACAAATGTGAGTCAATAATTGTCACATTTAATCTAAAATGTGAATTAATACAAATTATATCATCAAGAGGAGAATTCTAATTTATTTGTTTCCCAAAATGCTGACGTAGTTAGTCCTCCTTCAGCAACGCTGTTAAAACCGTTTTATTAATTCCACTTTTAATCCACGAACCCTGGATCGAATCCCCCGAAGATGGAGCGCGAACGCGGCAAATGAAAGAATCCAAAGCAGCAGACGGTGCCTTCAGGTTCCCTTTACGATATTTATTCTTAAAAATGAGTAGGCAGACAGTTCCATGCTCTCCGAATAGCAGAACGTGTGCAGAAGGACTTCTTCTGTGGAGAGCCGAGGAATCACGTTCGACCGCAGCGACTCTTGGAGAACGTCTTCGTCTCAGGAAAGGGTGGGGGAGGTTCTAGAGAAGATGGGGGTTATCGAGAAAGAGGGGGTTCTAGAGAGGTGGAAACATATGAGGGCGGGAGGGCTGTTAGGAGCAGCAGGCTAACACGGCTAGCGACGCACACATCAGCGATGAAGACGAGGGGGCGCCACTGGGCTGTTTTTCCCCAAAGATGCCCCGCCCCTCACCCCACTAACTGCTAACCGCTAACGGCTAACAGCTCCCTCTACTGGAGTGTCATCAGGAGGAGAGGGAGGGAGGGCGGACCAGGAGGATTCAGATGGAGATCCCCCCCCCCCCCCCCCGCAGCAATGATGCCAGCTCATTGGTCGACCCGGAAAGGCCGCAAAATGGCCGAAGCCCAGGAGAGGTCAAAGGGAAGCCGTGGGGGGGGGCGAGACTCGGCCCGCGAGTCACGTGTGAAGGTTCCCTACTCAGACTGGAGGGGAATCAGAAGGTCATGGGGAGGTTTGTATGCCACGGGGGGGTCAGGGGGGGTTTGGGTACCTTGGGGGGGGTCGGGACCCTCCCTCTCCCTCGCAGGGTGCTCGGATTGGGACGCGGCGCCCCCGGTGGATAAGTGCGGCGCAGACTTTTTCATTTTAATTTTTTTTTTTGTCTTTTCCTTTAGAAAGGACGTGAAGGCACAGATGCGGCGGACAGAGGCTAGGGACGGACGGACGGGGGGGGTCGGACAGAGGGACGCTGTCGGCAGGTTAGGCTGTTAGCGAGGGGACGTTAGTCCGCTTTAGTCTGGGGGTTAAAGGAACACCGTGTTATCAGTTTGTGCAAAACAGAAGCAAACTATTTATCTTTTTTCCCTTTTTTTTTTTACAAAAAAAAAAACCCAAAACAAACGAGTCACTTCTCCATTCCTATTTTTTTTCCTTCTTCCTTTCTTTTCGTGTTGTTAGAAATGCGTCTCCTTCTCCGAGATGGTGGATATTTTGCCGTCTGCCTTCAGCTTGGCGTCGTTGGCAGCGTACGGGCTGAGCGCCGCCAGCTTCCCCCGCATTTTCAGGTCGGGGCTGGGGGTCGTCAGCTTCTTCATCCTCTGCAGGGAGATGGAGGGGGGACAAGAAGGTTTCAGACATGGATAAGAGAAGAAGAAATGTGACTCTTCAGCACCTCCTGCTGGTCCAGCAGGTAGCTCCACGTTCCCTTGTTCAGTGGGAAACAAGGGGTCGGAGGTTCTGGAGCCCCCTTACCTCGGTGAAGGTGCCGGGGGTCTTCCAGATCATCCAGATGATCCCCAGTGGGATGCAGACCATGGAGGACATGGCCATGAACCAGCCGATCCCATAGCCCCAGTCCGGGTAGGTGTACACGTTATTGTACTTCAGCGGCTTGTACTTAATCAGGAAGAACAGGAAAATCCCCTGCAGGCCAACAGACACATCCCAGTTATACAAATAAAGGTGTGTGTGTAAGTGTGTGTAAGTGTGTGTGTGTGTGTGTGTGTGTGTGTGTGTGTGTGTGTGGCTCACGGCGCAGATGCCCGGGGTGAGGATCATCCAGCACCACTTGATGAAGAAGACGGGTTTGTGTCCAATCATGTCCTCGATGTTCAGGTAGAATCTGTCGCTGCCTGGACGGGTGGGAGGGTTGATAGACACCTGTCACTCAAACTTGAGAAGATGGCCGACGTCTCGCGAGAAGGTATTTGTTTTCAATTTTTAAAAAAGAAGTTTTATTCTACAATTGAAGAGCCTGGTTAGTGCAGCAGTCCTGCAGTACACCAGAGTGACCAGCAGGGGGCGGCAGAGCACCGCCGCGAAGGCGACAACGAGGAGCTCCAGGAGTTTTTGGAGCTCCAGGAGCAGGAAGTGGAGGTCCTCACCATAAACCCAGCCGATGCATATGGACTCAAAGATGGCCACGAACAGCAGGCACATCCCGCTGGCGGCGTACGAGTCGAACAGCTGGAAGACATACATCCCGCCCTGGGGGGGAGGGGGGGGGCAGTCAGGAGGTCCAGGTCCACGGAGAACCGTCGAGAAGAAGACACAAGGCAGATGTGGAGGATGGAGAGGATCAGGAAGTTGTCCGTCAGGGAGACGGTACATGTCAGATGGCCAGGAGGTAAAGTCACTGAGATGGTTTGGACATGGACAGAGGGATGGAGAAGATCTGGGTAGGCAGATGATTGGCTGCGGAGACCCCTGATGATTAATGGTGATGATGACTATGATGATGGCAGTGATGAAGTTGATCGGGATGATGAAGAAGATGCCGATAATTGTGATGGTGAAGATGATGCTGATGACGATGATGTAGACGACAATGGCGAGGACGCTCATAAAGAAGACGACGCAGATGGTGTTCATCACGCAGATGATGGGTGATGATTCGGACGATGATTGTGAAGATGATGATGGTGCTGCGTCTCACCTCCGTGCACATGATGAGCCCAATGAGGAAGGAGACCACGGACATGCCCAGGATGAGAAGCTCCCGGCGGTAGCCCCTGCGGAAGGTCTCGGGGTACATGTCCACCACCGCCGTCACCAGGCTCTCCACGCACACAAACTGCCGCCAGAAGAGCAAACGAGACGTCTCGATCATCTCACGGCTCGGCGGGTGGAGCGGTTCTCCGCCGAGTTCCCCACCTGGCTGTCCAGCCCGAGGAAAATGAGCATCATGAAGAAGAGGCAGGCCCACAGCGGAGACAGGGGCATCATGGTGACGGCCTTGGGGTAGGCGATGAAGGCCAGGCCCGGGCCTGGTGGAGAGAAAAGGACGGGTTATCTCCAACATCTTACATTCTTGGAGAAACATCTCGCCTGGAGCTGCTGGGGTTCACCTGAAAGCTCCAGGTCCCCTGCTGGCTTTCTGATTGTCCCTGGAGCATTCATTCATTCCTTCATCCATTCATGCATTCATTCATTCCTTCATGCATTCATTCATTCCTTCATCCATTCATTTCTTCTTTTATTCACGCATTCATTAATTCCTTCATCCATTCATTTCTTCTTTTATTCATGCATTCATTCATTCCTTACTTCATCCATGTATTATTCATTCATGCATTCATTCATTAATTCATTCATACAGGCATAAATTCATTCATTCATGAATTCAGCCAGTCATTCATCTACTCATTCGATGATGTATTAATGTATGTTATGTAATGTACTCATGTATTAATGAATTTGTTCATTCATGCACTGATGCATGCACTAATTCATTGGTTCATTCATTCATACATGCATTCATTTATTCATTCATTAATTCATTGATTCATTCATGTACTGATGCATGCATTCATTAATTCATTGATTCATTCATTTATACATGCATTCATTCATTGATTCATTGATGAATGCTGAATGAATACATGCACTAATTTATTCATTCATTTATACAGTCATTCATTGATTAATTCATTGATTCATTCATCCACTCATGTATGCATTCATTCATGTATTCATTCATTGTCTGAGCTCCTCATCCTGCTCTCAGGGTTGGTCGGGGCACGAGCCATCCCGGTGTGTGTTGAGGCGCGGGGGCGGGGCTTAACCCAGACAGGTCAGCTGTCAATCACATATGAGATGCCACAACATTCGTCCTCTCATTCACACACACTGCTTTTGGACGGTGGGAAGAAGACGTTGAACCTGGAGGAAACCTAGGCTGGAGAACCTGGAGACTCCAGGCAGAAATTTCCAGCTCACCACGAAGGAACCTTCTCGCTGTGCTGCCTCCACTGGGTTCTCCAGCTTGGGTTCTCTCCAGGTTCTCTGTCAAGTTCACTGCAGGGTCACTGCAGACCCAATGGTTGGATGAGTGACATCTGATTCGACCCGCTTAAACCCCGCCTCTTGCCCCAGTGACAGCTGTGATTGGCCCGACGGACTTGGGGGAGAAGAAGGCGGGGGAGCTCGCGGTGACACCGCGAGGAGCTCACCGGACTCGGCCACGGCCTCGATGGGGACGTTCTGCTCGTAAGCCATGAAGCCCAGCACGGAGAAGATGGCGAAGCCGGCCAGGAAGCTGGTGCCGCTGTTCAGGCAGCAGAGCATGATGCAGTCCCTGGAGGAGAAGAACCACAGGAGGTCACCTCAGATCCCCGCGTTCTCCACGGTCCCGACGTCCTTACCTGTAGCAGTTGTTGTTGTAGGCGTTGTAGCTCCCGAGGGCGGTCAGGCAGCCCAGGCAGATGGCGTAGGAGAAGAAGATCTGGGTCCCGGCGTCCACCCACACCTGCGGAGAAGCCCGAGGAGGTCAACGCCTGCTGGGTCCCGGAGGTCCAAGGTGGGCGGAGCACCAGCTAACTACATGATTTTAGAATAATTTACATTAACTCATGACAGGAGAGGATAGTTTGAAATCAAATGTGTAACGGCCGTCCAATAGGACTCCGCCTCCCGGGTCATCCTACCTCTCCCTCCGCCCTTTTGCTTACATCTACCCAGCCCCCCCCCTTTCCTTTTTGAAAACAACTCTCACATCACCATTCAGCCACTAATCTCATTTCCTCGCCGGCGACGGGGGGGGGGGCAATTAACAAACGCACAGTCCTGCGTCCCTCCTGGGGGTAACCACGGTAACTTCTGTGACCTCACAAACACGGCCTGTTCCTGTGGAAGAACGGGCTTTTCTCTGCTAATGTCCATTAACACCCCGCCGAACCCCCCCCCCCCCCCACGAAGGCCCCCGAGGGCTCTGAGGGCCCCGTTGGCCCCGGCGGGCGCAGAAAGGAGCACTTGTTGATGTTGTGCCCGTTTTGGCCGCTGGCGTGGAGTCACGGCGGTCCTCAAACGGAGGCTGAGGACGATCAGACAGACCCAGAACAAAGTCATCAAAAAACAACATGAAACAAAACGGCCCTTTGATCTCCCAAGATAAGATCAAAAAGACTTTGATTTTGAAAGCGTGGCCCTTTTATGATGTTTCTATTTGTTTGTTTGTTTGTTTGGTTTAGTTTTTGAACGGAGCAACACAGAGTGTATATGTGTGTATGTGTGTGTGTGGGTGTGCACACTTACATGCGTATTAAGGCAAAGTTTCTCGCAGAGACAAAGCTGGTGATTGAGCTCTGACATTGAGAAAAAAGCTGCAAACACACACACATACACACACACACACACACACTTCTGACACTTTCACACACACCCTTGTTATCCATCTGGGCTCCACAAGAGGAAATGTGTGTGTGTGTGGGGGGGGTCCATTCATAGAGTTTGGGGGGGCAGGTATGGGACAGAATGGGGGGAGGCATGATGAAGTTCACGGGTGTGCAAACAGTGTTTTACACGCACACACACACACACACACACACATACACACACACACACACACACCGAGGCACAGCGAACAGAGGCCTGATTGTCCCTGCGGGAGCTAATTTAACATCGGTGTCAGAAGTAATGTCTTCCTCTGCCAAAAAGCAGTGCTTCTTTATTGCCCTCCCTCCTTCCCTCCTTCATCTCCTCCTCTTCTTCTTCTCCCATCATTCTCCTCCCCTCTTCTGCCACCACACTCCTCCTCAATTCCCTGTTCACCTGCTTTTCAACAGGAAGGCATCTAAGGTGATGACTGATGTCCATCCATCCATCCATCCATGCTCAGACTCCATCATCCGTCTTCACTCATGTTGATGTGACGCCTCCATTTGATGACAGTTTCTGGTGCACGGTTGCCTAGCAACCCTGACCGTCTCCGTTTGCAGATGAGGTCAAGGAGTCTGACGGCCTGTGTGTGTGTGTGTGTGTGTGTGTGTGTGTGTGTGTTTTCTGTACTTTTCTGTCCCATCCCCTGGTCCTACCTGAGGGTCGGACAGTCGTGAGATGTCCGGGTAGAGGTAGAACTTGATGCCGTCGAACGCCCCAGGCAGTGTCACGCCCCGGATCAACAGGATCAGCAGCATGAAGTAGGGAAAGGTGGCCGTCACATACACAACCTGTGGGGGAGGAGGTCCAGGTTTGAGGGAACGTTGGAGAAGATCCAGAGCAACCACAACTTCAATCTTTTGTTTCGGTCCATCTCTGCAGGGAAGTGCTACTTTCCCTTTCTGCACATGGCCCTGCAGGATGAAACCAAGAAGTACCGTGCACGGGAAACACTCCCAAACACACGGACAGGAACAGCCAAAGCCAAGTTCAAGTCCACCAAGTCCACCAGGGGGGCTGTTTGGTTGCTTCTTCTGCTTAGCAGAATCGCCCAAATGCTAAATTATGACAGTACCAGAAACCCAGATGGGCACTTAGCTTGTTCTCCACCGATCGATCGGTGCTTCAGCTTCGATCGATGAGGGAAGCGGCGTGAACAGTAACGCCCGCCAACCGCTGCCGCTCCTCCTCTCTGGGTTCTGAGGCACTTCGGCCAAAATCACAACAGCAGCCCCACAGAAAACACCACTATTAGCTTTAGCTATATAAAAACCGTTGTAGCCACAATGAAGGACGGGTTCATTGTTCACCAACTCGACGTTTGGTTGCCGTGGTAACCATGCATGGCGCAACACCCGACTCCACAACAGCAAACATCGCTGCTGCTGAGCGGCTAGCTAGCTAACAACCGCACCAATCCTCCTTAAATGGACCCATTCAATTTTTTTTCCCCCTTACAGAACTGTGCTCAACATCTCAAGGAACCAGCGGGAACAAAAGACCCGGAGCCACTTGGAAGGCCGTGGCGGGCGGCGCACATCTCCTGGCTCGCTGGCATCCAGTCAAAGTCCAATTGAGGACAGAACAGAGCCGGGCCGGGAGGCTGGGAATAAAAGCGGTTCTCCTCCGGGCGGCTCGGCCGGGCAGCACTGACGCTGGCAGTGTGGGAAAATGTGCTCCTCTATGAGCCGACACACGGAAGTGCGTGAGTTCGTGCACTAGCACACCCACACACACACACACACACACACACACACACACACACAAGCACACACACACATCCAGCATGTACACAATCACTACTACGAGCTGTCGGTTGAAAAGGCTTTTATTTTGAAGTGCGGTTTCGAGGCGCGAGGTTCTTTAGCGGCGGCACAAAGACGCGGAACTGGCTCGCTCTGGATCCCGTCGCTACATTGCGGGGGGGCGGAGGTGGGGACACGGGCGGAGAAGGTGGGTGGAGGTCCGCCCCAGACACGCACTGGAGGTGCGACTGGGAGTCGAGGTCGAATGGCAGTTAGGCTACAATGCGGCGCAAACATCACCCTGCTTCCCGACGCCAGGGAGAATCTTCTCCCTTCAATATGGAGATGTTGAAGAAGAGCCGAAGGAGACCCTTTACTTCTTCTTGACTTCATCCTGCCACCGACCCCCACCCGAATGAAAATTATTACCCCCCCAAAACCCATTGATGACCAACATGCTCCTTCCACCTCCAAGAAGGATAAACATCTCCAGCCGCGGCAAATTTACAGCTCAAACTCGCCCCTGCCCTCTGCCATAAATCTAAGTGGGGGGTAAATGAGAGGGGGGGGGGGGGTAAATGTGAGAACGGCCCATGAAAAAAAACACATGGGACAAAAGCAAACCGCTCAGCCAAAGAAGAGGAACGGGGGGGCAAGGAGACAATCTGCATGCTCCTCATGAACGCCCTCCTTCCCTCCATTGAAAGCAGGAATCATTCTTGGACAGGCCGCGAGGAAGCGTCCTACCCTCTCGCTTCGCAACCACACAAAGAACTCTTCAGGGAGATATAGGCCTCGCCGCCTTCTCTCCTTCCTCCTCCTTCTCCTCCACCTCCTCTTCCATCATGCAAACCCATTCACAGCTCTCTCTGGGGGTTCCTTACTGTTGCTGCTGCTGCTCCTCAGGGGATGTTGAGGAGCAGCTTATGTTGACCAACTCGGCGTCCCGCAGTGTGAGTGTGTGTGGTTTGGACAGCACAAACCGGGAACATATACACAGCAGTAACCATCTCCATCCATCCATCCATCCATCCACCCATTCCTCGCTCACCTTGCCAGTGGACTTGGGCCCCTTCCAGATACAGAAGTAGCAGATGAACCAGGCCAGGGCCAGACACATGGCCAGCTCCCAGCGCATCCCGCCCATGTGCTCGATGCCGTCAGAGATCTTCAGCACTCTGCGTCTGCTCGGGCCCAGAGAACATTGGTGAGCACCAACACCAACTTTGAATGTACACAAGAAAGTTCCAGGCAAGAAGAGAAGCTGAATCTGGCCGATGGAGAAGAACATATCTGAATATCATTTCCAACATCCCTGGTGATTGTTGGGTGATTTCTGAAACACGATGTTCATTTTTGCTCATTTGGACAGTAAGAGGTGCCAGGATGGAGCGGTATGTTGTTCTACTGGGTTCCTTCCAGGTTCTCCGTCTTCCACCCACAGTCCAGGAACAGTCAGTGTGTTCATAGAAGATTCAACGGTTAGGTATTAAAGAGAAGGTGAGCGGTTGGACGTCAACGTGTGATTGATGGGTGACCTGTCCAGGTAAAGCCCCGCCTCCCGCCCAGGTGGAATTGTCTCCACTTCCCTGCTAAGCTGTGTAGATAAGGAACGAATAAATGGGTGGACATCAAGGTGGACATTTACGTTCTTCTGCTTGTCAGAAGGCCCTGAGTCACTCTTTCCAACAAGTCTTCCTGATCTTACCTTGCTGGGGACGACCATTGCTTTCTATCATATTGAAGAAGATCGGCCACCCAGACCAGGTGCTCGTCCCTTCTTCTGCAGGCTCCATCACCGGCTCGGAGTGGCAGCGTTTCTATAGGAGCCACGCAGGACAAACAGTCCCAGGCTTGGCGAGGTGTCGGACGCCCGAGAGTCGCCTTCCCACTCGTGGTCAGGAACGTGTCACCGAATATTTTAAAAACCTGGAGGTGGAAAGAGAAATCCTCCGCATCTCATCTGAGAAGCCACCAGAACCCGTGCGCTTGATGGAAAAATCTACGGGCCGACATTAGGTGGAGACACCTTCGCCTCTTCTGGAAGCCACCTCCCCGAGGGTACCCTAAGGTGGAAACGCCCAAGGAAGGAGCTCCATCCAACCAACCAACCAACCAACCCCACTCTGGAGCTTCCACAGTTGAACCTGAGGAACTTCTTCATCCACTTCATCCACGGATTGCGTAACATCTCCGCGGTTTGCCAGCAGCGGTGAATCAGCAGCGTGGATTTTTTTCTTCCTCCTTCCGTTTCCTGAAGCAAGGCCAGGTAGCCTCATTGATGGGGGAAGTGGGGGATGGGGAGGGGGCTTAGCCGAAATGGGCGCCGCCAAATCTTTGCCACCGAGTTCACCCTCAGGGATCCCGACCGGCCCATTGATCATTGTGGCATGTTCTTGGTTGCAGGCCACAAGTTAGGTCCAACACAGCCCTGCTGTCCCTCCTGGTCAGCGGAGAGGGGCGAGATCTGTGTAAATACCCCCGGGCACCATCTCAAGTGCATTAGAACCGGTTCTAAATGAGGCCACATTGCAGCGTCACCTCCCGGGGCCACGCTTCAGCCGGATGTCAGCAAACAAACCGAGTTCCCTAGAACCAAAAGCAGAACATCTCCTGGAGCCCCTGTCCTGGAGGTCTTGTGAATTTATATATATATATTTGCATTTTATCAGGGCCGACATCTTCATCCTTCGTTCTTGGCCTTGAACATACATCACAGCATCATCGGTAGACGTAGCGCTGGTACCGCAGGGGTGTTTGGAGCCAGCCTTCTAAAGCTTACCTACAGGGCGCAACTTCCAACTCCGCTAGCTAGCTAGTGGTGGAACACAGTGGCAAGCCCTGGCGTACAGTAGCCTCAACAGAGCTTGGTCGGTATCTTGTTTGCTTCGGCGGTCGTAAACACGGCCTCTGGCAGCAAAACAGGAAGTGTGGTCAGCATTACACGCTGATGGGGCTTGATCTACTGCCACACACACACACACCCACACACACACACACTCGGGCAGCTCCAGCTGGGTGACAGCTGGCCTACCAGCGCCCGCTGACATAAATATGAAAAGGGCTGACTAATTATCGGGGCGGGTGGCAGGGTTGGGCGAGCAGCGGATAGAAAATGAGACATGATGGCGTTTATTCAGGGGCTGGTAGCAGGCGACCAACACCGGTCCACCACCCTGTCGATGTCTCGTGCTCGCGGTGAAGAGGGAGCGTGGAGATAACAAGAAGGATACTCACTCCCAGAACTCAATGACTGGAGAAGTGGCGTTGATGTTGGTGATGTTGGTGGCGTTTTCTCCATAGTAGTCGACGCAGTTCTCTGAGGAAAGAAAGGAATGTTGAAGCTTAGCGGCTGACATTCTTGAAGGCCAAAAAAAAACCCTGTACGTACCCGTGTTCCAGTAGTGCCCACAGCCGGCCCAAGGCAGCTCCGTGGTGAAGCAGTTGAAGAGGTAGAAGATGGCCCAGGCCAGAATCACGATGTAGTACACGTTCAGATGCGCCTCGATCACCTGGGTGGCGTAGCCGATACCTGGAAAGAGCCCCTTCTCGTTTGGTATCTCCCAGAACGGGGAGCTGGTAGCTTTTTAGGAGCAGCTCCGAACCCCTCCCCGGAGGAACCCTTCCGAAAGCGTGTCCTCACCCTCAAACAGCGGGCAGACCTTCCTCCAGCAGGTGATGCCCCCCTCGCTGGTGAACTGGCCCAGGGCGGTCTCCAGGAAGAAGACAGGGATGCCGCAGCAAATGAAGAAGATGACGTAGGGAACGAAGAAGGCACCTTTTTTTTCCACGCACACACCAATGAAAACAAGAAGTGAGCATCACGCCGTGTACCCTACCCTCCGTTGAGAAGTGACCACAGTTAGATGTCTCTACATGTATGCCCGGAGCGAGGTCCTCCTGGAGGAACATTCACATCTCAATGTGACCTTTCCAACTCTCGACGCGGAGCACGGATACGATAATCAGTTCACAATAATCACTTGGATCGCCAGCTACAGCCCTTCGGAACTCTCGCTGGTGCACCTACGGTGTCCTGCATGGACCATGAGGTGATCTCGGCACACTTCTCAAGGACTTCCCGTCTCGGATCCCTCGTCCCGCTTCCCGGTCGCGACCCACCCAGCCCAGTTGCCCAGAACCTTACCTCCTCCATTCTTGTAGCAAAGGTAGGGGAACCTCCAGACGTTCCCCAGCCCGATGATCTCCCCGGCCACGGACAGAAAAAACTCTATCTTGTTGTTCCACTGGCCCCTCTCGTAGTACTCCCTGTTGTCCAGGCTGGAGCCGGAGCCGTCCGGGTCCCTGCCATCCTCCGGTTTGCCGTTAATAACGGGTCCGCTCTTCTCGGCCGTCATGGCGCTCCTGCAGCCCGCTGAGAGAGAAAATTCACCCACAAGAGCGGAGGGTTAAAAAAAAGTTGCGCCCCAAAGAGCGGGAGGCTTGGAGGGTCTTCATTGAGCTCAAGGTCACGTGAGGGCCACCGCGCAGATCATGTTGAAGCCACGCCCCTTTTTGGAGCCTCCAAAGCGGAGCCTCGGGGAGGGGAGCGGGGCGGCTGAACGGGCGTGACCGTACTTCGCGGGCACGGACGGATGCACACGCACGCGCACACGCATAGGGAAACAAAAAGCCACGCAAAGGTGGCTGCAACTTTTTACGCGTCAGTTGGCAAAGTGTGCACAAGTGTAAAAAAAAAAAAAAAAAAAAAAAAAAAAAAACGCGAGAAAAAGATGTGAGTTCATTCGCTCACCCACTCACCCACTCACCAGTCCCCGGTGCAGCGGTGGCAGACCTCCTTCACTCTCCCGCGATGATGGGGGGAAAAACACGGGATGGCCAAGTCCGACCAAGAGGAGAGAGAAAGAGAGAGAAAGAGAAAGAGAGAGAGGAGGAGGAGGGGAAACACTTTGCGTGGGGTGGAAAGAGTCTCGCCGCGGAGGCTCCACGGGTGGTTTGTCCTGCGTCGGGTGAGACTAGACTGCGCTCCCACTCCCCCTCTCTCTCACTCTCTCACTCTCTCTCTCTCTCACTCTCTCTCTCTTTCTCTCTCTCTCTCTCACTCCACTCACATGCACGCGGTGCACGGAAGCGGGGGGGGGGGGGGGTGGTTCGGTGCCGCGCCCGGTGCACGGTTTGCGCGCTACGGTCAGTCGTTACGCGTAATAACGACTTATTGCGCGCCGCCTCAGTATTTTACCCGCAGGCGCGTGCACGCGGAAACCATGGGCGTGCGTGGCTCACTTCAATGCCCGTGGTGTTTCAGAACGCGCGCACACTTGCACGCACACACACACACACACACACACACACTTTTCTGGACTTTGAATTTCCACCGATGTTGGAAATGAACATGAGGAACCACCGTTTGGTCCAGGGATCAAATTCAAACGTCGTCGGATGGTTACGTCACTTCCGGCGGACCCACCACCCCGTTGTAACGAATTTATAACAATAATAATAATGAATACATATTATTTAAGGTCCCTTTACTCGCTCGACGCACGAGGATATGGCACAGACCACTACATATACACAAAATAAAGATTTCAAATGTGGAATTTTTTTTTATAAAAAACAATATATTTACATAGTGGTAAAAAAAAAAAAAAAAATCCTGCATGCAAATCACGTTGATTCATATCATAACACCCCCATGTTGAAGGTCCCCTTACTCTCGTGCATTAGCATGCTAATGGGCGCCGCTGTCGCCGTGCCGATGATGGACGACGGTTCCGTCATACGGGTCTTAATAACCCGTCACTCAGGGCGCCACGGCAGGCGTCTGCATGGTGGCGGCGCCGCCCCCCCTCCCCCCCGCTCTGTCTCCAGGCGTGACGCTCCCGCCGCACCAGGAACTCGGGGAGCCTGACCCGGTCTCTGAAGGCCTCTTCACGCCGGGGTCAGCCGCCATTGGCGGGTGGGAGGAAGTGCCCCGCATGAGAAGCGCGGCCACCCAAGGCGGGCTGGCAGAGCCCCGGCTGCCTGTCAGACAGGAGGCCACTCCTTCCTTCACATCGCCGTCTGGAACATGATGGAACGGCAGCCACCTCCCGCAGGTACGAGGTTGTGGCGACCAATGAATGGACGGATTCTCGTGCGGCCCTGGAGGTGAGGGACCTTCCGCCCCCTCCACCTCCCACCACCCGCTAGAACCTCGGAGGTTCAGGAGCGCACCACAGAGGTGCACCCGAGACCGGGTTCTGATGGAGCCGCTGGCCAGCGGGGAGCCTGGAGAGAAGAAACCCCGTTGCTAGGAAACCCATCTGGTCTTCGGCAAGGTCCTGGTGAGGCGACGAGGGAGCAGATGGACGGGAGGTCAGAAGGAGCGTTTGTGAAGGAATGTTACGTCTTCACCTTGGTAGCAGCAGCTGAGCTGTGGGCACATTTGCTCCATGGGTTCTCTCCATTGGTTCATTGAAGACCCTGAATGGTTGTGTGTTTCTGCTGTGTTTGACATGTCCAGGTGATGTCACAGAGGATCATCATCTATAGGTGAAGTCGACCGGGACCACGAGATCATTCCACCTGCAGAATGGTGAACGCCGACAGTGAAAGAACTGCGAGACCCAGGAACCTTCTCTTCATCTTCTCTAAACCTCAGTCCTTACTTTGACAAACGAGTTAGTCATAACTCCAGCCCCTGCCGAGTGCAGGAACCCCGAAAAGAATAGAGGCACCACCTGAATCTTATCAACGGCAATTTGTTTGAGCGGTTCCAGCGGGCGGTGGGAGAACATTGGAACACGGGTCAGTTCACCGGGAAAGCTTTGGGCCGCCGGACAATCGGCACCGGCAATACAAAAAGGAAACGGCGAGGGAAAGCGAGGAGAAAAGAAGCGAGGGGTTGGTGGTGGTGGAGCTGGAGGGCGCAGGACAAAGGGCCTCCCACAACACAACTCCAACTCAGGTTCAACAAACTCGCTCCGGCCAATCTGAGGCGTTTTTCAGGCCAACTCCGAAAGCCCTTTCTTCCACGTGCAACAACGAGTCCGGCGCCCAGCGGGAGGCCATATTTACGTTCACACTCTCACCATATCGGACGGATAAATGAGTGCGGCAGTTAAAGCTAACCAATGTTTGGTTACACACACACACAGACAGACACACACTGTGACCCCACCTTGTTGCGCTTTCCAACAGCCTTCTGTGCTTGGCAAGAGAAGAGCAACCGGCCACCCAGTAGTGAGCGAGACCTGCCAGCAACATCCCGAGGAGGCCCATACTCGTATGCTGAATGGTACTCCCACCAGGACAGCGGAAAAGTGTTTCGATATGAAGTACAGGGACACGCCGCAAAATAGAACCGGGACACTGAAACTAGCAAACAGCAAGGCAGCAAGAGGGGTGCGAACACATGAGGTACTTTGGCAAGATGTATCCATATTGATGAGTAGGTCGTGGTGAATGGTACCGTCCGTACTGACACTCGTGCACTTGAGGCTAACGATATTTTCCTGGAAAGTCATTGTCACCAGTTTGGCTCCATCGGCCTTTGTTGACCTGCAGACAGGTTATCTCCTGAAACGCAACGCTCGCTAAGATGTTCCACAGGATGCTAATCTGGTTGTGTTTTAAGGGTAAAGGTACACGGTGAGGGTCTCCCCACCGGGCGAACATATGATTGGTATTCGAGTGTCAAGTCTTGACCACGGGACAGTGCCGGGGTTTGGGGGTCGCTCGTCCAGCTATCTGAGGCTAACAGCTTTAGCCTGAAGCTAAGAGGTAAAGGTGCGCCTCAGTACCTGAATTAGGTCTGAAAGGGAAGCATGTCGCTTCTGGCTCCTCTAGCAGTAAATCTCATCCCCACCAGGTTTCATGTCTCACGCTGAGCTTGTTGTCATGGCAACAATGCAGGAGTCGGACCAGAAATCCATCGTTTTCCCAAGATCTCTCCATGTTCTCCTGCCCAGGTCCTCTCCAGGTCACCCATCTTCCTCCCAGAGGCCAAAACAGGTTCACTCAAGTCTCCAGATTGTCCACAGGGTGTGAATGAGAGGTTGAATGGTTGGATGTCTCTACATGGTTGACAGCTGACCTGTCCAGGTTAAACACTGCCTCTCGCTCCAGGGACAGCTGTGATTGGCTGCAGAACCTGGGATCCCCAAGTGGACCAGTGCCTCTGGGATGCATGGGTGAGGACATGAACTGACTTGGAGATCCCTTCCAGGTCTGGAGGCGGGGCGGGAAGCCTGCTGATGGTGGAGAACTGGTACTAGTGCTTGGAGATGGAGCCAGAATGTGAGGTGACCTTTGTGTGTGTGTGTTATATGATCTGATATTTGAAAGCATAATTAGGAAAACACAAGGAGACACGTTGCCTGTGGAGTCCTAGTGGGGTTCCTCAGGGTTCTCCTGGTTCCTCCCACAATCCAAACACATGTCGGACTGGAGATCCTACATTGTCCAGATGTGTCAATGAGAAGGTGAATGGTTGTATGTCTCTATATGAGGCCCTATGATTGGTCCAGCAAATGAATGAAGGAATTAATATTTGCAAATGATCTGAAAGTGAAGTATTACTATATTTATTCCTTAATTGCATTATACATTTTTACCCTTGTGCTTATGGAAGGGGGTTTCTTCTCGGAGTCCAGGTGGGACATCATGGAGCGTCCTCAGAGTTTGCAGAATCGTATTATAAATACATATAAAAGGAGGCCCACATCTGGAGAAGGTGCATTCGAGGACATGCACACTCGAGACAAAACTGCGTGTTTAGGAACAGATTTTAAGTTACACTTTTAAATTAAAATTTTACATCAATTTCTGCAATTCAAATTTAGAATATTTAAGATACAAAATCATCTTAGCGCCTTTGCAGTGCTGTTTTCTATTAATCCTTGTACTTTTAAAAAAAAAGATAATTTCAGTTAAAGGGATTTATTGTGAATTAATTTGTCCACTGTGTCTATCCATGTGTGGGTATGCACATGAATGTACCAACCCACACACACACACACACACACACACCCGTGTTGGCTGATTGTAAAGGGCTGTCAGTTACGGCGGCCTTCTATTGGGCCAAAGGGGAGCAGCAGGATTCAGCTCGAGGCCCCATAAAGGGCTATTCTTCCTGGAAATCGGCCTTCAGACATGGACTTGAATGCACCGCGGTGCTAATCTTGGGAGCTGTGGGAGCCCCACTCTATATGCACAGGCCGTGTGTCCGCCCCCCCGCACTACCCCTGCAGGCACGGCCACGCATGCTGATGCTATGAGAGGAGCGCTGGCGGGCTAATGCTAATGGTGTAGCTGCGTGGCGTGACCCGCAGAGGGATCTTGACACACATACACACACCTCGTCATTTCAATATGGCCACATTTGGTTACATAATGACGACAAAGGTGCAAATGGGCGGCCATCTTTCCACCCCGCTTAGCCCCTCCTAGTATCTGCCTCTGGGATGGATGCAGCGTACCTGAACACACCATCAGGAATGTAACTAAAATAACCGTTTTTTTTAAGGGTATCTTTCTTTTTTGCGTACCTGAGCACATCATCAATGACGTAACTTGCAGTACCTAGTTTGCTAGGAGTGGGTGTCTTCTCAGTACCCCTGGACGCATCGTCAGCAACTAACTTGCAATACCTGGTGAGCTAAGAAGGATCGTCTTCTCAGTGCCCCTGAACGCATCGTCAGCAATGTAACTTCCAACAACTGGCTTGTTTAGAGCAGATATCTGCATCGCCAGTGATGTAACCTGCAGGAACTGGCTTGTTAAGTGTAGATGTCTTTCCGATGCACCTGAACACATCATCAGCGATGTATCCTGCAGTACCTAGCTTGTCAAGAGAGAGTATGACTTCAGTTCCCCTGAACGCATCATTATTGAAGTCACCTGAAGTAACTCGCTTGTTAAGGGACGATCTCTCTCGGTGCACCTGAACACATCGTCAATGACGTAATCTGCAGGAACTGGCTTGTTAAGAGGGGATATCCGTGATTTTTTTCATGCTCCCCCAGGTCCCAGAGTCAAGGTGACAAGGACCAGGCTCCTGCTCAGGCGGCTTCCTTTGCACCCCATGTTCCTTCCAACCTGACCCAGAGCTCCTCTGGAGGTTCCAGAGTTGGAGAAGGTCTCCAGAAGAAGAAGCTTGGCGGACATCATCCCCCTCTAGCTTGCACCAGGTATTCCTGCTCTTTCCACAGTACGCTCAGATCCAGAAAGGAAAGGGGAACATGTTCTTGGATGTCTAGCCGGGGGGTGTTGTTGTGGTGACACGCCGTGGGAACTTCAGCTGGTTGAGCAGGTCCACAGAGAGCTGCCAATGCTGCGCCGTTACCAGGGTTTCTGCCGGTTTCCTCGCTCCTATGGCTCTCGGTGGCTGCCCTCCATCTCCGCAACGGCTTTCTCACCTTGGTCGTGAGGCAACCCGGCGCTGACCGAGACCACGCTGCTGTTACCAGGAGCTCGTCGCGCCGTGGGACGGCCTCTTGCTGCTGAGATGTTCTCCACAGCTCTGCTCTGTTGAACCCCCTCCCAGGTCAGCTTCCAGACCGTCCAATATCTGGTAACAGCATCCTTGGTGATCAGATCTCCTCGGTCTCGGTCATCGACCACCTTGTTGCTCCGCCCCCTTGTGGGGGAACACGCCAGACAGGTTAGACTCCGCCCACTTCTGGCTCCAGGAAGCACCTCACAAACACAACTGTGCACATCCAACATCAGCAACCACGTAGGAGAAGCTGGGAAAGCTAAAAACATTTTTTTAATGAAAAAATAGATTGAATTAATGGTTTTTTGATTTTTATCCATGTTATATATTTTACACACACATACTTGCATCAATGAAGATAAGGAACAATTCTTAGCATACGTATTGTTATAGGTCAAAATTTAGAGAACACAGATGTAAAAGTATTTATTTACTTACCAGAATTTATTGTTTCTATATATATATATATATACCCTGTGTATATATGTAGATGTTCATACATACATACAGACAGACAAGAATTGAAACTTAAGAATTCTTAGAATATACGTGGTTTTGCTAATGTTTAACACATATCTTAAATACAAAATATGCATTCCATCATCTACATTTTTTACAAATACACATACATGCATGAATAGCAAATACATACTGACAAACGCATATACATATAAATACAAACATGAATGCATATACAAATACAAACACACACATGCATACAGAAATACACTTTTACACACATAATAATAATTTATCCTTTATCAATCCCCTGTGGGGAAATTCATTCTCTGTAATACAAATATATTCATAGATACATGGATACAAACCGACATAAAAACTTACATTTATATTCCTATACATTCATACTTATATACACACTCGCATACACACTTACATAAATACAAACACAGATACAAACCTGCCTTCAGACATACACATTTACACTCATATATACATACATACATACATACAAACCTACATACATACAAACACATACATGCATATACACACATACATACATATAAACCAGTGGCGGGCCGTGCATTTTACACCTAGGCCTTCAGTAGTGCTCCGAATCAATCCAGCCCCAATAATTAGTGTATCGCAGATAGATAACCTGTGTAATGTTAAAATTTGCTCGAGGGAGCACATCACGTGATTCCAAGAGTGTGTAAAACAAGTCCTTATTAGGAAATAAACCCGACTGTTGAGGTGATTGTATAAAACGACCGCACCTCCTCGGCTCGGGACCAGAACCTCCTCACCTGCACAGCCGCTGGACGCGTCTTAGCGGGTGTCCAGACAGGGTGAACCATCCTCTCAGGGTGACGTTCATTCTGGCCTGGATATCTCGTAAGTGTATTTCTTGACTTTGAATAAACCATTCTTGCTTGATCAGTTCCTGAACACACCAGGACAACCAAAGTCCGGTCCTGTGGCGGGAGCCACAAAAACGGACAGTAGGATGCATGGTTTTATGTATGTAGGGCTGAGTGTATGTATATATGTGTTTAAAAGTGTATACATGTATATCTGTATGTACTGATGTATATATGAATGTATGTATGTAAGTATGAATGTACATGTGTTTGTGTGAATGTAAGATTGTGTGGATGTATGTAAATTTGTATGTGTGAATATATGTATGTATGTATGTATGTATGTATGTGTGTTCATTTGTATGTATTTATGTATGTATGTATGTATGTATGTATGTTTGTATGTATGTATGTATGTGTGTTTGTATTTGTATATGTATGTATGAATGTTGGTACATATGTATATATGTATGTATGTATGTGTGTATGTTTGTGTGTGTTTGTGCATGTACGTATATATGTGTGTAAATGTGTAGATATGTATGTATGTTTGAGTGTGTGTATGTATATATGTATAGATTTATATGTATGTATGAGTGTATATATGTATGTATGCATGAATGTAAGTGTGTATGTATCTATAAAGTGTGTAAATGTGTATGTATTAATGTATGTATGTATGTATGAATGATTTATATATGTATATGTGAATGTACGTGTGTATGATTGTATAAATGCATGTGTGTGTATCTATGTATATGTGTGTGTTTGTGTATATGTATGTATATATATAAGTATATACATGCATGTATCTATGTTTGCAAGTATATATGTATGCATGTATAATATATTTATGTGTGTGTATGTTTGTATGCTTGTATTTATGTATGTACGTATAAATGTTGGTATGTATGTATGTATGTATGTATGTATGTGTGTATACATGTATGCATGCATATTTGTATATATATATGTGTATGTTTGTATGTATATAAGTATTTATGTTTGTATATATGCATATATGAATGTGTATATGCATGCATATATATGTGTACATATATATGCATTTATGTATGGATGTATGTATGTATGTATGTATGTATGTATGCTTGTATACATGAATGTAGATATGTATGTAAGTATGTATGTTAGAATGTATGTTTGTATATATGTATTTTTGTACATGTATGTAGAAGTGTATACATATATATCAGTATGTTTGTATAATTGGTTATATGTGTATGTATGTATTTGCATGTATAAATGTATGAATCAATATATGCATTTCTCTATATATGCATGTTTGTAAATATGTTTATATATATTTTATGTATATATACATGCATGTTTGTGTATGTATGTATGTATGTGTGTATGTATGTATATATATATATATATATGTTTAAAATGTGTTTGTAATCATACTTTTTTGTGTGTATGTATGTCTGAATGTTTGTATGTATGTGATGATTGTATAAATGTACCTTTTTATGTAAGTATATATGTATACATATATGTATGTTTAGATATATATATGTACCTAGGTATGTATGTGTATTATGTATGTGTATATGTTTGTGTATGTATGTATGTATATATATATTTGTGTAATTGTGTATGTCAGTATGTATGTATTATTGTAAATATCTATTTTGGTATGTAGGAATATGCATGTATATATGTATGGAAGTATATATGTATGTATGTTTGTTTGTATATATGCATGTATGTATATATGAATGCATGTATATATAATAATAATAATATAATAATAATATGTCAATAAATATGTAATTATGTATGTTTGTAAGTTTGTATGTATGTATATATGTATGCATATATATGTGTGTATGTGAGTTTGTTTATATGTATTGACATATGTATAAATGTTTATATATACATATATATGTAATCATGTATGTATGAATGTATGTATGCATGTATGTATGTATGCTTGCATGCATGTAAGTTATTATACACATATGTATATATTTATGTATATGTATATATGGATATTTGTATATGTATGCAGGTATATGTATGTATGTGTGTATGCTTGTTGTATGTTTGTGTATGTATGTATATGCGTATAAATATCTGTATGTATGTATGCTTTTACATATTTTTATGTATGTATGCTTTTACATACATATGTTTGTATGTGTGTTTATGGATATGTACATGTATGCATCAATGAATGTATTTTGTATATAGCATGTATCTATACATGTATGTATGTATGTATGTATGTTGTATGTATGTATGTTTTTATGTATGTATGCCTGTATATATGTATATGTGTACATGTATATGTGTATATGTTTTTATAACATTTATATGTATATGAAGGTATACATGTGTGAATGTTTTGTTTGTATAAATGTATATATGTATATACCTATACATATGTCAGCATATATGTATTTATTATTGGATACATGTATGTTTGTATATAGGTATGAATGTATGTATGTTTGTATGTATGTTTATGTATATATTTATTCATATTTATATATAAATGCATTTTTGTATGTATGTTTGTAGACATGCATGTATATTTGTATGTATGCTTGTATGTAAGTATGTTTGTGTTTATGTACATATGTGTGTAAATATGGTTTTATGTATGTGTGTGTATGTATATATTTATGTATTGTATATAAGTATGTATGTATGTGTGCTTATGTCTATGTATGCTCGTGTGGATGTATGTATCTTTGCAAGTATGTATAAATGTATGCATATTATATGTTTATACATATGTATGTATGTATATCTATAAATATCCATCTATGTTTCAATGTATGTGTGTATGCCTGTATGTTTTTATATATGTTTGCATGTTTATGTTTATTTATTTATATGCATATATAAATGTATGCATGTATGTATAGTTGTCTCTTGTATTTATGCATGTATGTTTATGTGTATGTATGTATGAATGTTTGTTTGTATGTATGCTTGTGTATTTATGTATATGCACATGTATGTATGAATGTATTTATGTATGTATGTATATGTTTACTTCTCTTTGTGTTTGTATTTATGTTTCTATATGTTGATACATGTATGTATATATCTATGTATTTAAGTGTTTTGGACTGTCTGAAAACCTGAAATATCTGGGGAAGATCAGGAAAACTCTGATTTCTGTAATTACCAACGAAGGTTGGTAAATATTAAGTTCGGTTTTGTTTTGATCTATAAATTTTTATTTCATAAGTATCTTATGCAATTAATATATGCAATATATTTACATATATGTTCCTACATACAAACACACAAACATACTTACATACATAATACATACATACTTGCATCAGATTTATATACATATATATACAAACTTACACAAACATACAAACATACATACATACATACATACATGCATACATGCATACACACATACACATTTAAACACATATATACATACATACAGAAATATATAAGCATGCACATATACAGACATACAAACATGCATGCATGTATACATGCATAGAAGCATACAGATTACATATGGATATATACATTCATCCACAATATCATACATTCATACATACATACTTACAAATATACATACATGCATACTTACATATATAGAAACATTGATAAATACATATATACATATATGAATGCATACATACACATTTACAAACATATATACAGACATACACAAACAGAAATAATACACACATATAAAGAAAAAACAAACATACAAATTCAAATTAACAAACATACATACAAACATATATTCACACATATAAATTTACAAACATCCACACAATCTTACATTCACACAAACACATATACATTCATACTTACATACATACATTCATATATACTTCAGCCCATACAGATATACATGCATACACATTTACACACATATATACATACACCCAGCCCTACATGCATAAAACCATGCATCCATAAACATACATACATACAAACATACATACATATATACATACATACATACATACATACATACATAAATACAAATAATAATAAATTCATACATGCAGACATTTCCACACATATATACATACAAACGCACATACATACATACATACATACATGGATATTTCCACACATGTATACATACATACAGAAACATATAAACATACAAGCATACACATATACAGACATACAAACATGCATGCATACATATATATATATATATATATATATACATATATACATATATAGAATATAACATATGTATACATACATACATACACACAATCTTATATTCACACAAACACACATACAAACAAACATGCATGCATACGAATATACATGCAAGCATACATACATATACATTTACATATATATGTAAATACATCCAAGAAAGCATACATTCATACGAGCACATATACATTCATACTTACATACATATATACATCAGCACATACAGCTATACATGCATACACATTTACACATATATATATACATACACACAGCCCTACATATATAAAACCATGCATGTACATACATACATACATAAGAACATGGATGCATAACCATACATACATACATAAAAATATACATACATAGGACTAACATACATACATATTGTACATACACACACTTATACATACATACATGCGTACATACACATTTACACTTATATATATATATATATACATACAAAGATACATATTTACATTCACACAAACATTCACACAAACACACATACATACAAACTTACATACTAACATACGTATATACAAACATACATACATACACACAAGTATATCTATACATACATATTTACAAACTTACATACATACATACATACATACATAAAAATGTTTGCACATATATACATACCTAAATAAACATACAAACATACAAGCATTCTCATATACATACATACAAACATACACATTCACATATCTTTACATACGTACAAAGAAACATACATACATACAATCATAAAGTCACACAAACACACATCCATATTCACATACATACATACATACATGATATATACATTACTGCATAGACATTTTCACACATAAATACATACATACACATACATACAAACAAGCATATATACATACATATATACCTATGTACATACATACATACATACATATATACATTCATAGATACAAAGCTACAATTATACGTACATGCATACATACAGACACATTACACACATATATACGTACATACAGAAACATATAAACATACAAGCATTCACATATACAGACATACAAACATGCATGCATACATATATACATATATACATACATAGAAAATCACGTATGTATGCATACATACGTCCACACAGTCTTACATTCAAACAAACAAACATACAAACATTCATGCAATAAACATACATGCTATAAACATACATACATACAAACACACATACATATACACACGTACATACAAACATACATTCACACATACAAATATACATACATACGTACATACATACATACGTACATACATACATACATACATATATACATAAGTACATACAGACCTACATGCATTCACACACATATATACATTAAGACAAACATACATACATACAAACCTGTATACATCCATACACGCTTACATATAGATGTACATAGATACATGCATGCATATGTACACAGTTACACATGTCTACAAATATACATACATTTATCCACAAAAATGTATCCACATTTTTGTACATGCATACAAAATTGTGAGCATTATACATTCATAAATATTAACACATACATAAATACAATCACATACATACAAACATGCAGACACATACACACATACATGCATACATACATACATACATACATACATACATACATACATACATACACACTTATATTCACACACACATATAAACATCAATACTAACTTACATTCAAACAATTATACACACATAAAAAGACACAAATATACACACAAATACATTCATACACACACATACGAAGATACATACATACAGTATATAACCTGCACTGGGGGTCACGGGAGATGCCGGCGCCTCTCCCAGCAGCCATTGGGCGAGAGGTTGGGTAAACCCTGGACTGGCTGCCGGTCAGTCAGGGTCACTCACTCATTTGGGGCCCTTTCCCCAGTTTTTTTAATTAACCTGCTGCATGCTTTTGGACTGTGGGAGGAAACTGGAAAACCCAGAGGTAACCCACCTACTGTAGATTCATACATACATATGTATGTGTGGTTGTATGTACACTAAAAAGTTTTTGCTCAGCCGATCACTTCCATGTATAAAATCAAGCACCTAGGCATGCAGACTGTTTTACAGACATTTGTGAAAGAATGGGTCGCTCTCAGGAGCTCAGTGAATTCCAGCATGGAACTGTGATAGGATGCCACCCGTGCAACACATCCAGCCCTGAAAAGTCCTCGTTCCTAAATATTCCACAGTCAACTGTCAGCTGGATTAAAAGAACATGGAATTGTTTAGGAACAACAGCAAGTTTGCCACAACGTGGTAGAATACGTAAACTGACAGTAAGGTCAGTGGATGCTGCGGCGCATAGTTCCAAGTGGACATTTATACATACATACATGCATGTATGTATGTATAAATGTATGAATATGTGTGAAAATGTGTATTTATGTATGCATGCATGTTTGTATGTATGTGTATGTGTGTATGTATGTAACATACATACATACAAAAACACACACATGAATACAAAAATACATACATATAATACATACATACAAACATGCATTTTACTCACATAAATACATACTCACATACATACATATGTATGTAGGTACATACATACTTACATACATACAAATAGAAGACATATTAAATATATCTCCATGTCCCCAACATGCAGGTAGAGATATCTTATATAATATTTATTTGCATTCAATAAGATGCATAGCTTTATTCACATTTGACCAAAATATATATGATGTGTTTATATATTCATAAATCCATTTTCACAGCAGCAGCTATACTGCTTTCACGTGTACACGCAGTACACGAAGTACACGCAGTACTTAAACATAAACTTATCTTTACCAGCACTGTTGTCCTCTGCAGTACCTTGCAGACAGTTAGTCCACGTACCCGGATGGAGGCCTGTGTACGGTGAAATAGTGACCCCTAGCGGCCAAAGGTGGAATGACAGTCTGAGAGGAAAGAAGGGGAGGATGTAGAGGAAAGGGGGATACTGAAGAAAGGAGAGAAAACCCTCTCAGGAAGGAGGAGTGCAGAAGCCAACCAACCAGAAAAAGAGGAAAAGTTGTTGTCTCTCATTCATCCATTCATTCATTTATTCAATCATTCATTCATTCATTCATTCATTCATTCTCTGCACTACTCAGCTTGCACTATAGTGTAATTACACTTTAATTATACTGTAATTTCACTCATTGGATAAAGGGTTTTAAAAAAAAATCAGACGTCATCTCACAGAAACACATCTCCATCTTCTTCTTCCTCTTCTTCTTCTTCTTATTCACTGGTCACAGGCGACCTCCGACTGTTGACACCACCGCTCCTTGCAAGCTGTGTGTGTGTATGTCTGTGTGTGTGTGTGTGTGTGTGTGTGTGCGTGTGTGTGCGTGTGTGTGTGTGTGTACAGTATGAATATGTGTGTGAATGCTTGTTGTAAAAAAAGGGGTGCTGCCCCCTGTTGGACGGGAGGAGGAACTGCAAAAAAGAAGTGTGAAGAATGAGGAGAGGCGTGGAGACGGGGGGCCGGGGGGGTTCATGCTGCTCCGGGAGATTTATTCAGTGATTTTAAAACCTTTTTTTCTTTTTTTTTTTCTTTAAATATCATTTCCACTCTCCTGTCGTGGGCGGGGGGGGGGGGGCAGAGGGCAATGGGGGGGAGGAAGAGGCTTGATGGGACAGTCAAGCAGCGAGAGTCAGAGTTCCTCCTCCTCCTCCTCCAACGCTCTCTTCGTCCGAGCTGGAAAGCGCTTTTACATCACATGGTTTTTACTTTTTTTTTCTTTTTTCAGACCACACACATTCCAGCGTCACACTCCGGGGAGGGGGGGGGGGCGCAGGGGCGGGGGGCAACAATTGCAATAAAAATAGAAAATAAAAGCATGACTTTTTGCATAGTATTAAATGAACAAAGACATTGAGTTCTTTATTTACAGTTATTCGTTCAAATAAAAATAGCCAGGGGGGAGGGGACTAGGGGGGATGGGATGGGGTCACCGTGGCGACCGCGTGGACGGCTAAAGTGCCAGGATGTTAGCGGTCGGCTAGCTCTTTCTGCATGCTAAGTTGAAGGGGTGTATTGCAAGAGGCGTCGCGCCTTCGTCCTCGTTCGCTTTGTCCGTTTTATATATATATATTATATATACATATATATATAATATTTATATTTATAGATAGATATATCGGGCAGGGAGGGGGGGGGTCAAACATGGCGCCTGTTAAAGCTGAAAGTTCCTTCCTGTTGTGATTCTGACAACGTCCATCTGGAGTGCGCGGGTCGGCGGAGATGGGCGGTCCTAGCTAAGCCCCGCCTCCCCCCGATGGACAGATTGACAAGGACGCGGTGGGGGGGCGGCGGAGGACGAGCGGAAAGGAGACAGAACCGCTTGGGTCAATGATTGTACTCGTTTCTTTTTTTTCTGTGAAAGTAGAAAATCATCCTTTCTTTCTTTTGTTGTTGTTGCATAACGAGTCCACGGCGTCGTGCTCGCCATCAGGGCCGGCGCCGGCGGGTGGGATAAGTCCGGGGTTTCGGAAATAAAAAATGGCCGCCGTCCGCCCGCACGCCGCTCCCCTACCCCTCACCTCGCCGCCTTCTCTCCGACGATGTCTGATTGGCTAAAGCAGGATAAAGATGGCGGAGTCGGAACAGGAGGGGAGGGGGCTGAGTGGTGGCGGGAAGACAAGCGCCATGAAAATGCAAACAGATTTTTCGAGCGGCAGCGGCGGCGGCGTGGCGTGGCGTCCCTGCCAGACAGGAAGTGAAACCAAAATAAAAGAAAAAAGTCCAGCGGTTTTGTTTTCTTGCTTTGTTTCCCTTAAAAAGACAGTTCCTGACGACCAGGCTCCGCCCCCTGCAGGAAGGGGGGTTATAAATAAAAGCACATTTACTTCTGGGTTATATTTTGGTTTCCGCTAAAAATATCTACAGTTCGACAAAATAGCAGGCAAATCCCGACGACCGGGTTTTTTTTTTTCTTTTCTTTTTTTTCTTTTTCTTTGAACCTCAGGTAACCGCACGCCGTCTAAGCTCCGCCCCCTTCCTCCCCCCAGGTATCTCTGTAAACAAATTACATTCTCTTTGAGACATAAATAAGTCAAAGTAGGTTGTTGTTTTTTTTTTGTTGTTTTGTTTGTTTTTTTTTCGAGCCACTGAAGCAGGAACAAGGCGACATGCCGACACAAAGATAAACTCTCTCTAAGTATATTTAGAAGTAATCGGTATTTATAGAATATATCCCGTTGGTGCCATCGTCTTCGCCGTCTTCGCCGTCTTCGCCGTCGTCTTGGGCGGCGAGGCGACCGTGCAAGTTGAAGCCCCGCCCCCTCCCTTGAACCCTCTTTACTTTTACTCCTAAAGGTTTTGAAACCTTTCCAAGTCGAGAGGGTCGAGGGGCTCATTTCCACGACGACGCGAAGAGTGTGTGTGTGAGGGGCGGGGCGGGGCGGGGGGTCGGGGGGGGGGGGGCAGGAAGTCCTCGCCTTGTGGTGAGCAAATAAAACAGGAAGTTGAAAATGAAAAAAAAAAAAAAAAAAAATTAAATTAAATCCCGATAAAATTGAAACCCCTTCAAAGAAATCCTGGGCGAGTTTACATTCATGCAGGAGCAACAATAATAATAATAATAATAATAATCAGGATCTGAATAATAACAACGTCCTTTTTTTAAATTTAATTTAAACTATTATCAGTTCTGGAGGAGGAGGAGAAGGAGGAGGAAGAGGAGGTCCAAGGTCTCTCCATCTCCTCAGCGGCGTCTCCTTCCTCGCCGTCCTCCTCCTCCTCTTCCTCCCGGTGCCTCAGGAGGTTCAGTTTGCAAGTACATGCCGACCAGCATAGGCTCCGCCCACCGGCGGCAGCGGGACGGCTGAGTGGCTTTTTCATTTTCTTTTTCTTTTCTTTATGATTGCATGTTTTTTTTTTTTTTCCTGCCCCACCCCACCCCCACCTCCATTTTTTTTTCCAGGGGGCGGGATGAGATGGTCCCTCGTTTCGGACGGAACGGAAGGAGGAGGAGATGAACCAAGTCTGGAGATGGCGGTGGGAGCAGGGTGGAGGTGGGTTGAGGGGGGGGGGTTTGGTGGAGGCGGGGGCGGTTAGAGGCTGGTCTCCAGGCTGTGCAGGGGGCTGGCGGGGCCGGACGAGGCGGCGGATTTACTGGTGTCGATGGTGAGGTTGATGCCGCTGTCGATGGCGTTGTTGTTCTTGTTAGGGGACGAAGGCTGGCTGGAGAACTTCCTCCGCCGCCGGGCGCCGTCGTCGTCGGTGTCGTCAATGAGGGGGATGTTCGGCGTGGAGTCCTCTATCCTGAACTCCGGCTGCGTCATGAAGTTGTGGATGGACGTCCTGGAGTCGGGCTTCTCCAGGCCTTCGTAGAGGGAGCTGCGGAACGCGTTCACGACACGGATCTGTTTGGCACAGAGAGGGGAGGGGGGACGCCGTGAGGAACGCCGGCCAGGATATGGCGGGATGGGGTGATGGGAGAGGAGGAGCAGCGAGAGAGAGAGGAGGAGGAGGAGGAGGAGGAGGCGGGGGACGCCGCCGCCGCCGCCGGAAAAACAAAAATCACACATTTCAGGGAAAAACGGGTGTGGGGGGGGGAGGAAAAAGCAAGATGGCGCCCGTCGTAAGTATACGCTCGAGTCCGAGGGGCCGTATACCTAGAGACAAGGGGGGGGGGGGGGGTCGGAGGTCACCACATGCACGGCTCTGGTGCACGAGGTTGGTGAGGAGGAAGGAGGTTAGATCGGAGCGGTCCAATGGGGTGAGCGTGAGGCCTCTGGGGGGGCGGAGCCAGGGCCGTCTGTGGGGGAACACCACCCACACACACACACAAACACACACACACACACAAAGACAGAGACGGCACACGGGCGAGGAGGGGGGAGGGGCGGGGAAAACTCAAGTTTGCGTGAAGCTGCTTGAAGGAGAGCAAAACACGGCAGAAACGCACACACAGGATGGATTTCACAGTGAAAGCGGCGTGGTGTGGACAGGAAGTGGACGACAGGTGAGATGCGCCCGCATGCAGCGGCCACAGTGGTGGCGAGGAGGCGCGCGCCGGCGCCCGGCGGCCGAGGCTACGGCTCCGACGGGTCCGGACACCATGCACGTCTGAGTAAACACCCGAGTACGGCCGCCGACGAGGGGCCCGGCGGGCGAGGGGCGGGGCTTAACCCCGGAAGCTCACCTGTCAATCACAGGGCCGCCCGGAGAGACACGCGAGTCGCCGATCAATAGCAGTATCAGATGTCACGTGACGAAACAAGTACTTATATTGCAACGGGTTACTGGCTTTGCACACTCAAAGTACATGTACTCGAGTACTCTACCACCTCGCACGTTGCTACCTGAGGTTTTTTTTTTTTTTTGCACTCAAAGTACTTCCTTGAGTACTATACTAACCTGCTGCTACCTTAGCATCTGAAGCTAACAGGCTAATGCTAGCACTGCTATAATAGCCTAGCGTTCTGAGGCTTTTTCCTGACGAGACGATGGGAGGAGGGTGTTACTATGGCAACGGGAAAAAACAGGATAACACAAATCCATCTCAGCTGAGGATTTTTTTTCACGTAAAAGCAAAATCTGATGAAAACGGCCCCGCTCCCCCACCGGCGCTTTTATTTAGAAAATCCCGCGCTTAAAGCTACCTTTTCTGGAAACGGCCTATTTTTTTTGCCCGCTAACGAGATAAAGGGCGTTCTGTCTGTTGCCGTGGTTACCCAGCACTGCGGGTGGGGGCGTGGGGGGTCCCACACTCGAATGTTTACCCAGTCCCTCGGTCACATTAATGTCCGCAAATGGGATTAATGGAGGATGGCGGTGGAGGTGGTGGAGGTGGGGGGGGTTAACGGGTGATGGTCAGCAGAGGGAGACAAACTCACAACCTGAAATGTCACGCCGTGGGTATCACCCTTAGTCCTGCGGTCCTAGCACTCTGGGGAAACAAACACACATCGACCAATGAGAGGACAGTACACCCGAGCGGGGGAGGAGTCATCAAGATGATTTTGAGAAAAAAACAAACGACAACAACAACAACAAAAACAAACAGACATGAGCAGCAAAAGAAAGAAGAGAAGAGAGAAAATGGAAAACGAAGAACACGTCAGATAGCGACAGAAGACGCCGTCGTCTACGGGGGCGCCGGCCGGCCGGCCCGGCAGAGAGGAAGCCAAGCGGATTGGGCGGCGCCCCCGGAGCGCGGACCAATGAGAGACGGGGGACAGAGAAGCAGACGGACTCACGGCCAGTGGAGGGAGGAGCGGTAGCAGCGGCAGCGCTTGTAGGAGAGGAAAGGGCATTGGACAAGGACACGTGACTAGGACTAGAAACATTGGTTACATCCTGGGTCTGGCTGGTGGTGGACGACTGGCGTCTCAGAGCCCCGGCCCCCTGAAAGGAGGTGCCGCTCTTGAAGGTGTTGACTACTTCGATCTGTGGGGGGGAGAGAGGGGAGGGGGAGAGGAGACTGCTCAGAGTGGAAGGGGAGGTGGTCGGGCTGGGGGTGGGGGCGGCGGGGGGCGTCTACCGAACATCTCCGACCTTCTCGGCGTCTCCCTGAAGGATCTCGACGCCGTCCTGGACGATGAGGGTGGGCAATGAAACCGTGATGTGTCACTACTAAGTTATGACACTGTTATTACCGAGTTATTACACGGTCGTTACCAATGCGGCCGATGGAGGCGTCGGGTTTTATTTTCACTATGAGCGATGGATCGGGGGGGGTGACCTCGACCGACCGCCCCCTTCGATTTTTAATTTAAGCGAGGGGGAAAAAAAAATCCACTGGAGGAGGCCCGGTCGTGGTCCTGCTGAGGGATGGAGGGAAAATTAAACAAAAATGAATGAAAAATGTAAAAAAAATTTTTTTTTTTTTTTTTCTAAATGTATTTACAATAATTTCCACTTTTTTTTTTTTTCTTTTGCATCCGTCGTATTTTATTTTTTAAAATCATCTACTTCCAAGACAATCTCCACCTGGGGATCCATCCGTGACATTCACCCGTAAGATAAAAAAAAAACCAAAACGGGTCCTCACCTGGGTCTGGATCCGATTGAGCCCCCTGAACCAGAGGATCTGCCCCCTGCGGAGCTCCCTCTCCGCGTGGTCGATCTCCTCGTTCTCCTCGTTCACGTCCTCCTCCGGCAGCTCGTCCTTCTGGCTCAGCTGGCCGGCACGCCGCAGGATGCGCAGCCTGCTGTTGGGCACCGTGGCGATCACCTGGACGGGACCACGCGGGACGTCAGAATCCGCGGGGGGGGCTCGAACCGCGGCGGAGAGCGGAGAAGTTTCTCCTCCTCACCTGCCCCCAGACCAGCTCCCCGAGGCCGAGGAACACACACCACATCCACTTCTCCAGGTCCAACGGGTGGCAGCTGAACGGCTTCCCGCCGAACTGCACGATCACGATCTGCACGCAAAGAGCGGGACTCAGCGCGGCGCCGCCACGCGATGCAGAAAGATGCGGAAAAAAGGAAAAAACATTTACCTGCACGGCAAAGGTGCCAAAAACAATAGAGCAGAAGATGGGGTTCCTGAAGATACCTTCAAATACATTCCTCTCGCCGTGGATTTTGCGGGCGTTTATCTCATTGAAGAGCTGCATCATGACGAAAGTGTTGAAGATGATGGTGTAGTGCTCGGACGGCGGCGCGTGGAGAGGAGCGTTGCGTCCGCTGTCGATGTCGAAGATCTTCTCGCCTGTTTGAGGGAAGACGGGGAAAGGAGACGCAATTCATTTTTTTTCCTGCGGCGGGGGACGGCGCGGCGCGAGGAAGCTCCTACCGATGAAGAGCAGCGAGAAGATGATGACCAGCTGGTAGACGCCGTGGCCGAAGATGTTCTTGGTCATGGTGCTGGAGATGAGGGGCTTGTTGCGGCCGTAAGGCCTCCTCTTCAGCAGGGACTCGGTGGGCGGCTCGGTGGCGAGCGCCAGCGACGCAAACGTGTCCATGATCAGGTTCACCCACAACATCTGCACGGCCTTCAGGGGCGAGTCCTGGCGGGAGGGGATAGAAAGATTTCATTTAAGTGAAACAAACTTCAAAATGGATCTGCACTTTATGGCCAAAAGTATTCAAAGCTGTCGCTTAAGTTCATATGCGAGTCAAGGCAGGTGAGCTAATACTTTTGGCCATAAAGCGTGTGCGCTGTGTGTTCGATTGTCCATTATTAAAATTTCAATTATTTCACCTTCACCCAAACTTATTTTCAAAATCCATCTAGTTTAAACGTAATGTGTTGATTTTTCTTTAAATTGTTACCTACACCCAAACGTAATTTTTTTTATTTTTCAAAATCAATCTAATTTAAATGAAATGTATTGATATTTCTTTATATTGTTATATTTCCGCACCCCGATTTTAATAATGAATCCAAATATACTTTGCAAATCTAGCCCATTATTAGCGTCATAAACCGTTAATTACATTGTAATTATATTTTTAATAACACATCTATTAACATGTTTGATATGAATACATAAAATCATTTTTGTTCTTTTTTTTTTTTTTTTTAATTTATTTTATTTTTTTTACACAATTGCTTTTAAATCAACCGCGCCGAGTAAACCCTAAAACACTCATAACACACACACACACACAGACACACACACACACAGACACACACACGCACAAACACACGCACGCACGCACGCACGGTTCCCGACCTGTGTGATACAGGCGCCGGTGAACGCCACAATGACAGCGACCACGTTGACCGTCAGCTGGAACTGCAAGAATTTGGAGATGCTGTCGTAGACGTTGCGGCCCCACATCACCGCCTTGACGATGCTGCTGAAGTTGTCATCGGTCAGGATGATGTCCGACGCTTCCTTCGCCACATCCGTGCCGGCGATGCCCTGGCGAAAGATCACGCCGCCAGATTAAAATCCCGCCTTTTCTGTTATACCTTATGTAAAAAAAGCATCCCTATGTAATAACCATGTAATTACTATATAACAACCGTGTAATAACTATATAATAACTGTAATGCGGAAAAGGTCGCGAGTGGGCGACCCCTTAATCGGAGCATTAATCTGGACTCGCCAGTGTTACAAATAACCATGGGAATTGAAAGGGCACCAAACGTATCACATTTCGTGTCTGGTGCGAATCTGGCCACTAGGGGGCGCTCCTGCCCCACACGGCCACGGACTGCAGATGTGTGTGGGGGGGGGGGGGGGGGGGCTTGTTACCATGGCGAAGCCCACATCGGCCTTCTTCAGTGCGGGTCCATCGTTGGTGCCGTCCCCTGTGACAGCCACCACCTGCCTCTGGTCGGCCATGGTGCTGTCGATAATGCCTGTCACACACACACACGCACACACACACACACACACACACACACACACACACACACACACACACACACACACACACACACGCATACACACACACATGCTGAAATGTCAGGGATGCATGGAAGGCAGCATCTGAAAAATCCCCAAATCCTGGATTTTGTGCAGGTGTGTATACGTGTGTGTGTGTGTGTGTGTGTGTGTGTGTGTGTGTGTGTGTGTGTGTGTGTGTGTGTGTGTGTGTGTGTGTGTGTGTGTGTGTGGGAGCAATTATTGATGCAGCAAACCTTTGACGAGTGTGTGTTTGTCAGTGGGGGAAGATCTGGCCAGAACCCGGAGCTTTGGCCAAACCTTGTCGATGCGCTCCTGCTCCACCTGGACACACACACACACACAAACACACACACACACACACACACACACACACACACACACACAGGGATCAGGCGTCTGCAGATGAAACTGCAGTCCTCCTCCTCCTCCTCCTCCTCCTTACCTCTCCTTTCTCGTTGCGGATCCTCCTGTTGAACTCCTTGCCGTCGATGCACAGGAAGTCCTCCCCGGGGTGGATGATGCCGCACTTGATGGCGATGGCGCGCGCCGTGTTGATGTTGTCACCTGTCACCATGCGCACGGTGATGCCGGCGCGCTGGCACCTCTGGATGGCACCGGGAACCTGGATGGAGGAGAAGGTCAGGAGATGCAGAAGATACTGCATTCACATGTGATACTGTCACATACGATATCTCTCTCTCTCTCTATATATATAATATTGTGCATATACGAGTCTTATATTGACATACATACATATATATATATATATATATATATATATTATAGTGTCATATATTGACATGCATATTTATTTTATATTGACGTATCTATAGATTTCATTCTAATATATATTGATAGTGATGTTTATCATATTGTCACATGACATATATTGACACACTTGATATTTATTGATGTATGTGTGATGTATATATAAAATATCAATTTTATATTGACATATATTTCATGTTGACATTTATGTATTTTATATATATGATATCCACATATGTGGCACCTACATATATCATACCGACATATGACACATACTGACAAATGTATATTTTATATTATCATATGTGACATATATTGATACATATATAATACATTTATTTTACTTTGATGTAAATGACGTATCTATAGATTTCATATCAAACCACTTTGATAAAGATGTATTCAACACATATTGATATGTATCGATATGTATGAAGTGTGTATTTTATATTGAGGTATATAGCATGACAACGTTGACATATGTGTTTTTTATATCAAAATTTTTATGATGTATTGACATATATATTCAATATCAACATGTATGACATATATATTATATTGACAGATTTGACATATTGATAAATATTATACTTTATATTATCAGATATGACATCTGTATATCTATATAAAATATTGTCATATATGACATATTGTCATGCTCACGTATTTTATATTGACATTTATGACATATCTATGGATTTCATAACAACAGATATTGACATATGTATATATCATATCAGCATATATTGATACAGATTTATATATGATGTTGTTGTACGACGGAATATCAAAAGTCCCAGAAACAACCCCTGAGGAACCTCAGCATCCACCTGGAACCAGAGCGGATTCCTAAAGAGGAACCGGATCGGAACAGAACCGGGGCCGGAATGGAAATTAAAGGCTGTTAGGGAAAGGACTTAAAACGACTAAACCGCTACATTTAGCAAAATATTGAAAATAAACATGTGTTCCTTGACGTCCTTTCAGATCATACAGGATTTGGGGGTCAAACAACCGCAGCTGGGGAAAGAGGCGGGGCTTAACTTGGAAGGGTCACTTGTCAATCACACATTCACAACCATTCATCCTCTCATTCACTCCTGCAGACAAATTTCGAGTCTCCAGTGGACCCTCTGTCTACTTTGGGACTGTGGGAGGAAGACGGGGAACCTGGAGAACACAGAGAGAACTCTCTGGAAGAACACGTTTCAGCAAAAGGGTTGGGAACAGGCTGGTACAGTATCTCCAGACCGGGGGTTCAAAATTCATCTGCGGAGGAAAAAAACTACCATGCATCAGGTACGTCCGGTTCTCCCACCTCCGGCCTGACGGGGTCCTCGATCCCCACCACGCAGATGGCGGTGAGGTCGCTGAGGATGGCGTTTTCGTCATCCCAGTTGGGCTCGGGGTTGCTGGAGAAGTCCCTGTAGGCCACGCAGATGGTCCTCAGGCCGTCGCATGCCATGGGTTCGATCACCTTCTTCACCATCTCGTCCTTGTCCCGAGGGCGAAACACCCGCGGCTCGCCGGCCTCGCTCAGGATGTGGTTGCACCTGGAGGGAAAGCGGGGGGAGAAGAACCCTTGGAGACTCCTCTTGCTGTGGATCCAACCTCCCCAGATGAGGGAAAACTAACAGAAGAAGCCGGAGTTGGAGGGGAAGCTGTTCGTTCCAGATTTGCTCTTGAGTCGTCGTGAACTCCCCGTGAACCGCACGCCGCTCTGAATCTCCCCACCACCGGGAGGCGGATTACAGGACCGAGGCGCACGTTTTTCAGAGAATAACCCGGTTGCTGAGAGGATGGCGCCATAGTCGAGGAACATCAAACGCAAGTTCTGACAAGAGACTTTGTGCTGGAACCTTAATATATGCAGCCTCAGAAGGGAGACGCTAATAAAGCTAGCAGGCTATGGCTGGTTTCGGTCCGCTTAAGAGCCGTGCAGATGAACCGGCTGTGACTCCGAAATAAAGTGCCTTGCAGAGGTCCATCCCAAGACTTCGAGGCTTCAAGGTGCTTCTGGAAAGGATGGACTTCCTTACGACGTAACCTGACATAAAACTACGGTCCTGTGGGATTCACACACGGTACCGAGGGACCCATGGTAGAGGGGGGCTCACAGTAAGTCCAGACACTTCTGTCTTATCTGGGACCATTCATGATTTAATATCATCAAGACATACCAAAAGGGCATTTGCTGAAAAGGCATGGTGCCATTCGAAAGGGAGATACGTCACACGGTCATCAACATACAAATGGAAGCAGATACTGTGCCTTCCAATGATGGACCCCAGTGGGGCTTAAAATCGACCCCTGTCAGTCATCGCAAAGCTGCCACTCAACATGATTGACAGCTCTGGTATTTAAAGCTCGGGTTGATGATCGTCCCTGAGGTCCTGGTCCGGTGGGGCGGGTGACATGTGACTCCTGCGTGATCTGAACAAATTCCGTTTGATTTTCAAGAAATAAACTACTCCGGGATTGGGACTTGTATGGCTGATGTTACATTTAGGGGGCAAAGGAAATTTGGGGGCTTGATACTGCAGTATTCAGTCGTAGTATTGCATAATTTTTGCTCTTCTCACCAGAAGTCTACCTTAAAAGGAAACAAAAAGTCTTACTTTTTGAGGACAATCTCGGAGGCGCCCTTGCTGTACATGCGGAAGTTCCCATCGGGCAGCTTGATGACGGTACTCATGGACTTCCTGACGGAGTTGAAGGTGTAGACTTTGTAGAGCTTCTCCTCAGGGATCTGGTTCCTGATGGGCTGGTAGTCCCGCTTCAGGTCCAGGACCAGGCCCAGCAGCCCGCACTCCGTCTTGTTGCCCACTTGCTTCGGGAGACCGCCTTCCTTGTCCGGGGGCTGAAGACAGAAATTAGCAAGAGTTGGGTTCTGGTCACCACGCTACAGAGAAAAAGAGTCTTTTTCTGCCTATACCTAACCTATACTGTACCTTCTGAGGTGTAGGTTAGCATTGGAAAATAAACCTAGCATGAAGAAGTTCATGTTCTCCTTGCGGATCACCCCCCCCCCCCATGCATGTAACCATGGATCTCACTTTGAACACGAATCCGCCGCTGTTAGCATGAATATTACATAATGTGCACAACCCTAACATCATTATAATCATTATTATGATTATTATTAATAAAACTAATGATGATAATAACTAGCTTCTTCACCAATCTCTGGTGCTAATTGAAGGAGACAGTTATGGCAGCAGGACCGGCAAATATGACGCAAAACATCTGCGCTAACTAGCAGTGCCCATCTCCCTGCTCGGGAATAACAACCGATTATATCTATACTGCTTTTGTTAAATACTGTGAGTATAAGCACTACTCGGGTGTGTTTTAAATACAGTCCAAATTCGATATTTTCTTAGCGGAGACCCGTTCTGCTGTCCATCTCCTCCTGACGGATCCGATTAATCGCCCCGGCAGCTCGGATTTTCCAGAGAATATTGATTAACTCATTCACGCGGCCCTGTTAGTTGCAGCTGCCGGGGAAGGGGACCTGGTGACCGGACATCTCTGGCAAATATCCCTCTTGGGAAGGATAAATACTTGGTACCCCGGGGTTTGCGGTCAATAAACAAATGAATGTTACGTCCTAATGGCCAGTGACTGAACCGGGTAGACGATGTGACCGACGAACAGGAGCGCAAGAATGTGGGACGAACGGAAAAAATAGACCTTGTGCTGAACTGAGATATCCTTCGTCATATATGGGTCATATATGGGTCATATATGGAGATATATGACCCTTCACCCTCTCATTCTACATCATATAGAGCGATACAACCGCTCACCCTACAGAGACATACAACTGTCGACCCTCTCATTCAAACTAATGTGGAGACATACATCCCTTCACCCTATGGAGACCTGCAACAATTCACCTCTCATCCACACATCTGGACGATGTAGGGTCTCCACCGAATCTCCTGCATGTGTTTGGACGTTGGAGGAACCCGGAGAACCTTGAGGAACCCCACTCAGACATTTGGAGCCTCCACACAGAAAGGCCCCCAGTGGGAATCCAACCGAGAGGCAAAGGCACATCAAGACCGGTAGCTCCTCGCACAGAAATCGGGAAGAACCCGGCGGGTTCTCTGGGAGAACCTTCTCAGAAGTTCCTCCGAGGACGAACCGGACCGGAGTCTCCAGGCGGGGAGGTTCTGGCACGTCCGGTCCGAGCAGCTGGTCCCCGGACGCCCCTGCAGGCGGAGGGCATATGCCGCAGGAAGAGCTGGCAACTCCACTTCCTGCCTCACCCGGGGCTCTTCTTAATCCACACCTCCTGCTCCTTCCTCTTCTCTTCTCCGTATCTCCCCTTTTCTTCACCTCTACCTCCACCCCGACACACACACCTCCCGCCATGTTCCTCCACGGAAGCAGAAGATGATAATCCAGCTCGGTCAACCGGGCTACAACCTGAAGGGGGCTGGAGGACGGGTGAAGCCTTCCACACCACGACGAGGAGGCTCGTCGCGTGAGGATGCTTCTCTTCCACCGGAGAGATGTTGGAGGATCTCGTGGCTTCTCTGACGTAAGCGAGACGTCCGGTCGGAGGACGGGAGAGCCGACTCTACAAACATGGCCGCCGTTTCATACCGGCCGACCTCACGCTCAGAGGCCGGGTTTTCTCTGCTAGAACCAGGATGGCTGACAACTCCATGAAAATACTTCATGACGGTACAAGGTTGTGCTAGGTATTTCCTCAATACTGGTACTACTACTACTACTACTACTACTACTAATACTATGGGACCTCATGATTGTAGTTCTAAAAAACACTGCTGAAGTACATTTGTAGTTTCTTCTCGTGACACCGACCATAATGATTTCTCGCCCTCCCCGTGCCTGCAGTCATGACTAGAGCAGGTGGTTAAAGCCACATGAGACGGAGCTCCCAGGGCGCCAACACACACACACACACACACACACACTCAATGCGGCACTGCGAGAACATACACCTGCGAGCTGAGCGCACCTGGCAGCTTTTCTGTGCCAGATATGACAGATGTGTGTGTGTGTGTGTAATGTACAGGCGAGCGCACAACACACACACACACACACACACACACACACACACACACACACACACACACACAGACACACACTGTGTCAATATATCCCATACATGATGAAAGAACAAGCTCTAGCTGAAGGAGGCAGTTTTCCATGCCACTAACGCTCGCTGTGTTATGTATGTATGGATTTATGCATATATGCATGTGTGTGTGTGTGTGTGTGTGCGTGTGCGTGTGCATGTGCCGTGAAGATGCCGACCAGAGCTTCGGGAGTCGGCTCGTCCTCAGGAGTCTTTGGAGACGGAGCTAACGAGGCCCCGTCCCGAATTTATTTGAGCCTCCCGAATTTGGCTGAATAAATAGATGAATATATAAAGAGTCTTCAAAGCTTTTTGATAAAAACGCGGTGGCTCTCGGCTCCATTTTCACCCCGACACTTCTTGTGTGATCATGGAGAAAGTGTCGCTGGGGGGGGGGGGGGGGGGGGGGGGGGCGCAACTGACTGCTACACTAACTATGCACCAGGTGGTAATTATTACATAGTAATAAACATTCTGAATGATTATTACTGTGTAATAAACATTATGCATGATTATTACATAGTGATAAAAATTCTGTGTGACTATTACTGTGGAATAAACACATTGCATCCATTATATTTAATGTTACAATAACCGGAGAAGAAGAGGAGAGGAAAACCTGCAAGTTCTGCACTGCAAGCACTGTTACACTGAAGCTGCACTGTAACTACAACGTTGTTACACTGTTATCGCACTATTATTACGCTGTTACGACACTGTAACTACAGTGTTATTACACTGTTACTACACTGTTATTACACTTACTACACTGTTACTATGATGTAATTAAACATTGACTACACGTTATTACACTTGTTCTATGCAGTACCTACACTGTTACTACACTGTAATTACGTTGTTATCACACTGTTACTACTCTTATCGACATGACTACGCTTTACTACACTATTACTACTATGTAATTACATTTTTACATCTCCGTTACAACTCTCTAATTACACTATTCCCACACTGAAAACTGACACAGACACAAAATTACACCGTTATTACACATAATTAAATTTTACTACATTGTATTTACATCGTTACTACAATGTAAATACAGTGTGATTACACTAATTAAATGGTTACGGCACTAAAAATTGAATACACATTACATACACTACCTACGCTTTACACTGACACTACAATGCTATTACACTGTTACAACACAGTAAATGCAATATTATTACATAGTAATTATGCTGTTATTACGCAGTTACTACAATTTTCATTCCACTACTATTACACTGTAATTACATTGTTACTGCACTGTGTGCAAACACAAACACACGCACACACACACACACACACACACACACACACACACACACACACACACACACACACACACTCATACACACCTCCATGTTGGTGCCAGAGTTAGGAGACACCTACCAGTATCTTGGTGGTGTAGGCACTGTTGAGGGAGATGGAGTTGACAAGAAGTTCCAGGGATTTGGGCGGCAGGACCCCGGGATCTGGGATGACCTTGTAGTGCACGTCGCCGACGTAGCACTGCACGGCCGTCATGCGGTTGGTGGTGAGCGTGCCCGTCTTGTCGGAGCAGATGGCGGTGGCATTTCCCATGGTTTCGCACGCGTCCAGGTGACGCACCAGGTTATTGTCCTTCATCATTTTCTGTGGAGAAGAAGGAGCGCCAAAGCACTTCAGGCTAGCCACTGTATCAGCTAATGTGCGCGGTGGCGGCGGCGGCGGCGGCGGCGCCTTACCTTAACGGAGTAGGCCAGGGAGATGGTGACGGCGAGCGGCAGCCCTTCGGGAACCGCCACCACCAGCACCGTCACGCCAATGATGAAGAACTTGACGAAGTACTGGATGTAGATGGGCGTGCACTCCGGCAGCCACGGACGCTTCTGTACCACGAAGTTGTCGATGGCGAAGTAGAGGACCAGGATGATGACGGTGATGGCCGACATCAGCAGGCCTGGTGACGGCGACCGGAAAGTTGGTTCAGACATAATTCGTTTGGTTTCAAGGTCGTGGTGGACTTTCAATGGAATTTGTCCGACCGCCCGGTTGAGACCAGTCTCACCGGGTTGTCCTGGTGGCGCCGTCTTTTTTCAGCACGTGTAATTACTTCATTAGGAAGACATGCACCAGCGTAATAAAGTCTTTTGACCCTGTTACAGTGTAATAGCAGTGTAATTACACTGTAATAACAGTGTAATTACAGTGTAATAACACATCACATGGAGCCAAGGCTTCCATGATTAGAAATACCAGCTTTTACGAACGTGGATTAGCTTATTTTGCGAGCACTTTGGAAAGCGTTGTGCCCCATTAGGCTCCTCCCCCTCTTCCCAAGCCCCGCCCCCTTCCTCCTACCCGCTTTGCCGATCTGGACGGCCAGCTTGGTGAGCTTTCCCTGCAGCACGGACTTCTCCTTCTTCGGGATGGACACCTTCTTCCTCTCCTTCTCCTCCTCCCCGCCCTCGGCGCTCTTCAGCGGCTGCATCTCCATGGCGGCGGCGCCGTCCTGTTTCTTCACTGCTGACGGCGAAGGAAAAGAAAAAGAAGAGGACGGAGAAGAATTTGAGAGTTTGACCAGAAAGATAAAGAAGATAAGATAAAAGAGGAGGTCTTAGGGGGAGGGGGAGGTCCAGAGGTCCTGAGGGTGTGGTCAGGTCAGGTGACGGAACAGGAAGTTGACGTTTTCACTTCCTGTTCCGCAGTTTAAGGGTGCACAAAATAAAAGTGGAGAAGGATAAGAGGTGTGTCTGTGAGTGTGTGTGTGTGTGTCTGTGAGTGTGTGTGTGTGTGTAGTACACCATGATAGCAGAGGGTGCGTACACAAGTACACAATGTACACGACTAGTAAAACTTTTACTCATATTCTATATATAGATATAGAAAAGTTCATAAGCCTGCATCCTCTCAAGCCCCCTCCCTCATTGTATACAGTAGTTTGATGACTGGGCAACACACACACTCTCACACACACACACACACACACACACACACACACACACACACACTCTCACTTTTGCCTCCCCCTTCCCATGATCTCGTCCAATCAGACGTCTCGGCTCCTCTTCCATCCCGACACAGCGGACTTACATAACGAGGCGTGAAATAAATAAAGAACAAATTGATGCAGATGTGTGGGTGTGTGTACGCATGCGTGTGTGTGTGTGTGTGTGTGTGTGTGTGTGTGTGTGTGTGTGTGAACCGACTTCACGGGACCAACCCCCCCCATGCTAGCACACCTGGTTTTCCTGGGACCCCGTTTGACTGTGAGGCTCATCCTCATGATTTTAACACATTAGTTGTGTGTGTGTGTGTGTGTGTGTGTGTGTGTGTGTGTCGGGGTACAAAAGGTCAACCGGAGAGGGAGGGGCACAAGGACCAGACGAGCGGCAGTGACAGGCGTGACCCCCCCACCCACCCATCCTTGCAGATCCACCGAATCTCATTTAACTTAATTGCCTCTCCTGCACGGTGCGGTCTAATCCTTGGAGCGGCGGCGAGCGATACGGAAGTGGCTGGAAAGTAATGAGGGATTCTCGACCCGCGTTTGACCCCAGAGCTGACGCTGCACGCCACGGAGGGAAGGAAGGAGGAGGAGGAGGAAGAGGAGGAGGAAGAGGAGGAGGAGGAAGAGGAGGAAGAGGAGGTAGACGTGGGTCGGGTTACCTTTAATCTGGTTGCTCTCCACATTGCCATCTTGCATTTTACCTACGATGGAGACAACACAGGACAGTGACAACAGAAATAACCAAGGCAGACGGGTCGGTCAACAAGCGGTCGCCACGGAGACGGCAAACAGGGCGAGGGACGGGAAAGGGAAACAAACAAGGGTGGGGTTTGGGGGGGGGGGGGGGGACATTTAGGGTTGCGGCGTTGATTAAACCAGACTTAATGGGAAGTCATCGGTTGTGAGCGGCGGCGTGCAAAGGTGAGGACGGGAGCAAGTGCGGGATCACACACTCACATACTCGCGCACACACTTGCACACACTCACACAACGAGACGGAGGGGGGGGGGGGCGGAGGTGCCCGGAGGAGACGCCTCCCACACGGCGTGGTTACGTAAGAACAATGGAAACGTAAGGCGGGGGCGGCTGGGGGGGGTCATTTACCGTTTACACGCCACAGAATAAATACATCTGTGTGTTTGTGGGTGTTATTACACTGTGACTGCACTGTCATTACACAGTTATTACACGTTATAACACTGCTACCACACCGTCATTACACCATTATTACACTGTGACAACACTACAACTAGTTGATGATGAAGAACAACCTTTATTGTAATATTTAGTTGTAAATGAAGCACAACTTCAGTGAAATTGCAGTGAGCCGACGGCGTCTCCTGAGCAGCTCCAGGGGAGCGGATACGGCGCTTGGATAGGCTGCAAGTAGAACCAGGAATGCACGGAATTACACCCTAATCACACTGTTATTACACCATTATTGCACTGAAATTACATTGTTACTAATCTGAAATTGCATGGTTACACTGTTATTACACTAATTGCACTTTTGCCACACTGAAAACCGTAGACACGATATTGCACCGTTATAACACTGCTACTATACTGTTATTACACATAATTACACTGTTACTACATTGTATTCACTCCATTACTACACCGTAAATACAGTGTAATCACACTAATGACACTGTTACCGCACTCAAAATTGTAGACACATTATTATACTGTTATTACACTGCTACTACACTGTTATCACACAATTACACTGTTAATACAGTGTAACTACATTGTTATTACACTAATTCAATTAACTGCACAGAAAACCGTAAAGACACCGTTCTTACACTGTTACGACACTGTTACTACACTGCTCCATTTAATTGCACTGTTACTGCACTCCAACTACACTGTTAGTTTCTTTATTGTTAGTACACTGATTACACTGCACTTTAGCCTATACATACACATTATTACACTGATTCTATGCTGATATTACACACTACTGCACTGTAATAACACTGTAATTACACTGTAATTACACTGACATTACAGCATCCTTATACAGCATGTATTCATATACTCTTTCTCTATGAGGCCTGGAGCTGTAGGGTCGTACGCCTCCCCCCCAAATCCACACCGGCAAGTGCAAAGGGGGGAGGATGAAGTGTGTGGGGGGGCAGGAGGAGGAGGAGGAGGAGGAGGAAGAGGAGGAGGAACGAAGAGTCACAACACAGAGAGAAGGTGTGGTTTCGGACCTACCATTAATTAAGTTGGCACTGCCGGGGGCATTAAAGCTTGTTGCCCCGTCCGTGGCTATAGTGGCGATGGGGTGGATGGGGGGGTGCGAGCAGTCTAGCCAGTAACAATGGGCGCACACACACACACACACACACACACACACACACACACACACAGACACACAACAACGGACAGAAACACATGGTTATAAGGCGTCAAGGACATTTAGCATCTGCAGGTTGAGGCTAAAACCTAGCGTCATTCTGGGTGGGGGGGTGGATGTGCACGTGAACACGTTGAACGAGTGCAAACGCTGGACGTACACCAAACATCTGAACACCAACCAGAGCAACCAGGGACACGGCAGCAGCAAACACCTCCGTCACTACACAGTCATAAGCGTTTGATTAACTCCTGGCGGTTGGATTTAGCTTAAAGAGGAGCACCGTTTAATTAGCTCACCTCCGAAAGCGCCCCCCGGCGCCATGGCGCCGGCGCGACACACACACACACACACACACAAACAGCAACGGGGGCGATGTCAGGGGGGGCAAACCAGAGATGAGAGGATGAAAGTGGTGATTTGAAAGGAGGGTTTGATGAAAAGAGGGGAGAGGCAAGAAGTTTTGGGTTAATTAAATTAATTTAGGCGAATGTAAAGCGGCAACTGCGTTGCCGTGGCAACCGGCGCCGGACGGCGGCAGCTCCGAACTACGGACGCCGAAGTTAATTGCATTTTGGTCCGTGTTCGGAAAGAAGAAGGAGGAAAAGGAGAAAGAGAAGAAGAAGGCCCAAGGTCACTTTCCGATGCTCATGAGTGGGAGTTAATAGCAACAAAGGAAAGAAGATTAATTTGGTTTCTGGGTTTTTATCTCAGCGCCGAGAGCGGGACGCTTCCTCGCCGCCGCTCTAGAGCGAGGCTCCCCGTCAAGGAGGAACCGTGGATGCTCGCCACATAAAAGGACAGGGGCGTTGGAGAAGGAGTCAGCTACAGGGAGGAGAGGCTAAAGGTCAGTTGGGGATTTGTGGGTTTGAAAAAAGGCACAAAAGAAGAAGAAGAGGAGGAGGTCAAGAGGCGTTCCCCAGGTGATGCCCTACCTGTGCTGTGGCTTCCGGACTCCACTGCCCGTCCTTGGAACAACAAGAGAGCAATGACAAAAATGCACCCGAGCCCACAGGATCTGCTAGCAGCAGCTGGCAGCTGCGCTAATGTCGCGCCATCCCAAGCTAACAGAATCTGACCACGTCTGAACGTTTAGAATGACCGGGACAGGGAAGAGCCACCGCAGAGACAGGGTAACGGTCTTACCTTTCTTCTCCTTCTTCTCCTCTTCCTCCACGCCGGCGCCCAGGAGGGTGAAGATGATCCCCGTTTGGGAGTTGACCCCGACCGCCGTCACCACCATGCGCCCCGACCCCTCCATCACATGGGTACCTGTATAGGGTGGGAACAGGCAATTTAGCACAAGCTACACCTGCACTTTGTCTGAAGGCAACTCGGGGTGATCCGACAGTGTGTCCACCGGTATCTGTCAAACTCTTGCATACGTAACCGTACGTCCAATCAAGCATACCGATGAGGCAATCAAGGTTTGCCTTATGGATTCCTGACCACCTTAAACCCATCTGCCACCTTCAGGTCCAAGCCCCTCGTGTTCATTTCCTCGTTTCGACTCCAGACCTCGGGGTCATCTCCGTCTCTTGCGCCAGAAGCCGGCGAAGTCAGAACTTCCAGAAGAAAACCCTTTGGGCTTACTGGCTAGCAGGCACGATTTCAGCGCTGCTAACAAGGTAATAACAATGTAATTATCGAATTACGCAACTAACGTAATTACACTAACTAGCTTGCTCACGAAGGGGGAGCTAAACCACCTGACCTCTTCTGCTCGACAACGGGCGAGGATCATTTTGGAGATGCAATGGTAAAATCAGAAGGGTAACGGTTTGCGTTGGCATGTTAGCAACCTTAGCATTGCTTTCACAGTGAACAATTCTAGATTGTTTCTTCAAAGCGGCCTGGAATTTTGCTCCGGTTCCATGTCCTTGAGGGCATGAGAAGAACTCGACGTTCCTTCATCTCTGCATCGGCGCGATGGCTCCTCAAGCTGAAAAAGAAGTTCACCCTCACATGCTTGTGGAAAAGAAAACGTGGCTTTTGGAAGGAAAAACAAATTAAAAGCGTGGAATTAGGGCTGCTTCATTATTCAGTGGATGTGTGGCTAACAAACACACACACACACACACACACACACACACACACACACGCACACACACACACACACACACACACACAGAACATTATTAACCTTTGGGAAAATGTGGGTGAACATGAGGCTAATTAGAGAAGGCATCAAAAAAAAGGGACACAGCTAATTATCTGCAGGGGAACGCGTTGAGATGTTTCTGTTACGGGAGCTGATCTTCAACAAAGGTCCCGGAGCTTTGAGTCCAGATGAAGAAGCTACCAGAAACAAAATGATCAAGAGGGAAAGAAGCAGCCGAGCGCAGGGAAGTACCAACAACAAATGCATTTTGGACTATGATGTTTTGCAGATGACAGTGTGATCTGCAGTGGGAACAGGGAGCAGGTGGAGCAACATCTAGTAAGGTGGAGGTATGCTCCTGGAGTGCAGATAGATGAAGGTCAGCTGCCACAAGACAGAGTACATGTGAGAGAATGAGAGGAACCCAAGTGGAGGTGATGCTACAGGGAGTGGAGATGAAGAAGGTGAAGGACTTTAGGTCTACTTGGGGTCAACAGTCCAGAGCGTGGAGAAGAAGTGGAGGAACGTGTCAGCGGTGATAAGAGAGGATCAAGGAAGACGGGAGTGAGAGCGGCCATGTTGTCTGGTTTGGAGACACTGAGGAGAAGACATGAGGCAGAGCTGGAGGCAGCAGAGATGAAGATGTGGAGGTTCCTCTTTGGAAGTGGAAAGATGGAGAGGCTCAGGAAAGAGTACTTCACAGGGACAGCAGATGGTAGATGTTCTGGAAATAAAGTCAGACCGAGATGGTTTGGACATGGACATGGAGGAGGGATGGTGAAGATCTGTGTAGAGGGATGCTGAGGATGGAGCTGCCAGGCTAGAGGTCTAGCCGGGGAGAGTCAGGAAGTTAGTGTGAGAGGAGAGGGTTAGATGGAGGCAGATGATTGCCCGTGGAGACCCCTGGAGAAGAAGAAGACTTTAAACAAATGCATTGGATTATGTACACCATAAACCCCAGCAGTAGACAAAGAGCTCATGTTCAAGATTTTGCCAAAAACGACATGCTTTTTTGTTTTAAATCCAGAGGCTGACTGGATGCAGACGTGATAAAGCATCTCCTTCCATCTCCAGGGGTTGTAAATCCTTCTCGATGGCGGAAAGTGAAGAAGGAAGCTTGGGTTTCCGGTTTTTCCGCCCACATCGGAAGGGAAGAGGAGCCCTCTCAGACCTTATTTCCTAACTTTTGCAACACGATGGAACTTTAATTGCTGTTGAAGGGAACCCATGAGCAGAGTTTTCAAAAGTACCTGAGGGCAGGAACAGACACCAATACAGATGGTTCTCCTTTTCCTCCCATTTTGTCGGTGTAGCTCTTTGGCCGACGATGGTTGGCTGCCAGGGGTGTAACGCGCTAACGTTGCATTTCATCGCTAAGGGGTTAAGAACTGCAGATCTACGAGTCTTTTCCGACAAACAAGACAAGAAAGCGTCTTTGACCCTTCCAACGTACCGGAGAGCAGCATGGGATCTTTGTCCGCAGACTTCCGCACGTGGTCCGACTCGCCGGTCAGGGATGACTCGTCGATCTTCAGGTCGTTGCCCTGGATCAACACGCCGTCGGCAGGGAGCAGATCACCTGCAACCAAGGATGGGACAATCAAGTTACTCCTCTAGAGGTGACAAGTTTCACCTCCTCTGTTTCAGAGAAATTCATGGCCACATCTCCTGAGAGTAGACCTGGAGAATGCACGAGTCACTCCACTATGCCCACTCCGAGGCCAGTGACTGGCTGGGAGACATCTGAGACGTTCTCAGATGGCATACCACCATTACTTTCTGTTTCAAGCCAGATCCTGCCAACAGTACGCTCCATGTGTCATGCTGCGCTTCCGGATTTGGAGGAAACAGGGGTCAGAGGTCATTGGCGGGCAAGCGACGTAAGGCGACCCTCGGCCGAGTGCACGATTTGCGGACAAAACTGCCTCGAATTCGGGATACATGTTGGAGGTGTCGGGCGGACCTCTTGATGCCTACCGTATTTGATCTGGGCGATGTCACCCACCACGATGTCGGCCACGGGCAACTGGATGACCTGGCTGCCACGGACCACCTGGAACTTCTGCTCCTGCTCGATGCGGCTCTGCAGCCCGCGAAACTGCTTCTCCTTGGACCAGTCGTTGAAGGCCGTCACCAGCACCACGCACACCACCGACAGCAGGATGGCGGCGCCCTCGATCCACCCGGCCTCCGCCTCGCCCTCATCCTCCACGCCGCTAGCCGTCGAGCCGCAGGCTAGAGTTTGGAGAAGAGGCGCCGGTTAGATTCCTCGCACTCGCGGTAGGTTAGACTCTGGTCTTGTCTGGACCTGAAGACCATGAAGATCATGTGAACTTTGTGATGGAGCCATTCTTAGCATGAGGGTCACAGAGGAAGGGATTCAATAGGGATGGTGAACCTCCTCATGAGGGAGACAGAAAGATGGATGGATGGATGGATGGATGGATGGATGGATGGATGGATGGATGGATGGATGGATGGATGGAGAGAGGGATGGATGGATGGATGGATGGATGGATGGATGGATGGATGGATGGATGGATGGATGGATGGATGGATGGATGGAGAGAGGGATGGATGGATGGAAAATCCAGCAGCAGAAAAGAGAAGATGTGTTGGAAGAGAACAAAAGAGCTAAGTTCTGAAGTTCTGATCAATCAATAATTGGAACAATTTGATCATTGAGTTTGTTTGAGGAAAAATACTCATGCTGTTAAACACACACACGCACATATATACACACACGAACAAACACACACACACAGTCATGCATGCACACACACAAAACAGAAACACATGCACATACACACACAAATACAGTGCATATAGTCATGCACACACATACACACACACACACACGAACAAACACATACACAAACACGTACAGTTATGTACACACACATACACAGACACGGACAAGCAAACAAACACCCACGCACATGAACACACACATATACACATACAGTCCTGCACACACACACAAACATGTAGTCATAGACACATACTTATATGTACACAAACATGCACACACACATACACACAAAAACATACAGTCATGCACACACGACCACACACACAAACATACACACATATACAATCATGCATACACACACACACAAGTGTCCAGCAAATCATCTCCTCCTGCCAACGCAAACAGGAAGTGATGCAATCACTCTGAGTATATGAGTACTGCATGTATGTCTGCAGTGGTACCCGTAGTACTGTGTGTGTGTGTGTGTGTGTGTGTGTGTGTGTGTGGGTGTGTGTCACTCACACTCCCCAGTGCTCTCCCCCGGTGGGTGGTAGAAGGACAGGCCCAGGGATATCAGTGCCGCCACCTCCAGGATGATGAGCGTCACGTCCTGCAGGGCCTCCCACACCAGCTGCAGGAAGGTCTTGGGCTTCTTGGGGGGAATCAGGTTCCTGCCGTACAGCTCTTTCCTCCGCTCCAGGTCGCCCTGGGCGCCGGCCAGACCTGGGGAGGAGGGGAGAAGGTGAGGAGAAGCGTTGTCTTCTGACGTGGCTTCCAGGATCTACACGGATGTGGAAGTTCTTGTGAGGTCCTGTTACTGAACCTTCCACAATCCAGTCACTTTCAAAGATCATAAGACCTTCCGATGTTCCTCCGGTTCCTCTGACCTCCTAAAACAACGTTCCTGAGACGAATCCTTCTCCTGCGCTGCTACAAAACCCAACCTCCTCGCAGGAGCAGCCGAAGATTGGAACTAGAACATCCAGGTAGATGGAGACGCCACCAAGCAGGTTGAGATGGCGCCAAGCACGACCCTCACCCTTTCATAGCGGCTAGGGTTAGCATAGCATTATATCAAGACCCACTTGAAAAAATATGACAACTCCGCCCACACTCACTCTAGCCCCGCCCCGACTCCTCCCACTCAACATTAGCCCCGCCCCCGACTCCGCCCCCCCTCCTGTAAGGGAGGTGCAGGGAAGAGGGAGCAAGGCGGCCATGTTTGTAGGGCGATACCGCAAAAGAGTGATGAAAAACATGGCAGAAGAAGTGCAGGAGAGGAGAAAGGGGGAGGAGAGAAGGAGAAGAGAGGGGGAAGAGGAGGAGGGGTTGTAAAGGAGAAGAAACCCCCCCTCCGCAGACAGGAGGATGCCCTGGTTACAAATAGATCCGTCTATAAATAGCCTCATTATCCATTCCCCTTTAATTGTCTCTGTGAGCATTGATCTCCGTGGCAACCACCCCCCAACCCCTGGGCATATATCGTATTGTGCACGTGCATGTGTGTGTGTGTGTGTGTGTGTGTGTGTGTGTGTGTCGTGACCGCCGGCAGCACATGCTGCTCAGTGCCTTGATTCTATCCAACCCCCCCCAAAAAAAGAGGTGGTCACATGATCAGGTTCCCCGTTACTTTGATGCAGGATCCGTGCACATGCACGCGCACCACACACACACACACACACACACACACACACACACACACATTCACATGCACACGAACCACACAGCTGATCCGATTGCGGCATCTCAACGCGTGAGGTTCTCCAACTGGGTGAATCCAAAATTGTGAGGTCAGCATTGGAAGTGTGTGTGTGTGTGTGTTTGGGGGGGGGGGTAGTACTGCATAGTTCTGCAGTACTGCAGTACTCCAGCAGAACTGCAGTACTGCAGTACTCCTCTGTGGGAGCCCCTCAAATGATTTTCCCCCCGTCTTTTCGTGTCCTCCTGGACGCCCTTGAGATGCAGGAGCGATGCGGAGATCGATCATTAGGTAGTCACTGCTTCCAGGAAATATCCCGCACCCGCTTCACTGCCCCACGCCTGAGAAGATACTTTGGTTTCGTCGAGGAGATGAAGTGAACATTGGAAAGCTGGTGACTCAGCAGGTCCAGGAGCTATAAGCCACCTGCTGATGGAGAGAACTCAGATTTGAGTCCGGTACTCCAGGTTCTCCTCCAGGTTCTTCTGCTGGTGTTCCCTCACTGTTCTCCATCTTCTCCCAATGGCCCAGAACCAGATCATAGGTGAAGACTCAAAATTTGTGCCAGGTGCCTCTCCATGTTCTTCACACCAGGTTCTTTCCATGAACCCATTGAGATTGAATAAACCCACCGGGAAGGTCCCTGGTGCTATCTTACCTGGGTTCCCTCCACGCTCTCCTTCCTGGGTTCTCCACGTTCTCCTGCCTGGTTTCTCTCCATGTTCTCCTACTTCTGCATGCTCTTTGTGGGTTCTCCACGCTGTCCTGCACGACTGTGTTTTCTCTCCATGTTCTCCTGTGAGCTTCTACCCAGGTTCCCTCCACGTTCTCCTGTCTGGGTTCTCAGTTTTCTCCATCTTCCGTCCCAAAGTCCAAACAGGGTCACCAGGTTCACCGAACGAGAGGGTGAACGGTTGGACGATTGACAGACGATCCTTGGGGTGAAGCCCCGCCCCCTCGCCCCGGCCTCAGCCGTGATTGGCTCCTCGGGTCACCGGCCCATCGTCCTGTTTCCATGGAGACAAGCCGGACCGGGGAAAAAAAAACTTTCTGGTCTCCTTCCTGCCGGAGAGGAAATGGATTTTTCCTCCCTTGGAGTCGGCCCTTTTTTTTTTCTTTCATGGAGGCTATAAATAGATCTCCATGGAAACACTACGCATCCCACTCGTGTGGAAATACCCGTCGCTCCGAACCTCGGAGAACGTGTGAACGTTCTGCGGCGGAGAGGAAGAGGAGAAGACTGGGGAGGGGAAAGGGACCGACCTTCAGACGTCCTTGTGAAATTGCGAGCGTGAGGAGGTGTTGGGTTAGCACCGGCTAAGCTAACCCTCTCCTTCAAGAACTCGATGGAGGACACAGGATGTTCTGGTCGGCTGCTCGAGTCTTTGAGCGGCTCCCTCAGCCGATCATCATCTCTCCCCTCACACCAGCTAACTTCTTGTCTTCTCTCCCTCCATCCATAAACCTCCTCTCCGGACCTCCAACCTCAGCATCCTTCTACTGAGATCTTCTCCATCACTTCTCTGTCCGTGTCCAAACCATCTCAGTTTGACGTCCAGACAATCTAACATCTCCATATCCATCCTCCTCGCTCCCAAAAAAGAACATCCACATCTTCATCTCTGCTCCCTCCTGTTCTTCTCCTCAGCATCCCTCAAACCAGACGCCATGACATCTCCATCTTCTCCGCCTTTCCTTCTCCACCCTCTCCGTTGCTCTGGACCGCTCACCCTCCTCCACCTTCTTCCTCTCACAATCTGTCCTGCTGCAGCTGACCTTCATCCCTCTCCTCTCCAGGAGCACACCTCCACCTCCCTAGATGTTCCTCAACCCGCTCCACAGGCCACAACGGCATCATGGCGGCGGCCATCAAGGCGGCGGCAGCCATGATGGCTGCTTTCCGACGTTTCCCTCCGGCCGATTGAGCACCCAAGTCCTCGCCAAACGTGAAATTACGCGTGCACGGCCACGCATGAGTCACGGGGTGAGGATTCACACGTGCACGTGGTCACATGCGCGTCATGAGGTCAACCACACACACCTGTACGTGAGGGAAGCCATCGGGAGGGAAACAGAGCGCCGTGACCTGTTCTCACAAGTGCACGCTTATGTGCGTGTGTGTGTGTGTGTGTGTGTGTGTGTGATGGCGCCGCTCTGAGGAGAAACAGGAGTGTTTTCAGCGTGCATGTGTGTGTGTGCACGTCTGTGGGGGCAGCTGTACAAGTGGGTGAGTTTATCTGTCAGGCTTTGAGCTCTGTGAGTCTGACTCATGCGAGGAACAGCAAAGAACAAGGTTCACGGCGTGCACGCGCACGCACACGCACACGCACGCCATACACACACGTGTGTGCGCGCCGTGCTGATCACCTGGCGGTCCTGCTCGGCGGCGAACCTCCGAGGCGTGAGCAGCAGTGGGAAGGTGGAGCTGCCGTCCTGAGGAGCGCAGCGCCTTCCCACGTCCATCTCCTCGCCCTCGTTCGGTTTCCATGACGATACGGCTTCCATTTTTCTCTCTCTCTTTCGCTCTCTCTCTCTCTCTCTCTATATATATATATATAAATATATATATATAAAAATATATATATGTGTGTGTGTTTCTCGTGGGAGTGAAAAAAAGTGATTATGTAATGTTATGCAAGAATTGAATGGCCTTTTCAATTATGGCGGCCGAGCAGAAATGCGAGGCGGGTGGACGCCGGCCGTTTCCATGGAGATGTTGGAGATGGTGGTGGTGGAGGGGTTATTATAGGAGGCACGGCGGAGAAGGAGGTGAGAGCTTCCTCCTCGCTGCCAGCAGGTCCACGGTTGGATTCCCGCTCTGCGTGGAGGCTCCATGTTCTCCATGTGTCTGCGTGGGGTTCCTCAGGGTTCTCCGGGTTCCTCACACAGTCCAAACACATGCAGGAGCTTCAGAGGAGACCAAACATTGTCCAGATGTTTGAGTGAGAGGGTGAATAGTTGATACGTCTCCATTATACATGTGAATGAGTGAGCGAATGGTCTCTATATGACATGTGAATGAATGAATGAATGAATGAATGAATGAGAGGGTAAATGGTTGTATGTGACCCTGTGATTGGTCCAGGGTGAACCCCAACTCTCGACCAATCACAGCTGGGATAGACTCCAGTACCTCTCCCCCCCAAAACCCAGAGTGCAAGATAAGCAATGCAGAGAATGAATGAATGAATGAATGAATGAATGAATGAATGAATGAACAGTCCTTTCTCTTCCCGGCATCCCTATCCAAGTACTTTCATAGGAACAGGATGAGCGTGCACGTGAAGACACATAGGAAGAAAAACCTGCAGTGCGCGGGGAAATTATCGCGCACACACACACACTCACACACACACACAGCTCCTGTCCTCAGTGAAGGAGGTAAGAGGCTGAAAGTGAGAGTCTGCCTCCCCCCTCCTGTCTGGGGTGTCCGTCTCTAGTTACCCCCCTTTTTCCCTCCCCTTCACCCCCTCCTCCTCCATCTACCCCGGCCATTAGAATTCAATCTGGCGGTGAGCGCCATGAAATAGTCATGACCCTCGGAGGAAGGCTGCAGCGCTGAAAGTGACCCGTTGTGGCAGTTTGGGGGGGCAGATAGGGGAGGTCGGGGGGTCGAACCAAATCATGTTCTGTTAAATGCCATCGTGATCGACAGGTGAAAACAGGCCCCTCCCCCTTCCTCCCGTAGCCAATAGCAACCCACGGCTTGTCTCAAGGGACCGTTCAAAGACACAAGGAAGAGAGGGAGAGGTCGGCCTGCAAACTAGAGAGGATGCCGTCATCAAGGAGGACCAGGGGAAAAGGGAAAGAAGGGTTGGTGGACTGGGTTCTCCAGGTTCTCCAGGTTCTCCTCCTGCAGTCCAAACGCAGCTGTTGGTTCAAAGTGTGAATGTTCGGATGATTGACGGGTGACCCATCCGGGTGGAACCCACCTCTGGTCCAGATATCTGCCGGGACAACCTCCACAGAGGTGGCGGTCCAGTGAATGAATGGAAATGTATTCATTCATTCATATTTTTCACGCATCTCCAGGAAATCCTGAAGGTCAGATAAAGGTCAGCAGCTCCCAGGTGGATCTAACCGTTTAACGTCCACCAACTTCCAACACAACGTATGGAATGAACTTCCAGAACCTTCCTGGTGACGATATGAATGAATGCATGAACGTTTCTGATCTATGTTCTCAGCAGCATCATCCGTCTGAGGAGAACCATCCCTCTGCTGCCTTCCCAGAGGAGAAGGAGGAAGCAGGAGGATGAAGAAGAGGAGGAGGATGAAGAGGAGACATTGTCCTCATCGAGGAGCACCTCCAGGATCTGCAGGAGCCTCCTGCAAAGGCTGAGGAGGTCCGAGAAGGTCCGAGGTCCGGATATCGGGGCTGGGGGCGGAGCTTATATCAGACACCTGTCAATCACAGGGCCTCAGAGAGACGCCGACCCATTCATTCATCTGAACATCTCCACCTTGAAGGTGACCTTTGACCTTTTGGACCAGATGTTTGAGAAGGACCTCGACACGTGTGTGGAGAAGAAAAGGGGGAGCGGGGAGAACATGGATGACCTTCTCCACTGCCCCCGGACACTAGGTGGACCTCCTGGTCTTCTGGGAGGGCCACCCACGTCTCCACTGGGCTCCTCGTCACTGCCTCCTGATAAAAGTTCTCCCGTCGCTCCATGTGCTACTTTCTCAACCCCGTTAGGAGGAGCTGGAGAGGAGGAGGAGGATGAAGGTTACAGATGTAGAGCAGGTCTATGTGGGCTACGCTGCTCGGCGGAGAACCAGCTGAAATAGAAACGAGGGCAGAGGAGGGCGAGGTGGAGGAGGAGCTTCTAGACCTTCGTTTACGGGCAAAAAAAAAGCGAGGAGGAATGGCGCGAGCTAACGCTAATGCTAATTCCAGCAGAACCCCCCCAAACCCCCGCCAAGTCACGGCGGAAAAAACATCAAATCAACGTTCATGTGATCGAAGATGGAGAATCTGGAGGAGAAGCTGGGATACTGGAGTTGATTGAAAGCTCCCTTGACCAACCAAGATGATCTTTGTAACCATCACGAAGCAGAAACATTCATTCATTCATTCATTCATCCGAGATTCAATTCTGTATACTTATCAATTTGAGTTCTAAAATTTAAGATTAATTTTAAATTTTCATCTCCCGTTCCCCCGTTCTGTCGGGAAAGCGTGTCATCCAGTGGGAGCGGCCTTCTGGGTTCTTCTCCGTAGGCCGTGGACCAGACCAACGCCCTCCTAGAGCTCTCTGGGCCACGTCATGGTGACACACACACACGCACACACACACACACACACACGAGGTCTGGACATCGTCTTCAGGAGATATCACTGCAAACAGTGACGTGGTCCAGATCCCAAGATTTGTTCCTTCTGAGAAAAGTCTCAAATGGGCGGATTCTTTCTCCCTCAGGGTTCTCCATCCACCTCTCCAGGTTCTGCAGAGGAACCCTCCTCCCCTGAGCTTTGCGGGCGGCAGCTGCCGACCTCAACTTTTTTTTTTTTTTTTTATTAGTGTCGATCATTGGTTATTGATCCCACCCGATCGATCGCCCCCCCGGTACATAATCATGATTTCATATTTCCCTCATTTGGGGTCGGCAGCGCGCCCCCTTCACCTTCCGCCATTTTTACCGGCGCAAACAGAGGTCACCCTGCTTGGAACCCGTGCACGGATCCCCGACAAACCCCCAACCCGGGGGCACGTGCACATTAAACACACACAGCATGTAAGACGGCAGCCGGCAGTGCGAAATACCCTCGGAGATAATTACCCCGCTCGTGTATCTGAGGAAGCATATGTTCCGCGGAGGAACCGCACGGTGCACGACGGGTGGGAGGGGCGGGGGGGCAAAGAGTAGCGCTGTGCACGATCACGTGCATGCTCCGGCGAGGGCAGGATTCAATTAAAGTTGAGGATTATTAATCTTCAGGGTGCGGGGGAGGGAGGGGGGGGGGGGGGTCTTAGAGGATTTTTGTGAAAAAAAATACCAAAAAAGCGTGGCTGCCGGGAAGCCGTTGAGCAAAAGTCCCAGCGGCTGTCGGGGGAAATCAACATGCACGGCCCTCGCCGCCGCCGGAGTCACTGGGGGTCGGACGCTAATAACATCCCCGTTTCTATTTCCGGGATTTAATTATTTCTATTTTATTTTTAGCCAGGCTCCGCAGACCCGGAAAGAGGTTAACCCTTTGCAGACGACTGTTCCTCCCTGCGGTTCTTCGCCGCGGTTCGGGCCTGACGTTGCAGAAATGGCCGGCTAGCGCGCTAGCTTCCCGTCCTACTCAACTTCCGCCCCCGCGTTCCAATCGGGTTGTCGCTTTTCTTCTGCGTCTTCTCCGTTTCCGACCGGCAGACTTTCACCTCCAGGAGGAGGAGGAGGAGGAGGACGGCGTCCTGCTTCGCTGCATTATTTAAAGACCTCGGGGGGTCGGAGCATTTAAAAATGTATGTGCACGTTAGGAGGGATAATGTAATCGTGGAGCCGGGGTCACGGAGTTCACGGCTGAGCGCACATTCAGAGCACTCCGCTGTGGCTCCAGGGTCAACACCCGGCGATTGGCTGATACTATTAAACTTTCTTTCTGTTATTACACTTTTCACTGTAATTACATTGTCATTACACTTTTCACTGTAAATACACTGTTATTACCTTTTTCCAAATTAGTTTGCAGTTATTGCACTTTTTCCAAATTAGTTTGCAGTTGTTGCATTTTTTGCTGTTATCGTAATCTTATTACACTGTTTATTGTTATTACACTGTTATTACACCTTTTGCCGTATTACGCCATTATAACACTTTTCGCCGTTATGACGCTGAAACTACATTTTTCACTTTAATAACACTTCTCGCTGTTATAAGACTGTAACGACATTTCACAATTTTGTATTAACAGTTGTGTAACTGCTATTACGCAGTTATCACACACATTCAAATGAGACTCTGTGCACACACACACACACACGCACACACACACACACACACACACAGTCCAGGAATTTAAAGGGAAACACACTGTCCATATTTTCTCCATAACAAATATAGATTGATAGATAGATATCAAGGCTGCAGCTGATTGGCTGAAAGGGCGGGAGATTGACAACGGACAGCGACAGGCTCGGACGGGGAGGTAGTGTGTGTATGTGCGTGCAAGTGTGTGTGTGTGTCTGTGTGTGTGTGTGTGTGTGTGTGTGTGGTGGAGGGGGTCCAGAGAGATTTCTATGCATACTAAACAGGTCACCCCCCCCCCCCACCCGCTGCAGTGACGCGCTCACACATTTCTCCAGGTGCTTTCCGTTTCTTCACACACACACATAGACATACACACACACGTGCACGGGGGGGGGACTCACCTTCCGTGGGCGAGGTCTTCAGCCGCTTGCAGAGCCCCTCCACGCCCCCGTAGTCCTCCTGGAGCTTGACCACCGCCTCCGTGCTGCGCAGGTCCATGAGGGAGCGCAGGTCCATGACGGAACAGCCGAAGCCCGCGGCATGGTTGCCCTCGTTCATTTGGTTCTTGGCGTAAAAATCGCTGTTGGACATGTCGCCCATGGTGACGAGCGGGGTTGAGGTGGGGTATTAAGGTCGAGGTTGGGGCAAGGGGGGTGCGGGGTTGGACCGGTGTGTCTTTTTATTGCTTTACGGGACAATTATTTAAAAAGTCAGTCTCTTCTGAAGGATGAAAAAAATCCCAGGGGCGACGAGGAGGTGCGTGCGAGGGGGGCGGGGGGGCGGGACGGAGGTCCAAGGGGCAACTTCTCCGAGAGCCTGTCAGAAAGCGGCGGGCTGAAATCCATCAGGGGGGTGGAGAGGACGCAGGGGGGCTTCTGGTGGAGGCCGAGAAGAAGAGGAGGAGGAGGAGGAGAAGGAGGAGGAGGAGGAGGAGGAGGGCGGGGGGGGCGATGAGACGCAAATCGGGAGCATCCAAGTGAGCGTCGGACGGCCCCGGTGGTCAGGTCCAGGTCCTGAGGGCTTCTGGTCCTCCCGGGATCAGGCTCACCACGGCTGCGGTCCAGACCTGCTCCATGTGGGGCTTCCCATCGCTGCTGATCCGCTGCTGCTGCTGCTGCTGCTGCTGCTGCTGCTGCTGCTCCGCCTCTACATGGTTGTCCTCCCCATCACTGCTGCGGAGAGAGAGAGGGAGAGGGTGAGGGACGAGGAGGAGAAGAAGAGGAGGACACGGGTGATGGATGCGGTGGACGGCGCAAACCTCCGCCCGCCTGCTGCAGAGAGCGGGGCTGCGCCGGTGCTGCCACCGCTACCGCTAACCTCATTCTGAGGACACTCCGACCGCCACCGAGCGGAGGAGGAGGAGGAGGAGGAGGAGGAGGAGGAGGAAGAGGAGGAAGAGGAGGGAGAGGATGCTTCTTTTGCAATGCAGAGCGCAGAGGGGCTGCACACAGGCAGGGGAGGGAGGAGGAGGAGGATGAGGAGGAGGATGGGGCTGCTCTGACGACAAAATGGAGAGGCAGCACGTAACGCTGCGCTGTCACATGGAGGAAGGGCAGTGCTGGAGCTGCTCCTCATCCTCATCACCACCAGTCCACACACACACACACACCTTCTGCATCACCTGCAGCACCAGCTGCACCCACGCAGGAGATGGACTTCCGCAACAGGATTAATTTCGGAAGGGCGATTCCGGGTCGGTAAGGTGTTTTCGAAATAAAAGCACTGCAGCACCGAGGCGGAGGGTGGAAAAAAAAGACCCCCCCCCTCCCCCCAAGAGCTGGTTTGTGCATCCCATGTAATCCGGAAACGCGGTACCCCTGCAACAGTGCAGTTTTAGCAGCTGATTAGCATCCGCACCTCCTTTGGGATTCTAATTAGCTTCAGAACCGGCAAACAGAAGACAAAGCGCACGTGACTCCAGTGCACGAGCACCTCCATCACCACCTCCAGCCGTGAGAGGAGGCGCATTGGCCGACCATGTGCTGGATTTCACCCCCCGCCCCCTTCACCTGGACTTGGCTCGGTCCACTAATCGGTTCTAGATGTGCTACTGCAAGATGTAGAGCTAGCTGTCAGCATCTTAGCGACATTAGCTTCTGACCGGTAATTCTAGACGTGTCACTTCAAGTCACGCCTTCCACCTGCCTGGATTCTCTCCAGGGAGTCCGCCTTCCTCACACAGTCCACAAACCTTCATCGGAGCCTCTAAATGGTGCCCATCTGCACAGTCCTACCCGTCTTTGGCTAAACCCTGGATCCACCCTGGATTGCCTCCTAGCTCAGGCCGAGGATGAGTCCCAGGGTCTGAAGGGGCCGCAGAACAATGGGCCAATTTGATCAATAGATCTGCTCAGCTCCAAAGAGGTCATCTTAAAGACACCTTGTCACCAGCGCTCTCTTCTAGAACCACCTCGAACCCAGAATGCGGAAGGTTCTTTGGGCTACTTTGGACAGCTGCCCACTCCCTTCAAGGCCGTCCACCTTCATGGCCAATGGAGCAGCACCAAGATGGTAGCACCTCCAAAAACCCATCCCGATGAAGCTCATGAAGACACAAAGAAGAAGCCGTTCAGCTGCCTCTGCACTCCGAGATCCATCCCGTGGTGCCTCATCCTTCCTCTGTTGCATAAAAGCTGGCCTCAAGGATGTTTATGCAAAGCGTGCAGCTCCAACATCTCCAAGCAACCTGCATGGCAACCGGAGCGCACCATCGCTAACTTCCGACGGCATCCCAGGAAAGCAGAGAAAAGAGAGCAGACCTCCTTCCAACCCCGGCTCGAAGCGACAAACGAAGGAGCGTCGTTAAACGCTCAACCGGCAAGTTCCGATGTCCACCATCACCAAAAAGATGTGGACTTAACTGGACTTCCTGAACCCAGAAACATATGTTCGCCTTCTGAAGAGCCGCCAAGGAGACCCGGGGAGGAAAAAATAGCAATGGCCGCCGCGGCAACGAGCGGTGAAGTGCCGAGGCTTATCCTTCTCCGCCGTCTGATGCGGTCGAGAGCGACACGAGGTACCGCGTGACGGTACGCCTCCGAAGTTTCTGCGAGTCTTGCGATAATTGGATAATTGGACTTTGGGGAGTTCAAGCTAAACTCCAGCAGTTATTAGCGCGCCGCAAGAATCCCACCCAGGGCGGCCATGACATCACCGCCAAAGCCCCCCCCTCCCCGCCCAACCGCTGATCCGCTTAGCGACGACTCGGCCCACGAGCTGCCGATCTGAGAAAATGACGATGCTCTGGAATTAGCTGATGTTTCTCCCCGGCGGGACGAGCAGGGGGAAGTTCTTCCCTTCCCCCCCCTGCTTCCCCCTCGCCCTCTCTTCTCAGGATGTCCTTGAGCGGCGAGAGTCGGAGCGGAAAAGCGGCGCCCACTGCAGCAAGTTCCTCAGGACCGGCGCGCAGCCAGTGCCGCGCGAGGAGAAGGTGGAGGAGGAAGATGTTGCTTCAAATGATTGCGAGCCACCGTGACGGAGGTGACGCCATCCTTGAAGATACATAATCCCAGCTCCGGTTCGAAGCGATCAGGTGGTGCGGGAGCAGTGTATGTTGTACCTGAGGTAGACTTGGAAGTCAAGTAAATACGCATACCAATGAATACATCTTTAGGTGCAACAGTATTTGCTTTCGGTACAAATGGGCGAGCTACAAGCTAAAGGCCACTTCTGTTTGGTGGGTATTTTTATTTGACATTTGAACTGTTGGTCGCCGTAAGCATTTGTGAGGAAGCAGTCGTGAGGGACTTCCCGTGAGATGAGCTGATGTGGAATTCATTTTAGAGGGACTAAAGTCCCATAACAAAGGGATAGAAAAATCATCAGTAATTAAGCTGGCTAATCAACTGACGGTGGCGAAAACAGACTAATAAAGGCTAAACATACTTAAACAAAGAGAAAAACAGGCTGATGAATGCTAACACAGGCTGACAAAGGCTAACACATGCTGACAAACTTCAACACAGGCGTATGAATGTCAACACAGACAAAAAAGGCTAAACCATGCTAATGAAGGCTAACACAGGCTGACAAAGGCTAACATGGGCTAATGAAGACTAACACGGGCTAATGAAGGCTAACAAAGGCTAATGAAGGCTAACACGGGCAAATGGAGGCTAACACAGACTAACACAGGCTAATGAAGGCTAATGAATGCTAACACAGGCCAACAAAGGCTAACACAGACTCGCTCCTCCACTCGTTAAAACTAAATTGTGGTGAGTATCAGCGCGTTACCGCAAAAACTCATGGGAATGTTGCGCTAGCCCCCCGTTATTACACTTCTATTAATGTTCTATTGACGTTCTTCTCAATTTTCTGATGCCCTAGCATGAGTTTCAGGGTTCCCGGGGAAAAAGATGCGCCCGTATTTGACGAAGGTACAACTTGGGGCGGACATCGAGGTAGTCTCATCTCAATGAGGGACGAGGGGGGCTTCAAGCCCTCGTTGGGATTCTGAACCGGGTCGGTTTACGCGCCCGCGGGAGGGCGCCATCACCTTCGACCGTAATCAGCACAACGCCGGCGAGATCCAGATTGTTCTAGAGAACAGATTCAGGCTGAAGCAGAAAAAAGAGGCCTGCTGCCGAGGCGTCGCTGGGAGAAATAGGACAACAAGCATGTGCCCTAGAAAGACGGGCTGCAAATAGAAAGAGACGCGGGATGTTTTTCTGCCTCGGAGTTCAACCGTCGACGCGGAGATACCGACGACGTTGGCTGCGGCGTGCGCGACACCTGGCACACCGCAGCCAACGTCGTCGGTAAAATAAAAGGGTTTTGTTTTGCTTTATTCTTTCAAAGAAGATCCACCAGCTTCCACCTGGACACTCGCTTTCATCCCGTCTTCAGAAGGAGCCAGCCACCTCCTCCTCCTCCTCCTGCTCTTCCTCCTCATCTTCCTCCCGGCTCCAGCCTGCTGCAGAGCACGCCGCTCGAAAATGTTGTTTTTTTCGCAGCTTTTCAGCCGTACGTCTAATCACCCACCAGCACTCCGTGTAAAATATTGATGGCTACGCGCTAGAGGAGATCATACGGCGGACAAGGTCCCATCGGAAACCGCTATGCATGCCGGACGCATGCGGACGGCGGCAAGGACGGCCACGGCCTTCACTTGATCCAGATCAGCCCCAGAACTCATGGGGGAGTCATTGGTCTAATTAAATCCAGGAAAGGCAGGATGAGTGTCCCAGAAGGAGAACAGACGAGGGAGGAGGGAGGGGAGAGAAAGAAGGGAATGGAAAGGAAAGAAGTGAAAAAAGGAAGGGGAAGTGAGGAGAGGAAAAGAAAGGAAATTAGTGAAAAAAGGAAAGAGGAGAAGTGAGGAGAGGAAAGGAAAGGAAAGGAAAGGAAAGGAAAGGAAAGGAAAGGAAAGGAAAGGAAAGGGGAGAAGAAAAAGGGGAAAGAGGAGAAGTAAGGAGAGGAAAGGAAAGGAAATCAGTGAAAAAAGGAAAGAGGAGAATTGAGGAGAGGAAAACAAAGGGAAGAGGAGTGGGGAGAAGTAATGAGAGGAAAGGATAGAAAGGACAAGAAAGGAAATTGAGGACTAAAGGAAAGAGGAGAAGTGAGAAAAGGACAGGACCGAGGTGAGTAGAGGGTGAAGAGGCATGCTTTAGCCTGGATGGGTCACCTGGTAGCCAATAGGAATGCAGAACTCATTTCCTTCATAACCAGCTGTCCCTCGTTTGTAAGAAGTACATGTACTGTGCTCTCCGTCAGGTGCAAGACTTGTACTACTTGAAACCGGTCACCATTTAGCCATCAGGGGTCACGTGATGGCAACCAATGATGGACAGCAGGTGGTGATCCATGGGGCCAAGGGGATAACAACCCTGTAGCAAACCTGCCTCTTAGCGCTGTCTACACACACACACACACACACAAACACACACTTTTCCTTGACTTCCATTCATTATGCTTAGCCTGAATCAGACATAAACCGTAGCCTGCTAACGGCTAGCGTGCTAGCCACTGCACCCACACCAGCAAAATGGAGGACTGAAGTTTTCACCACAGACGGTCCCCCAAAGTGTAAAAGCACACACACACACACACGCTCACACACACACTCACATGCTGTGTGTTTCCAGCACTCTGGTGAGAAATGAGGGGGTCGAAGAAGAAGAAGAAGAAGAAGAAGAAGAAGAAGCCCCCTGCTGTCTCACTGCCGTGGATGAATGAGTGAATTCCTGCTCTGGTGAGTGGATGACTGACCTGATGAACACATGAGCAGCTCAAACCACCATCAACATGAATGACTGGAACAACCTGCAGATAAACCAGCGGCCGAGGGAACGGCTGAATTTCTGAATGCACGAATGGCTCGACCCGGCGGCCGAATGAACGGCTGAATTCTTCTCACGGAGAGCCCGTATGCAGACCCCGGGTGGAATGAACGGCTGAATTCGTGAACACAAGAAGAGCCCAGAGGCCGAATGAACGGATGAATTCATGTCGGAGCTTCCAGCAGGTCGGTGAATGAGTGAACCCAAGAACAACCAGCAGGCCTGCAAGTAACTCGGTGAATGAATGAATGAATGAATCCGTCGCCGCAAGAACTGTTCAAATCCGATGAGTGAATGAGTGAATCCACGAACTGCGACACTGCGCCGTGCACGCGCGACGCGCACGAACGGAAACACCGCGGCGTCAGGAATTCACCCGTTCATCCCGCAGCCGCAGCGAAAAACCGGTGCGCGTCCCCGCGTCCGCACCGGGGACCTTCATCCTCACCTGCATCACGGCGGCGGGATTCCTGCGCTCCCGCATTCCACGCACACATGCAACACACACACACACACACGCACATGCGAAAAAGAAAAATGAAACAACCGGAAACGTTACCCGTCGTCAAGGTTACCGCCATCATCACCCCGAGTCGAACGTCCACCCGCCAAAAACGCGACGCCGCAGCTGCACACGGGGCAGCGCACCAACCACCGTGCGTGTGTAGGTGTGTGTGTGTGAGTGTATGCATGTGTGTTTGTGTGTGTGTGAGTGTGTGTGAGTGAGTGTCAGTGTATGTGAGTGTGCGTGTGTGTGTGGAGGCTCGCTAAGCTGCGCCGGTCCTGCCTCAGCCGGGGCGTCTCAACGCACGGCTTGTACCATGTCGGCGGGAGGGGGAGGGGGGGCAAGCGCGTGCATGTACGTACACGCACACTCTGGAAGCGCGATCCTCACAAGAGGGATACATGAACGCGCCTGAAGAAAAAGAAGAAGAAGAGGAAGGAGAGAAAATCCAGCGAGATGAAGAAATAGAACATTCCATCTCTACACGCCCCCCCACACACACAATGTAATAGGGCACACACACACACACACACACACACACACACACACACACACACACACACACACACACACACACACCTCAAAGAGCGTGGGTAAAGAGGAGCGACGATGAAGGTGAGCGGCCAGAGGTCAATGGGGTGAGGGAGGAAGAAGAAGAGAAGGAAGAGGAGGAAAAGGAAGAGGAAGAGGGTAACGTTCAAGGACATACGTTTTTGCTAGATCAAGGATCCCCATGAAACACACACACACACACACACACACACACCTGTCCTCCCCCAGCCAGTGCAGAGAGGATGAAGATGAAGATGTTTTTGGTGTGACGCTCCCAGCAGGTGGTCGGCGGTGAGCGGCCTCGGCCAATCCCGTCTGAGCCCAGAGCCAGGGGGCGGGGCTTAACCCTGACCCGTCAGCTGTCAATCACAGATGTTTAGCCATTCACCCTCTCATTCACACCTGAGGACCAGTGACTGCTTTGTGAGCGTGTCGGAAGGAGAAACTGGAGAGAACCCGGTCCCGCCAACAAGCCGGAGCCTTGGAAGGGCACAAGGACCAATCCGGACGCTCCCGATCAGCCGTCCAATCACAGCAGAGCTCATCATCACGTCCAGGGTTCCTTTGAGGACGAGCAACCAGAACCTGGAAGGCCAGGAAGAACCTGGGGGGGGAGGAGGAGGAGGAGGAGGAGGAGGAGGAGGTGTAATACCAATGCAGCAGGTCCTGGAGGCTGCAGTGCACCAAAAGATCAGGGAGGACAGGAGGCATTGTTGGAGCGCACGTCTGTGCACGCTCGTGCACGCTTGTGCACGCCAGCGCCCACCTGTCGATCGGCGCGGGCTCGGGTCGGCCAATCGGAGCGGCCGCAGCCAACACCTCCCCGCCACCGCCATCGGCTTCACCTCATAAATCAGAACCTTCTATCAGAAGGTGTGGATGAAACAGGAAGCAGCCGGCGGGAAACGGGCC